>NC_041390.1:337846386-337901360 GCF_002162155.2 Triticum dicoccoides | reverse complement strand
TTCGGGGCGGGCAGGGCGGCTGTTTGGCCGGTGGTGGCTGGCGGCTCTGGGGTGGAGGTTGAAGATGAACTGCAGCCCCTTGATTTTGTATCCAACGGCTGCAAAATCGACTGATCAGAGGTGAAAAAGTCAGTCGACTGACGTGCAGCCTCACCTCTAGTGCGTTTAGTTTCAACAGTAAAATTCAGTTTCGACAGCAAAATTCAGTTTCGAGAGTTTAGTTCAGTTTCGACAGTTAAATTCAGTTTCTACAATTAAGTTTAGAGATGAGCAGCTGATGTATACATCTAGCACTTTGTGGTTATGTATTTTAGTTCATCTATTGGAGATGCTATTAGAATCCCACTCAGGTTAACGTTGTCTCCCTTGTCCTGCTTCAGCCTCGGCGTTCTACAACTCACCGGAGCTTAAGACCATGAAATCTGAGATGGGATCCATGTATGAGAACAAAGTGTGGACTTTGGTTGACTTACCCGATGATCGGCAAGCCATAGAGAATAAATGGATCTTCAAGAAGAAGATTGACGCTGACGGTAATGTTACTATCTACAAAGCTCGACTAGTTGCAAAAGGTTTTCGACAAGTTCAAGGAGTATTCTACGATGAGACCTTCTCACCTGTAGCGATGCTTAAGTCCGCACGAATCATGTTAGCAATTGCCACATTTTATGATTATTAAATTTGGCAAATGGATGTCAAAAATGCATTCCTTAATGGATATCTTAAAGAAGAGTTGTATATGATGCAACCAGAAGGTTTTGTCGATCCAAAAGGTGCTAACAAAGTGTGTAAGCTCCAGCGATCCATTTATGGACTGGTGCAAGCATCTCGGAGTTGGAATATACGCTTTGATAGTGTGATCAAAGCATATGGTTTTATACAGACTTTTGGAGAAGCATGTATTTACAAGAAAGTGAGTGGGAGCTCTGTAGCATTTCTAATATTATATGTGGATGACATATTGTTGATTGGCAATGATACTGAATTTCTGAATAGCATAAAAGGATACTTGAATAAGAATTTTTCAATGAAAGACCTCGGTGAAGCTGCTTATATATTGGGCATCATGATATATAGAGATAGATCAAGACGCTTAATTGGACTTTCAGAAAGCACATACCATGATAAAGTTCTGAAGAAGTTCAAAATGGATCAAGCAAAGAAAGGATTCTTGCCTGTGTTACAAGGTGTGAAGTTGAGTCAGACTCATGCCCGATCACTGCAGAAGATAGAGAGAAAATGAAAGTCATTCCCTATGCTTCAGCCATAGGTTCTATCATGTATGCAATGCTATGTACCAGACCTGATGTGTGCCTTGCTATTAGTTTAGCAGGGAGGTACCAAAGTAATCCAGGAGTGGATCACTAGACAACGGTCAAGAATATCCTGAAATACCCGAAAAGGACTAAGGATATGTTTCTCGTTGATGGAGGTGACAAAGAGCTCGTCGTAAACGGTTACGTCGATGCAAGCTTTGACACTGATCCGGATGACTCTAAGTCACAAACCGGATATGTATTTTTATTGAATGGTGGAGCTGTCAGTTGGTGCAGTTCTAAGCAAAGCGTCATGGCGGGATCTACGTGTGAAGCGGAATACATAGCTGCTTCGAAAGCAGCCAATGAAGGAGTCCCACGAACTGCACACGTTTGGCTCGGTGACGTCCCATGAACTCATGATCCAGCAGAGTGGCGAGGGAGAGCTTCGTCAGCACGACAGCATGATGACGGTGATGATGATGCTACCGGAACAGGGCTTCGCCTAAGCACCGCTACAATATGACCGAGGTGGATTATGGTGGAGGAGGGCATCGCACACGGCTAAGAGATCAATGATCAACTTGTGTGTCTATGGGGTGCCCCCCTCCCCTGTATATAAAGGAGTGGAGGTGGGGGAGGGCCAGCTATCACACCCTCGATGCGACTATAGCTCCCACGTGTCGAGGCACGACTTAGAGACATAATCGCATTGAAGGCATATGTCGCAAGTTAGGCAATCTTCACAACATCCCATGTAATATAATGATAGAAGGGGAGATAACATAGTTGGCTTACACTCGCCACGTCAATCAAGTACATAAATTAACATTACATCAACCAAACACTCATGGCCCGACTACGGCGCCAAAATGAAAGAGAACCCAACATGCGACAACGGTCCCAATAACCCCCAACTGGGCGCCACTACTGATCATCGGGAAAGGAAACATAGTATCGTTGAGAGTCTTCGTCGAACTCCCACTTTAACTCGCACGCGTCTCCTAGAGCTGAATCATCAGGCCCTGCATCTGGTGTAATAGTAATATCTGAGCCACGGGGACTCAGCAATCTCGCACCCTCGCGATCAAGACTATTTAAGCTTATAGGAATGGCAAGGTAAAATATGAGTGGAGCAGCAGCAAGCGACTAGCAAGTATGGTGGCTAACTTATTCGCAAAAGAGAGCGAGAAGAGGAGGCAAAGCACAAGCGAGAAGCTAGAGAACAACCTGCGCAAACATTACTCCAACACCGTGTCCACTTCCCGGACTCCGCCGAGAAGAGGCCATCACGGTAACACACTCAGTTGGTTCATTTTAATTAATTAAGGTTCAAGTTGTCTACAACCAGACATTAACAAATTCCCATCTACCCATAACCGCGGGCACGGCTTTCGAAAGTTCAATCCCTGCAGGGGAGTCCCAACTTAGCCCATGACAAGCTCTCATGGTCAACGAAGGAATAAACCTCCTCCCAAGATGTTCCGATCAGACTCGGTATCTCGGTAACTCAAGACACTTCGACAGGTTAACACAAGACCAGCAACACCGCCCGAATGTGCCGATAAATCCCGATAGGAGCTGCACATATCTCTTTCTCAGGGCACACTCAGATGAGACATCCTACGAGTAAAACCAACCCTCAAGTTGCCCTGAGGTGGCCCCGCAGTCTACTCGGTCGGACCAACACTCAGAGGAGCACTGGCCCGGGGGGGTTAAAATAAGATGACCCTTGGGCTCCGGAAACTCGAGGGAAAAAGAGGCTAGGTGGAAAATGGTAAGACCAAGGTTGGGCATTGCTGGAAAAGCTTTAATCAAGGAGAAATATCAAGTGGTTCCCATTATAACCGAACCGCGTAAGGAACGCAAAATCCGGGAACATAACACCGATATGACAGAAACTAGGGCGGCAAGAGTGGAACAAAACACTAGACGAGAGGCCGAGCCTTCCACCCTTTACCAAGTATATAGATGCATTAAGATAACATAGCAATATAATGATATCCGAACAAGTAAATAAAAGAAGTTCCAACAAGGAACGGCCTCCAATCTTCACCTACAACTAGCAATGCTATAAGAGGGGCTGAGCAAAGCGGTAACATAGCCAATCAACGGTTTGCTAGGACATGGTGGGTTAGAGGTTTGACATGGCAATTGGGAGGCTGACAAGCAAAAGGTAGGCATCGTAGCATTGGCATAGCAAAAGAGCGAGCAAACTAGCATAGCAAAGATAGTAGTGATTTCGAGGGTATGATCATCTTGCCTGCACAGTTGTCAGAGTTGACTGGATCCTCAAAAGCAAACTCAACGGGATCCTCGTTAGCGAACTCGTCTCCCGGCTCTACCCAACAAGACAAACAAGCAACAAGGATACAATCAACCACGTGCAAGACCAAGCAATATGGTGAAATGATGATATGCTATGCGGGATGCGGTGCGGGAAGCAAAAATGTAAGATATGGCAGGAAATGCATGAACCTGGCCTCAACTTGGGATTCCAAGGGTGCCACTGGAAAGATGAGATGAAATCGCTTGAAAAACGATATAAAGAACGCCGGAATCGGAGTTACGGTTTGGAAATGGCAAGCGTTTCAAAAACGACACCGGTCTGCCATTTACATCAAGTAGGCATCTAAATGCAATGAGATGAACATGCTACAGCCACCAAACATGGCATCAAAATACATGGCAGGGATGCACACAAGATGCTTAACAAAAGTCTAGCACTAAGCTACGGCCAAATCATCCATTAACAGGTTCGAACAAGCATGGCAAAAACGCAAATGGTAAACAGATCTCAGACTTGGTGAAATTAACACTTGTCTGGAATTTCAGATCATATAGCCCTCTTCGGAGCATCAAAACAACATGCTACAGGACCTGAACATGTCAAAGAAAGAGATGGCATGGAGCTACTCAATAAGCTTAACAAAAGTCCCTTAGTGACCTTGAGCCAAAAGGGATCACAAAATATACTAACAAGCACACGAACATAGCAAAAACATAATCAGTTTTCAGACTTAGTGAAAACTGGGACATGCTGAAACATAATTCACGAAGGCATGTTTACGAGCTCGATGCACTCACCACGGTGCAAGTCATGGCAAGACAAGCATACATCCATAAAGAAGGCACAAATCACAAGCTAGACATGGCAAGAACAATATCATAGCATGCACGTATCAATTATAATAACATCGGCAAAATCGCAAACAAGTTGACGATCTGCCCAGATTCACAACGAAGCAAAAGTAGAGCTCGATTGACTCAAGCTAGGGTGCTCCATAATTGTAAACAAAGACATGTATGGATAGAGCATAACAAGTTCAACAAAACTCCTTTACTGATCATCCTCAAAAGAGGCACGGATCACTAGGAAATAGCATGAACATATGGCATCATGAACTAAACAATCCCAGGACTTAGTGAAATCTCTAAGTCCCTGAAAACAGATTTACCGGGTGCCTCACTTTGCAAGCTTGCACAAGTCACCACACACATCCTAAAAATGCATGGGTTGCACCTCTGGAAAGATAACAAGATGCTTAACAAAACATATGAAGGACTCACAGGCATATCATGCACACATTAATCATGGCAAAAATGACAAAAGTCTAAGATGAACTAGCAGATCTGACAATTAACTCGCGAAGCCTCCTTCTAACAGCATTTCGGGCATCAAGATGAGCTCAAATGAAAATGATGCAATAGAATGTAATGATGTGCTCGTCGAGACGAACATTTTGATATACTATATGTCCAAAACAGAGCTACGGATGCGAAGATATAGCCGGTCAAAATTAGCACAAAAATTAGGGTTCGGAGGAGAAAAGTCAACCGTCAAATTTCAGATCTCAGATCTGCACGCTTCCCGAGGCTCGCCGGCACGCACTGTTCACCGGAGCACGGAAGTCGAGGTTCATCAGAGAGGAAGAAGACCGGGGCGGCGCCGGGGAGGTCGGAGGAGGCCGGAGCGGCCGGACGGAGGAGGAGGCGGCGGCCGGAGTGGCCGGACGAAGGAGGAGGCGGCGGCCGGGCGGTGGCCCGCGGCGGCGGCGGCGGTGGTGGCCCACGGCGGCGGTGCCCACCGGAGCTGAGGGAGGCGGCGGCGACCGAGGCGAGGAGGCGCGGGGGCGGCTCGGGCTCGCGGGGGCCCGATCTGGGCCTCCCAGGCCGCGGCGGCGGCGAGGTGGCGATGCCACGTGGCGGCGAGCCACTGGCTGCGGGCGGCGGCGGGCGGCGGGTCGGACACGTCCGGCGCGGCGGAGAGGGATTTAGGGTTTCGGGGAGAGGGAGAGATCCGAAATTCGGGGGGGTCCTATTTATAGGCATAAGTGGAGCTAGGAGAGTCCAAATGAGGTGTGGTTTTCGGCCACGCGATCGTGATCGAACGCTCTAGGTGCTGGAGCAGAGTTTGGTGGGTTTTGGGCCAAATTGGAGGGGTGTTGGGCTGCAACACACACGAGGCCTTTTCGGTCCCTCAGTTAACCGTTGGGGTACCAAACGAAGTCCAAATGGTACGAAACTTGACAGGCGGTCTACCGGTAGTAAACCAAGGCCGCTTGGCAAGTCTCGGTCCAATCCGGAAATGTTTAATCCCCACACACGAAAGAAAGCTAGAAATGGCCACCAAAGGAGAACGAAGCGCCGGAATGCAAAATGGACAACGGGGAAAATGCTTGAATGCATGAGACGAACACGTATGCAAATGCAATGCACATGATGACATGATATGAGATGCATGACAACGATAACAACACACTGAGACAAAGACCCGAACCTGAGAAAATAAATATAACTTAACGCCGGAAACGGCAAGAGTTGGAGTACAAATTGGGAAAATTACATCCGGGGTGTTACACCAGCCCTCTATGGTGCGCCCTGGAGGAGTCCTACTCCCTCCGGGAGTAAGATTCCCCCCCCTTCCCTAGATGGTCTAGGAGAGAAGGAAGGGGAGAGAGGGAGGAAGGAAAGGGGGTGCCCCCCCCTTCCTAGTCCAATTCGGGCCAGAGTGGGAGGGGCGCGCGGCCTACCCTGGATGCCTCTCTCTCTCCACTAAAGCCCATTAGGGCCCATATACTCCGTGGGGGGGTTCCGGTAACCCCCCGGTACACCGGTATATGCCCGAGCACACTCGGAACCTTTCCGATGTCCAAACATAGGCTTCCAGTATATTGATCTTTATGTCTCGACCATTTCGAGACTCCTCGTCATGCCCGTGATCACATCCGGGACTCCGAACAACCTTCGGTTCATCAAATCACATAAACTCATAATACCGATCGTCACCGAATGTTAAGCGTGCGGACCCTACGGGTTCGAGAACTATGTAGACATGACCGAGACACTTCATCGGTCAATAACCAATAGTGAAACCTGGATGTTCATGTTGGCTCCAACATATTCTATGAAGATCTTTATCGATCAAACCGCATAACGATATACGATGTTCCCTTTGTCATCAGTATGTTACTTACCTGAGATTCGATCGTCGGTATCTCAATACCTAGTTCAATCTCGTTACCGGCAAGTCTCTTTACTCGTTCCGTAATGCATCATCCCGCAACTAACTCATTAGTCACATTGCTTGCAAGGCCTATATTGATGTGCATTACCGAGAGGGCCCAGAGATACCTCTCTGACAATCGGAGTGACAAATCCTAATCTTGATCTATGCCAACTCAACAAACACCATCGGAGACACCTATAGAGCACCTTTATAATCACAAAGTTACGTTGTGACGTTTGATAGCACACAAAGTGTTCCTCTGGTATTCGGGAGTTGCATGATTTCATAGTCATAGGAACATGTATAAGTTATGGAGAAAGCAATAACAACAAACTAAACGATCATCATGCCAAGCTAACGGAATGGGTCAAGTCAATCACATTGTTCTATAATGATGTTGTCAGAGTAAATAGTCATGGGTAGCCTAGCCGGCTTCCCCTGGCCCTTCTGAAAAAATTACGAGCCCGCCCGGCTCTCAAGAATTCAAGACATAGGGGCCGCCTTCCCCTTGCTGGCTGCCACCCAGGCCGGCTTTCGGAAGGCGGTCCGACTTTAGCCCTCATGAGAAGGCCGACTCCAAGAAGCCGGCCATGAGAAGGCCGACTCCAAGAAGTCGGCTCCCCATAAAGCGGTCAAGGCCGTACCCACGAAAGTTTGCACCTACCTAACGGCGGTGCGACGGGCGTGGCTACAGTAAAGCCTGCCGCCCCCGAATCCTGGAGCATGCCTGGCACAGTGCGCCGTACGGGGTAGGCATGACCCGTCTGGCACGGCACTGTTGCCATGTCGACCCTGGCATCACCCACGACGGGCCGCCAGCGTGGCCCACAGACGGTGGGCCCCCTTTGAGCAGAGAGACGCCCGAAAACGTCCACGCCTCCAACCAGTCGGCCCAAGACAGAGCCGGCTCCCCGCAGCCGGCTTGCCGCTTCCCTCGAAGAGGACGCCCCATTAAGGAGACAAGACGCGGTAAGGCTACAGCGATCGCCTGACAGGCGGCGGTACTATAGCCACGCTTACCACGATGAAGCTCACGTCAACAAGATAAAGCCACAGTAACCAGCCGCCGACCAGGCCCTGGACAGTGGCGCCTGCCTGTCGGCCAAGGGGCCGGCAGCCGGCGGGACCCACCAGTCGGCGGGCCCCAGCAGCTGGCGCAGAAGCCGGCGAGCGCAGTCACAGACGGCTGGGCCCCACGCCCAGCAGGATTACCATTGTACCCCCGGGGGGTAGGCCTATATAAACCCCCCGGAGCACCCATGCAAAGGGTTGGACCCCCTGCTAGTTCTAGACACCCCACGAGGAGAAGAAGCAGGCTAGTTGTGCCCTTCTTCCTCCTCCCCCCAAACAGCTCAAGGAGCGTTGTGTAGCTACTTGATTCATCTAGTGAGCATGCGGAGACCCCGCAAAGCAACAGTAGGGGTGTTATCTCCACGGAGAGCCCTGAAGCTGGGTAAGATCCGCCGGCGTGCATGTCTTCGCCTTATCCCGTTTCCAGGCACCGGCGATGTCTTACTGGCTCCCACAATGATAAGCCACCCGTTGGCATATGTCGCACCTACCACCCGACATTTGGCGCCCACCGTGGGGCCAGGTGCACCGTCGTCCGGAGACCTGTTCTGGACGGGAACCTTATTCCTCCACCGCGAGCGTAGCCAGCCCGGCATGCCCGATGGCGCTTGCCACGACGCGCTGCAAGGCGTCACCAGCATCTGCGCGGCGAGCAGCCTCGCCGATCTCCTCGACGAAACTCTCATATCCAACGAGCTCACCTCCGATGCGGGCACCGACCACCTCGCCAACCTTCTCGGCCAGCTCATGCCTCCAGCGAGCCCGCTGCGGACCTGGAGTCGGTTGGCTCCACTGACCCGATGCCTGTCGACTCCGACACGGCCTCCTACGACACCTTCCCCACCAACGTCACGATCTACAACGACCCGCTTCCTCGAGCCGATGGCTGCGATGCTGTCACCACCGAATTGATGGTTGTCGGCCACGGCGGCCCGGCCGACGAAAGTGCCCGTGACGCCTCACACGCGGCGGCCCATGACTTGCCCGCTCCCCTCCCGGCTAATGCCGACGATGAAGCGCTGGAGGCGCGCCGCCTCGCCCTCCTCGCAGAGGGCCGGAGGCTGGCTTCCGTAAGATGCCTCACTGAGGCCTATCAGCGTGAAGCTGACCGCGCCGCCTTCGGCACGCCGGCCCCGGGCGGGCCAAGCCGGGCCGGCCTTGTCAAGCAACGCGGCACCGTCATAGCCGACACGCTGGGAGTCGACCGCCCGGTCTACGCCACTCCGCTCGAGAACTTGCGTGCCGCCCAGGCGGCCGTAGACGAGTTGGACGGCTTGGAGGCCGAAGACCTCCCCCACATGACCCGGCGCATCCAGCAACTGATCGACGCAGCCGCGCAGCGGCACGAAGCAGACGCCCGCGCGGGAAGCCCTCCCCCGCGCCAAGATCACGGCGCGACATCCCGGACGCCGGCTACGAGCGACACCCGCGCGCGGCGCGAGAAAGAGCCGGCTGCCAGCCGTAGCCGGACCCAAATCTCCATCGAGCGAGACGCGGACGGCCATCCGCGAGCCATGGAATGGCGTGGCGACCCGCCTCCGCCTCCACCCCGTGGAGAGAGATATCCCGCCCCGCCACCAGTGGCGCACCCGACTCTCAGCGGCCGGCTGGGCCGCCGCGAAGGAATCGGCGAGAACGACGCCCGCCATCGGATTGACCGCCTGGCGCGATCCCTGGCGCTGGAAGAAGAAGATGATGTTGGCCCGCCTTGTTTCGGCCCCCGCATCCGCGACGAGCCCTTTCCCAAAGGGTTCTCGCTCCCAAGAGACACGCCCAAGTACAACGGCTCCGTGAAGCCGGAAGATTGGTTGATCGACTACTCCACGGCGGTTAGCATAGCCAACGGCAACCGGCGCGTTGCCGTGAAGTACATGCCCCTCATGCTGCAAGGCACGGCGCGGACCTGGCTCAACAGCCTCAAGCCGCGTAGCATCAACAGCTGGCTAGATTTCACAGAAGCCTTCATCCGCAACTTCACCAGCACCTACAAGCGGGCTCCCAAACCCAGACAGCTCTCCTTGTGCATACAAGGCCCCGCCGAGTCCACTCGCGATTACCTCACGCGTTGGGCCGAGCTCCGCAACTCCTGTGAAGGGGTGCACGAGGTGCAAGCCATAGAATACTTCACAGCCGGATGCCGAGAGGGCACCCTCCTCAAGCACAAGCTCCTCTGCGACGAGCCGGCTACCCTCGACGAGCTTCTGGACATAGCGGACAAGTACGCCACCGCCGACTCCTCGATGAAGACCGAGCTTCGGGTAGACGCGTCCGGAAAGGTACTCAACCTGGCGCCCAAGAAGCCGGCTGGGGATTCTGGCCGACTCCCCCACTCGAACGACCACAAGCGCAAGGGCCCCGCGCCGCCTCCCGCCAGTCGGCAGGTGGCCACAGTCAAAGATGCGCCGCCTGAAGAACGACCGGTGCCCAAGAAGCCCAAGGGCGGCAGGCCGGCTTGGCAGCCCGCCTTCTCCTACGAGCAGACTCTCGACGCCCCTTGCAAGTTCCACAGCGGCGTGAAGCCGTCCAACCACACGACCTGGAAGTGCCACTGGCTCACCCGAATCTCGAAGGGCGAGGGTCTCTTGCCGCCTCCGCCTGCCGGCCCGCCGCCTCCGGCCCCGCCGCCTTCGGCCGCTCGGCCCGCAGTCGGAGCCGTGCATGACGAGTTCCCTAATGAGAAAGCCACCTACATTGTCTTTACAAGCCAGCCCGAAGACCGGCGCAGCAAGCGCCAAGAGCGCCAGGAAGTTAGCGTGGTCGCTGCCAGCCCCGCCGGACACATGCATTGGTCAGAAAAGCCCATCAGCTGGAGCCGGGCCGACCATCCGGAGGTGATGCCGTCTCCCGGCTCTTATGCTTTGGTCTTGGAAGCCACCCTCGCAATGGACAGACGCGCCGCCTGCTTCTCCCGTGTGTTGATAGACGGCAGGAGCAGGATCAACATCCTGTACCATGACACCCTGGAAAAGCTGAACATCAAGACGAAGCAGCTCACGCCTACTCAGACAGTGTTTCATGGCATCGTACCGGGCTTATCCTGTGCCCCCATTGGCAAAATCAAGATCGATGTGCTTTTCAGGGACAACGAGCATTTCCGCCGAGAAGCGATCTGGTTTGAAGTGGTGGACCTGGAGAGCCCTTACCATGCATTGCTTGGCCTACCTGCCTTGGCCAAATTCATGGCAGTTCCCCACTATGCATACCTCCAGATGAAGATACCAAGCACCAAAGGCGTCATCACCATAGCCGGCGATTACAAGAAGTCCTTTGAGTGCGCGGCAGCCAGCAACCGGCTAGCCGAGTCCCTTGTGATTGTCGAAGAGAAGAAGATGCTGGACCGAATCGTGGCCATAGCCGGCAAGCAGCCGGCCGTGTCCCCTGACCCCAAGGAGCATGACGCTCAAGGATCTTTCCAGCCAGCCAAAGAGACGAAGAAGATACCTCTTGACCCCGAGCACTCAGAGAGGTTTGCCGTCATCGGGGCAAACCGGAACAGCAAATAGGAAGGCGAGCTCGCCGATTTCCTCTGTGAGAATCGGGACATCTTCGCATGGTCCCCCAAGGACATGCCGGGTGTTCCGAGGAAATTCGCCGAGCACAGACTACACGTTCGAGAAGACGCAAAGCCAGTCAGACAACCCCTTCGCCGACTGTCGGAGGAGTAACGCAGGATTGTAGGGGAGGAGATAGCCCGGCTCTTGGCGGCCGGCTTCATCATGGAAGTTTTCTTTCCAGAGTGGCTCGCCAACCCGGTCCTTGTGCTAAAGAAGAAAAACAAGTGGCGCATGTGCATAGACTACACAAGTCTCAACAAGGCCTGCCCCAAAGATCCCTTTGCCCTGCCAAGGATAGACCAAGTGGTAGACTCCACAGCCGGATGCGAGCTGTTGAGTTTTTTGGATGCGTACTCCGGATATCATCAGATAAAGCTGGATCCGGACGACCGCCTGAAAACCGCCTTCATCACGCCGTTCGGAGCCTTCTGCTACCTGACTATGACATTCGGCTTGAGAAATGCCGGTGCCACCTTTCAGCGTTGCATGCAGAAGTGCCTCCTCAAGCAGCTCGGCAGGAATGCTCACGTTTACGTGGACGACATCGTGGTGAAGACGGAGAAGCGCGGCACCTTGCTGGGAGACCTCAAGGAAACGTTTGAGAACCTGCGCCAGTTCCAAATCAAGCTTAACCCCGAGAAATGCGTGTTCGGGGTGCCAGCCGGCCAGCTCCTAGGCTTCCTGGTCTCCGAACGCGGCATCGAATGCAACCCGGTGAAGATCAAGGCCATCGAGAGAATGGCGATCCCTACCAAGCTTTGAGACATTCAGAAGTTCACCGGGTGCTTGGCCTCCTTGAACCGCTTCATCAGCCGGCTCGGGGAGAAAGCCCTCCCCCTCTACCGCCTCATGAAGAAGAGCACTCACTTCGAGTGGAACGACCAGGCCGACCAAGCTTTTCACGAGCTAAAGAAGATGCTGGCCACGCCGCCTGTCCTCGCGGCGCCGACTGAGAAAGAGCCCATGCTCCTCTACATCGCCGCAACCAGCCGGGTGGTCAGCACCGTCATCGTAGTCCAGCGCCCAGAAGAAGGCCGAGCCCAGCCGGTCCAGAGACCGGTGTATTATTTGAGCGAGGTGCTATCCGCCTCAAAGCAGAACTACCCGCACTACCAAAAGATGTGTTACGGCATGTACTTCACCGCCAAGAAGCTGAAACCCTACTTTCAAGAGCACCCCATCACGGTCGTATGCACCACCCCGCTAGCCGAAATCATAGGCAGTCGGGACGCATCCGGCCGGGTGGCGAAATGGGCCATCGAGCTGGCCCCCTACACGATCTTCTACCAGCCATGCACTGCCATCAAGTCCCAAGCACTGGCCGACTTCCTCGTCGACTGGACCGAGACCCAGTACCTGCCGCCGGCTCCCGACTCCACCCATTGGCGCATGCACTTCGACGGGTCCAAGATGCACACCGGCTTGGGAGCCGGCGTCGTCCTTACCTCTCCGAAAGGCGACAAGCTCAGATACACGCTACAGATCGACTTTGCCGCCTCCAACAATGTGGCCGAGTACGTGGCGCTCATACACGGGCTCCGGCTTGCCAAAGAACTTGGCATTCGCCGGATCCTATGCTATGGCGACTCGGACCTAGTGGTCCAGCAATCATCCGGCGACTGGGACGCCAAGGACGCGAATATGGCGAGCTGCCGCTTCCTGGTCCAACAACTCAGTGGATACTTTGAAGGATGCGAGTTCCTTCATGTACCACGAGCCGACAACGAGCCAGCCGATGCCCTGGCTCGAATAGGCTCCACTCGGCAAGCAATTTCAACCGGCGTCGCTCTACAACGCCTCCTCAAGCCATCCATCAAGCCGTCTCCAGAGTCCAATTCCATCTTCGTGCCGCCTGACCCCGATGCGGCCGGGTCCGGCTCGAAGAACCAAGTAGGCGACCCCAAGACCCCTGTAGCCGGCCCGGCAACTGCGGCAGCCGGCTCGGGGACTTCGGCAGCCGGCTCGGGGACTGCGGTAGCCGGCCCAGAGACTGCACCAGCACTACAGCCGGCGACCGACTCCAGCACCTCACCGCCCAGCCCGCCCACCCTGGTAGCAGTAGCCACATTGGCGGTAAGAGAAGTCGCGGCTCCATCATGGGCTCAGTCCATCCTCAACTTCCTAGTAAACCAAGACCTGCCGGCTAACGAAACAGAAGCAAGACAAGTCCAACGTCGAGCCGGAGCCTACACAATCGTCAACAGAGAACTAGTCAAGCGCAGTGTCACTGGAATCCTCCAACGGTGCGTCGAGCAAGAGAAGGGCATTGCAATCCTCAGAGACATTCACCAAGGAGAATGCGGCCACCATGCGGCCTCAAGATCACTTGTCGCCAAAGCCTTCCGCCATGGTTTCTTTTGGCCGACTGCTTTGGATGACGCCAAAGAATTAGTTAAACATTGCAAGGGGTGCCAACTCTTCAGCTCCAAGCAACACATGCCGGCCTCGGCACTCAAGACCATTCCCCTCACTTGGCCCTTTGCCGTTTGGGGACTGGACATGTTGGGCCCATTCAAGACGGCGCGCGGCGGCATGACGCATTTTCTCGTCGCCGTGGACAAATTCACCAAGTGGATTGAGGCAAAGCCGATCAAGAAGCTGAATGGGCCAACTGTTGTGACGTTCATTGCAGACATAACAACTCGGTACGGCGTGCCACACAGCATCATCACCGACAATGGCACGAATTTTGCCAAAGGAGCCTTGGCACGTTTCTACGCAGCCCAAGGTATCCGACTGGACTTAGCATCTGTCGCCCACCCGCAGTCAAACGGCCAGGTCGAGCGAGCCAACGGCCTCATCCTCTCCGGCATCAAGCCTCGACTGGTCGTACCTCTGGAGCGCTCAGCCGGCTGTTGGCTCGATGAGCTGCCGGCTGTCCTCTGGAGTCTGCGCACTACACCAAACAAGTCAACCGGCTTCACCCCTTTCTTCCTTGTGTATGGTGCCGAGGCGGTCATCCCAACTGACATCGAGTTCGACTCGCCTCGAGTAACCATGTACACGGAAGCGGAGGCCAAGGAAGCACGAGAAGACGGTGTCGACCTGCTGGAAGAAAGCCGGTTGTTAGCCCTCAGCCGGTCTGCCATCTACCAGCAGGGTTTGCGCCGCTACCACAGCCGGAAAGTCAGGCCAAGATCTTTCCAAGAGGGCGATCTTGTGCTCCGGCTGATCCAGCGAACAGCCGGCCAGCACAAACTCTCGTCCCCTTGGGAAGGCCCCTTCGTCATCAGCAGAGCTCTAGGCAACTAATCCTACTACCTGATCGACGCACAGAAGCCGAAGGCACGCAAGAGAGACGACTCCGGCAAGGAGTCAGAACGACCATGGAACGACAACCTCCTTCGAAGATTTTACAGTTGAAGCGCAGTATGTATCACGCTAACTTTTGTATTAAGTACGAGACAATAGGCCCCCCGAGGAGGACTCGGGGACTGCCATCCCTTATTTATGAACGAAAAGTATCATGCTTATGACCTTGTCATCTCATTTACTTGTTCCGTCCGGCACCGGGTTTGACTAGTCGGCTCGGGGACTGGCCGACTGGAGTTATATTAGAAGTCCTACCCGCAGTCAGACAAGTAGTGTGCCGGCTCCCAAGCCTTCTCTTGCCAAAAGTCACAGTTCGAAGAACCGGCTGTCCGGCTGACAAGAGTTAAAAGCAGGAACGGACGCCCACACGAAAAACGGCTAGGGACTAACGGACTAATATAACAAAAGCCGGTTTTTCTCCCACCGCCGACTGGCTACCAGAGTAGCCGGCCGGCCGGTTTCCATTCACTTCACTTCAATCCAAGAAAGCTCAAGTACTTGCCTCCCCAAAGAGGGAAGGAGGCAAAGGAAAAGGCCTAAGTATAAAAAGCATACGCAAATGGAAACCAAACATGCACATAACAATATTTACATAAAAGACCTCCGAGAGGCCAGCATTCAACATAGTTTGGATACACCCCCAGTGGGTGGAACTGTGAAAACTTAACAAAGATTGTTCAAAGACAACAAGGCAGGAAAGATAAAGACGGTAGGTCAAGCTGGCGGAGCGGCCGACGAGCCAGACTGGTTGGCGGAGACGGTCGTGCCGGCTGAAGGAGCGGCCGGCTGGCGAACTTTGGCTTTATCGCCGCCTCCCGCAGAGGGCGCGCTTCCACGCGCCTCGTTGCTAGAGGCACGGTCGGCCTGAGGTCAGCTGATTATTCCACCAGCCGGCTCGATGTCTTCGTCGTCCTCCTCTTCGTCATCCTCGCCTTCGTCGCTGGAGGCAATCTCCTCCGCCGAGTCCTCGCCCACCACCGGGTTCAGCCCGAACCACTCCTCCGGCTGAGCAACACCATCATCATCGATTTCGGGTGCAAAAATGCTGATGTCGGTGCACTTGGCGATCGTCGAAGCTCGCTGAGCGATAGCCGGCCTCACCTCCTCCAGCTCCGCGTTGGCCTCCATCCGCCAGGTGCGCAGCTGGTCCAGGCTCAGCCCTGGGTACCAAGCCCGAACGAACTCCAACGCCCGCCCGGCTCCGAGGCGGGCCGCCGACGCCTTCCAAGCCTCAAAGCGACCAACTGCGACCTCCAGCCAATCGGCAGCAGCTTGGGGTGTGGGGGATCGTCTCGCCGGGCCAGAGGGCGGCCAACACTTGCGCCCCGGCACGTTGGAGCCGGCGAAGCATCCGATGAGCCGGCTGCAACCGCGCCTGGATAGCCAGGAGCTGCTCCTCAAGTGTCCGGTTCGCATCCGGCACGATGTTGGCCCCCGCCTGACGACGCGCCTCGCGATGGGCCTCAATGCTTTGGGCGGCAAAGGCGGAGTAGCCGGGGAAGTAGTCTGCACCAAAAACAAGCAACAGCTCAAGATAAGTCAAAAAACCCAAGCGGCAAGGGGCAGGGGAGGGCCGAGGAAGGCAGCTTACCGTCGATCAAGTCCTCGATCCGGCCGAAGCCTTCGTCCAGGGCTCGCCGGGTCTCAGACCAGCTCGCTGCCGCCATCTCATACTCCGCCATCAAGGCGGCTTCACTTTCTTGCGCCGCCTGCAGGCCGCTTTGTGGCTCTCCTCTTGGTCGGCCAGCTTCTTGGCTAGGCGATCCCGTTCCTGGACCAAGGCAGCGCACTCGGCCTCCTTGGTGTGAAGGGCGGCCTTCGCTTCGCCAAGCTCCTTCCTCAAGTCGGCATTGGCCCCTGAAGACAAAGAAAGAGAAAAATCAATAAGGAAAGAGTCGTCAAGAAAGATCCGACCCGACTGCGCGGCAGTCGGCCCGAATCTCGGGGACTACACCCAGTGGGTGCGCTGACGCGCCCCCACATGAGACAAACAAGATCAAGTACTTACTTCGGCTGTCGGCCAGGTCATCGGTCCTCCGGCTCAACTCCCGAGCCTGGGAGTTGAAGGCGGCAGCACGGAGGTTGTGATATTCCTGAAAGTTCAGACAAAAAGCAAAGTAAGGTAGCCGTCGAGAAATATCCGACCCAACTGCGCAGCAGTCGGCCCGAATCTCGGGGACTACACCCAGTGGGTGCGCTGACGGGCCCCCACGGAAGAAATTAAGAAAGCAAAGCAGCCAAGAATGAAGGACTCACCCGGATAGTGGCTCGTGTTGACAAGAACTCCTGGGTGAACTGTTGCAGCAGGGCGGCCTGAGCTTGCAGCCAGCTCCGGACCCCTTGAGCCGCCACATTCAGCTCGCCAGTTCCCCCGCTGGGAGTCCACTCGGACGTGGCAGTGCTGGCCGCCTCCAGATCTTCCGCCGACTGGCCTGCGCCCGCGGCTCGGTGCAACTCCGGCGGAGCGGCGCCTCCCCCTGCGCGCAGGCCCGTCGCCGGCTGCACCTCGGCTGGCTCTGTTCTCCGGCTCACCTCCGGTCGGCCCCTCTGGCGCCGCTGATGATTGACCGCCTTGGCCCGCTCCGGTTGGCGCTACTGGCGGCGCTCTCCCCGCCAAGGCCACGGGGTCCTCCCCCCTCTCCAACAGCGGCGGGTCTTGGACGATCTCCTCCGCCAAGGGCAATGGGGTGTCAGGGGCTACGGCTCGGAGAGGAATGGCGAGCAGCGGAGGCTGGCTGCGCGAGCTTTCCGCCTCCGTCTCCGTGGTAGTCGCCTCCGTCTGGGCCTTGGCTGCCTCTTCGGCCTGCTCCCTCGCCGCCTGGGCGGCCGCCTTCTCCACCGCCTCGCGCTCCTCCCGCGCTTCACGGGCGTTCCGCTCTGTGGCCTCCCTGAGATCAGCGCGGGGTCCACGCGGCGGGAGCTCGAAGACCCTCCAGCCGGCCCCACGACGGAGCCGCCCGGACCCCGCTCAAGGGAAAGTGGCGCCCTGTCCAGCAAGCGAGGAAAGGTTAAGAAGAATATTCGAAGAGAAAGAGAATGATGACGAGCATGCGGCAAGGCAGTTGAAGGCTTACGCTGAGACCGCCGGAGGCTATTTCACCGCCTTGCGGAAGCGGGCCGCTTTCGCAGCCGCCTCGCCTCGCTTGGTCGCCGCGGCGGAGGCTTTGGACTTCTTCGGCCGACTGCCAAAGAGGCCTAAAGCGGCCCGGCGCTTCTGTGCGCCGCCGCCGGCAGCCGGCGCGATAGACGAGCCCACGCCCTGATGGTCGGCCGCCGACTGTCGATGCAGGGCGACTTCGGCTTCGAATTCGTCCGGCCAGTCCTCGAAGCTCGCGGTGAACCTTGAGCCTCCGGGCTCGGCACTGTCCCCCACGACGGCGTCTTCCATGGCGGCCGCCCCCAAGTCCGGGTCGTCAACATCATCCACCGTGCGGTCGGGGGTATACTGGCGTTCAATTCCCGCCGCCCCAGCCGGCGGCGCAAGAAGAGGGTTCTGCTCAAAAGAACCGACTAGTCAGAAGCCGGCCGTCATGAAGCCGGCCGACGACAAAAAGAAGATAGAGAGAGAAGCTTACCACGGGCGGAGGATTGGCGTGAGAATACGGCGCCTTGCCGTATTGCCAGTCCCCGGCGAGCTTGCAGTTGGCGATGTAGTTAACCATGAGCGCCACCTCCGCGTGGGGCATTTCCCATGTGCTTAGCCGGCTTGGGTCGAAGCGGCCGCTCATCTGACACATCATATGGGGCCGGCTTTCGAGAGGAAGGATCCGGCGCTCCACAAAGGCGGCCACCAAGTCGGCCCCGCGCAGGCCTTCCGACTGAATCATCACCCGAAGCCGGGAGATGGCGGCGTTCCCGGCCGGGGACAATGACCGGGACCGGAAGCTCCACGAGGGCTGCCTCTCAGCCGGCGGGCTGGCTACGTAAGCCGGCAGGTTGATGTAGTCTCCTTGCTCGGTGATGTTCTTCACATAGAAATAACATCTCTACCAGACCTTCACCGACTGGATCAGGGGGATGGGCGGGAACGGGTTGTTCTCGCTCGCCCTCCTCATGGCGATGAAGGCTCCGCAGGGGGCGGGCACGCCGGCGACGACTGTGCCG
This sequence comes from Triticum dicoccoides, assembly GCF_002162155.2. Lineage (NCBI taxonomy): Eukaryota > Viridiplantae > Streptophyta > Magnoliopsida > Poales > Poaceae > Triticum > Triticum dicoccoides. The sequence goes on along the minus strand of NC_041390.1, from coordinate 337,882,554 downwards.
AGCTTGCTCTGGAAGAACTCTCCCCAGAGCTCCAGCGTGGGGAGCATCCCCAAGAAGCCTTCGCAGAAGGAGACGAAGGCTGACAGCAGCATCACCGCATTGGGCGTAAGGTGATGCGGCTGGAGGTTGTAGAACTCCAGGAAAGAGTGCAGAAACCCGCCCGCCGGAAGGCCGAAGCCGCGCAGGCAGTGCGAGCGGAAGACGACCCGCTCGCCCTCCTCCGGTGCCGGCGAGATCTCCTTCTCCGGCGCCAGGCGAACCTGTACGCGGTCGGCGCCGGGCAGGCGCCGGGTCTGGCAGAGGAACTCCACATGGTCTTCATGGACGTTGGAGCCGTCCCACGAGCTTGACAACACCATGGGAGCGAGGTGGTGTAGAGACGCGACGGCGCCGAGACGGGAAGCTGTGACGGCGGCAAGAGGAAGAAGACGAGGGTTAGGAGGGGCGGAGCGGGAGAGAGCGTGCGAACCTCTGTCGCTCTCCCTCCTCCCCCTACTTATAGGCTCACGTGGCGGAGCCGAGGAGGCGCGGCATGGGGAAGTGTGGGGATCGATCGTGCCCACTCCCCACGTCCCGCGATTATCGAGCCTTAACGGCGAAACAAAACTGCCTCGGGAAGGCGAGCGGCCCCTATGGGCCACGGAAGATCCGCGCCCGGACCAAGGCTCGCGAGTGGCGGGCCCGGGCCTGCGGCGGCGTCCCGTCGCGTGCGTGCGCTCGCAGGATCTCGCTGCCATGTGGCCGCGGGAGGGCCCGTGGTCAGCACGCGGGTCCCCCCCCTCTCCCCTCCCGCCTACAGGACGCGGGGCTTTCTGAAGTCGGCACACGCCCGCTAAGCCGGCTCTTCAGGATGGGAAGCTGACCCAACTTCTCGTCCCCCTGCTCGCCTCGAAGCTCGATCAGCTTCGGGGACTACTGTCGGAGTAAATAGCCATGGGTAGCCTAGCCGGCATCCCCTGGCCCTTCTAAAAAAATTACGAGCCCGCCCGACTCTCAAGAATTCAAGACATAGGGGCCGCCTTCCCCTTGCTGGCTGCCACCCAGGCCGGCTTTCGGAAGGCGGTCCGACTTTAGCCCTCATGAGAAGGCCGACTCCAAGAAGCCGGCCATGAGAAGGCCGACTCCAAGAAGCCGGCTCCCCATAAAGCGGTCAAGGCCGTACCCACGAAAGTTTGCACCCACCTAACGGCGGTGCGACGGGGCGTGGCTACAGTAAAGCCTGCCGCCCCCGAATCCCGGAGCACGCCTGGCACAGTGCGCCGTACGGGGTAGGCATGACCCGTCTGGCGCGGCACTGTTGCCATGTCGACCCTGGCATCACCCACGATGGGCCGCCAGCGTGGCCCACAGACGGTGGGCCCCCTTTGAGCAGAGAGACGCCCGAAAACGGCCACGCCTCCAACCAGTCGGCCCAAGACAGAGCCGGCTCCCCGCAGCCGGCTTGCCGCTTCCCTCGAAGAGGACACCCCATTAAGGAGACAAGACGCGGTAAGGCTACAGTGATCGCCTGACAGGCGGCGGTACTGTAGCCACGCTTACCACGATGAAGCTCACATCAACAAGATAAAGCCACAGTAACCAGCCGCCGACCAGGCCCTGGACAGTGGAGCCTGCCTGTCGGACAAGGGGCCGGCAGCCGGCGGGACCCACCAGTCGGCGGGCCCCAGCAGCTGGCGCTGAAGCCGGCGAGAGCAGTCACAGATGGCTGGGCCCCGCGCCCAGCCGGATTACCATTGTACCCCCTGGGGGTAGGCCTATATAAACCCCCCGGAGCACCCATGCAAAGGGTTGGACCCCCTGCTAGTTCTAGACACCCCACGAGGAGAAGAAGCAGGCTAGCCGTGCCCTTCTTCCTCCTCCCCCCAAACAGCTCAAGGAGCATTGTGTAGCTACTTGATTCATCTAGTGAGCATGCGGAGACCCCGCAGAGCAGCAGTAGGGGTGTTATCTCCACGAAGAGCCCCGAAGCTGGGTAAGATCTGCCGGCGTGCATGTCTTCACCTTATCCCGTTTCCAGGCACCGGCGATGTCTTACTGGCTCCCACAATGATAAGCCACCCGTTGGCATATGTTGCACCTACCACCCGACAGATGTGATACCGTTAATCGAATGACAACTCATGTCTATGGCTAGGAAACTTAACCATCTTTGATTCAACGAGCTAGTCAAGTAGAGGCATACTAGTTACACTCTGCTTGTCTATGTATTCACACATGTACTAAGTTTCCGGTTAATACAATTCTAGCATGAATAATAAACATTTATCATGATATAAGGAAATATAAATAACAACTTTATTATTGCCTCTAGGGCATATTTCCTTCAGTCTCCCACTTGCACTAGAGTCAATAATCTAGATTACACAGTAATGATTCTAACACCCATGGAGTCTTCGTTCTGATCATGTCTCCCTCCTTGACTTGATCGCGGATGGAATTGAAGCGTCTCTTGATGTGCTTAGTTCTCTTGTGAAATTTGGATTCTTTTGCCAAGGCAATTGCACCAGTATTGTCACAAAAGATTTTCATTGGACCCGATGCACTAGGTATGACACCTAGATCGGATATGAACTCCTTCATCCAGACTCCTTCATTGCTGCTTCCGAAGCAGCTATGTATTCCGCTTCACACGTAGATCCTACCACGACGCTCTCCTTGGAACTGCACCAACTGACAGCTCCACCATTTAATAAAAACATGTATCCGGCTTGTGACTTAGAGTCATCCGGATCAGTGTCAAAGCTTGCATCGATGTAACCATTTACGACAAGCTCTTTGTCACCTCCATATACGAAAACATAATCCTTTTCAGGTATTTCAGGATGTTCTTAACCGCTGTCCAGTGATCCACTCCAGGATTACTTTGGTACCTCCCTACTAGACTGATAGCAAGGCACACATCAGGTCTGGTACATAGCATTTCATACATGATAAAGCCTATGGCTGAAGCATAGGGAACACCTTTCATTTTCTCTCTATCTTCTGCAGTGGCCGGGCATTGTGTCTGACTCAACTTCACACCTTGTAACAAAGGCAAGAACCCTTTCTTTGCTTGATCCATTTTCAACTTCTTCAAAACTTTACCAGGGTATGTGCTTTGTGAAAGTCCAATTAAGCGTCTTGATATATCTCTATAGATCTTGATGCCTAATATATAAGAAGCTTCACCAAGGTCTTTCATTGAAAAATTCTTATTCAAGTATCCATTTAAGCTATTCAGAAAATCAGTATCATTTCCGATCAACAATATGTCATCTACATATAATATTAGAAATGCTACAGAGCTCCCACTCACTTTCCTGTAAATACAGGCTTCTCCAAAAGACTGTATAAAACCATATGCTTTGATCACACTATCAAAGTGTATATTCCAACTCTGAGAGGCCTGCACCAGTCCATAAATGGATCGCTAGAGCTTGCGCACTTTGTTAGCACCTTTTGGATCGACAAAACCTTCTGGTTTCATCATATACAACTCTTCTTTAAGATATCCATTAAGGAATGCAGTTTTGACACCCATTTGCCAAATTTCATAATCATAAAATGCGGCAATTGCTATCATGATTCGGACGGACTTAAGCATCGCTACATGTGAGAAGGTCTCATCGTAGTAAAATCCTTGAACTTGTCGAAAACCTTTTGCAACATGTCGAGCTTTGTAGACAGTAATATTACCATCAGCGTCAGTATTCTTCTCGAAGATCCATTTATTCTCTATGGCCTGCCGATCATCAGGCAAGTCAACCAAAGTCCATACTTTGTTCTCATACATGGATTCCATCTTAGATTTCATGGACTCAAGCCATTTTGCAGAATCTTGGCTCATCATCGCTTCCTCATAGTTCGTAGGTTCGTCATGGTCAAGTAACATGACTTCCAGAACAGGATTACCATACCACTCTGGTGCGGATCTTACTCTGGTTGACCTACAAGGTTTGGTAGTAACTTGATCAGAAGTTTCATGATCATCATCATTAGCTTCCCCACTTACTGGTGTAGGAATCACTGGAACTGATTTTAGTGATGAACTACTTTCTAATAAGGGAGAAGGTACAATTACCTCGTCAAGTTCTACTTTCCTCCCAGTCACTTCTTTCGAGAGAAACTCCTTCTCTAGAAAGGATCCATTCTTAGCAACGAATATCTTGCCTTCGGATCTGTGATGGAAGGTGTACCCAGCAGTCTCCTCTGGGTATCCTATGACGACACATTTCTCCGATTTGGGTTCGAGCTTATCAGGTTGAAGCTTCTTCACATAAGCATCGCAACCCCAAACTTTAAGAAATGACAACTTGGGTTTCTTGCCAAACCACAGTTCATAAGGTCTAGCCTCAACGGATTTAGACGGTGCCCTATTTAACATGAATGCAGCAGTCTCTAAAGCATAACCCCAAAAGGATAGTGGTAAATCAGTAAGAGATATCATAGATCGCACCATATCTAGTAAAGTACGATTACGATGTTCGGACACACCATTACGCTGTGGTGTTCCAGGTGGCGTGAGTTGCGAAACTATTCCGCATTGTTTCAAATGAAGACCGAACTCGTAACTCAAATATTCTCCTCCACGATCAGATCATAGAAACTTTATTTCCTTGTTACGATGATTTTCCACTTCACTCTGAAATTCTTTGAACTTTTCAAATGTTTCAGACTTATGTTTCCTTAAGTAGATATACCCATATCTGCTCAAATCATCTGTGAAGGTGAGAAAATAATGATATCCACCACGAGCCTCAATGTTCATTGGACCACATACATCAGTATGTATGATTTCCAATAACTTTGTTGCTTGCTCCATTGTTCCGGAGAATAGAGTTTTAGTCATCTTGCCCATGAGGCATGGTTCGCAAGTACCAAGTGATTCATAGTCATGTGATTCCAGAAGTCCATCAGAATGGAGTTTCTTCATGCGCTTTACACCAATATGACCTAAACGACAGGGCCACAAATAAGTTGCACTATCATTATCAACTCTGCATCTTTTGGCTTCAACACTATGAATGTGTGTATCACTACTATCAAGATTTAGTAAAAATAGACCACTCATCAAGGGTGTGTGACCATAAAAGATATTACTCATATAAATGTAACAACCATTATTCTCCGATTTAAATAAATAACCGTCTTGCATATAACAATATCCAGATATAATGTTCATGCTCAATGTTGGCACCAAATAACAATTATTTAGGTCTAAAACTAATCCCGGAGGTAGATGTATAGCTAGCGTGCCGTCGGCAATCACATCGACTTTGGAACCATTTCCCACGCGCATTGTCACCTCGTCCTTAACCAATCTTCGCTTAATCTGTCGCCCTTGTTTCGAGTTGCAAATATTAGCAACTAAACCAGTATCAAATACCCAGGCACTACTGCGAGCATTAGTAAGGTGCACATCAATAACATGTATATCAAATATAACTTTCACGTTCCCATCCTTCTTCTCCGCGAAATACTAAGGGAAGTTCCACTTCCAGTGACTAGTCCCTTTGCAGTAGAAGCACTCAGTCTCAGGCTTAGGTCCAGACTTGGGTTTCTTCACTTGAGCAGCAACTGTCTTGATGTTCTTCTTGAAGTTCCCTTTCTTCCCTTTACCCTTTTTCTTGAAACTGGTGATCTTGTTGACCATCAACACTTGTTGCTCCTTCTTGATTTCTACCTCCGCGGCCTTTAGCATTGCGAAGAACTCAGGAATCGTCTTATCCATCCTTGCATATTATAGCTCATCATGAAGCTCTCGTAGCTTCGTGGCAGTGATTGAAGAACTCTGTCAATGACACTATCATCAGGGAGATTAACTCCCAGCTGAGTCAAGTGGTTGTGGTACCCAGACATTCTGAGTATATGTTCACTGACAGAACTATTCTCCTCCATTTTGTAGCTGTAGAACTTATTGGAGACTTCATATCTCTCAATCCAGGCATTTGCTTGAAATATTAACTTCAACTCCTGGAACATCTCATATGCTCCATGACGTTCAGAACGTCGTTGAAGTCCCGGTTCTAAGCCGTAAAGCATGGCACACTGAACTATCGAGTAGTCATCAGCTTTGCTCTGCCAGGTGTTCACAACATATGGCGTTGCTCCTGCAGCGGGTTTGTTACCTAGCGGTGCTTCTAGGACGTAATTCTTCTGTGCAGCAATGAGGATAATCCTCCAGTTATGGACCCAATCCATGTAGTTACTACCACCATCTATCAACTTAGCTTTCTCTAGGAACGCATTAAAATTCAACGGAACAACAGCACGGGCCATCTATCTACAACAACATAGACATGTAAAATACTATCAGGTACTAAGTTCATGATAAATTAAAATTCAATTAATCAAATTACTTAAGAACTCCCACTTAGATAGACATCTCTCTAATCATCTAAGTGATCACATGATCCATATCAACTAAACCATGTCCGATCATCACGTGAGATGGAATAGTTTTCAATGGTGAACATCACTATGTTGATCATATCTACTATATGATTCACGCTCGACCTTTAGGTCTCAGTGTTCCGAGGCCATATCTGCATATGCTAGGCTTGTCAAGTTTATCCCGAGTATTTTGCGTGTGCAAAACTGGCTTACACCCGTTGTATGTGAACGTAGAGCTTATCACACCCGATCATTATGTGGTGTCTCGGCACGATGAACTATAGCAACGGTGCATACTCAGGGAGAACACTTATACCTTGAAATTTAGTGAGAGATCATCTTATAATGCTACCGCCGAACTAAGCAAAATAAGATGCATAAAGGATAAACATCACATCCAATCAATATAAGTGATATGATATGGCCATCATCATCTTGTGCCTTTGATCTCCATCTCCAACCCACCGTCATGATCACCATCGTCACCGGCTTGACACCTTGATCTCCATCGAAGCGTCGTTGTCGTCTCGCCAACTATTGCTTCTACGACTATCACTACCACTTAGTCATAAAGTAAAGTAATTACATGGTGATTGCATTTCATACAATAAAGCGACAACCATATGGCTCCTGCCAGTTGTCGATAACTGTGTAACAATACATGATCATCTCATACAATAAAATTTAGCATCATGTCTTGACCATATCACATCACAACATGCCCTACAAAGACAAGTTAGACGTCCTCTACTTTGTTGTTGCAATTTTTACGTTGCTGCTACGGGCTGAGCAAGAACCGTTCTTACCTACGCATCAAAAACCACAACGCGGTATAGTGATTGCTTTTTGATCTTCAGAAAGAACCTTGTTCATTGAATCCAATTGAACTAAAGTTGGAGAAACTGGCACCCACCAGCCACCTATGTGCGAAGCACGTCGGTCGAACCAGTCTCGCCTAAGCGTACACGTAATGTCGGTCTGGGCCGCTTCATCCAACAATACCGCCGAATCAAGAAACAACTAGTGACGGCAAGCAATATGTATATACCCACGCCCACAACTCCTTTGTGTTCTACTCGTGCATATAACATCTACACATAAACCTGGCTCGGATGCCACTGTTGTGGAACGCAGTAATTTCAAAAAAATCCTACGCACATGCAAGATCATGGTGATGCATAGCAATGAGAGGGGATAGTATTGTCTACGTACCCTCGTAGACAGTAAGCGGAAGTGTTATGATAACGCGGTTGATGTAGTCGTACGTCTTCACGGTCGACCAATCCTAGTACCAAAAGTACGGCACCTCCATGATCTGCACACATTTGGCTCGGTGACGCCCCACAAACTCACGATCCAACAGAGTGTCGAGGGAGAGCTTCGTCAGCACGACGGCGTGATGATGGTGATGATGATGCTACCAGAACAGGGCTTCGCCTAAGCACCGCTACAATATGACCGAGGTGGATTATGGTGGAGGGGGGCACCGCACACGGCTAAGGGTGTGTTTGCTTTCTGTCATGGGATGGAACGTAGTGGGTCGGACCCATCCAGAAAAACCATTCTCGTGTTTGGCTCGTCATAGGAACCGGAACCCACCAGTTCCCACGAACGGCATATTCGCCCATTTTCCCGAACCAGGCCGTTCCTCGAAAACGAGCGGACCACGCGGAACGCCTCTCTGCCCCGACTCTGATCCTCTCCCTCGTCTATCTCCGCCTTGGTGTGCCGCCAGCTGCCACCCCTCGTCTCTCTCCCCATCTAATCTGCGACGCCGTCGGCCACTCTCGCGTCTCGCCCTCTCCGGTGCCGCCACTCCCTCCCCAATCTTGCGCGCGGCGCCACTAGCAGCCCCACCGCACGCGGCGTGAATCGCCACCGCCGCATCCTCGCGTTGGTGCTTCTTGCCGTCACGCTCGCGGCCCTCTCACTCGTTTTCTTCAGCCAAGCAGGGAGACCAGGCAGCCCTCTCAGTCGCCTTCTTCAGCCGGTCGAGCGCACCTGAAGTGCCCATCTTCGGTCGCCGCGAGCTCGCGCACGTCGTTCTTCTGGTTCTGGTTTCCCTCATCTCTCTTGGTGCGGCAGCGGCGTGCGGCATACATGATACATGCACTAGGCAATGACTCAGCTGCGCAGCAAACAACAGTAGGCAGCAGCGACTAATAGCAGTTCCAGTATTATTACAATGCAACCTCTGATTATCACTCGTCACATTCGCCGTCCATTGATTTTTCCAATCCTGTGATGTTGGCAGAACCATGAGTTGTGGCTACCTGAACTCTTGATTTGTTCTGCACCGCAACATCTAATGCACCATTCTCTGAATCAGTTTAATGAGATGAACAATTCTATTCCATTTCATATCTCAAACCAAACACCAAAGCGTAATCGTTGCATACCTCACAATTGCTCCTACCAAACATAAAGACGGAACCAACCCGTTCCGGTGGAATGGAACCATTACATTCTGTTCCACTTTGTTCTCAAACCAAACACACCCTAAGAGATCAATGATCGACTTGTGTGTCTATGGGGTGCCCCCCTCCCCCCGTATATAAAGGAGTGGAGGGGGAGGGCCAGCCCTCTATGGCGTGCCCTGGAGGAGTCCTACTCCCTCCGGGAGTAGGATTCCCCCCCCCCTTCCCTAGTTGGACTAGGAGAGAAAGAAGGAGGAGAGAGGGAGGAAGGAAAGGGGAGTGCCGCCCCCCTTCCTAGTCCAATTCGGGCCAGAGGGGGAGGGAGGCGCGGCCTGGCCTGGCTGCCTCTTTCTCTCTCTCCACTAAAGCCCACTAGGGCCCGTATACTCCCCGGGGGTTCCGGTAACCCCCCGGTACACCGGTATATGCGCGAACTCACTCGGAACCTTTATGATGTCCAAACATAGGCTTCCAATATATCAATCTTATGTCTCGACCATTTCGAGACTCCTCGTCATGCCCGTGATCACATACGGGACTCCGAACAACCTTCGGTTCATCAAAACACATAAACTCATAATACTGATCGTCACCAAACGTTAAGCGTGCGGACCCTACGGGTTTGAGAACTATGTAGACATGACCGAGACAATTCACCGGTCAATAACCAATAGCGGAACCTGGATATTCATATTGGCTCCCACATATTTTATGAAGATCTTTATTGGTCAAGCCGCATAACGATATACGTTGTGCCCTTTGTCATCGGTATGTTACTTGCCTGAGATTCGATCGTCGGTATCTCAATACCTAGTTCAATCTCGTTACCAGCAAGACTCTTTACTCGTTCTGTAATGCATCATCCCGCAACTAACTCATTAGTCACATTGCTTGCAAGACTTATATTGATGTGCATTACCGAGAGGGACCAGGGATACCTCTCCGACAATCGGAGTGAAAAAGCCTAATCTCGATCTATGCCAACTCAACAAACACCATCGGAGACACCTGTAGTGCACCTTTATAATCACCCAATTACGTTGTGATGTTTGGTAGCACAAAAAGTGCTCCTCCGGTATTCGGGAGTTGCATGATCTCATAGTCATAGGAACATGTATAAGTTATGGAGAAAGCAATAGCAACAAACTAAACGATCATCATGCTAAGCTAACGGAATGGGTCAAGTCAATCACATTATTCTCTAATGATGTGATCCCGTTAATCAAATGACAACTCATGTCTATGGCTAGGAAACTTAACCATCTTTGATTCAACGAGCTAGTCAAGTAGAGGCACACTAGTGACACTCTGTTTGTCTATGTATTACATGTACTAAGTTTCCGGTTAATACAATTCTAGCATGAATAATAAACATTTATCATGATATAAGGAAATATAAATAACAACTATATTATTGCCTCTAGGGCATATTTCCTTCATTATGAGTTATGTGATTTGATGTACCGAAGATAGTTCGGAGTCCCGGATGTGATCACGGACATGACGAGGAGTCTCGAAGTGGTCGAGACATAAAGATTGATATATTGGAAGGCTATGTTTGGACACCGGAAAGGTTTCAGATAGGTTATGGCATTTTCTGGAGTACCGGGGGGTTACGGAAAGCCCCCGAGGAGTTAATGGGCCTTAATGGGCCATGGTGGGAGAGAGGAGGAGGCGGCCAAGTGGGAGGCGCGTGCCCCCGAAGCCCAGTCCGAATTGGGAAGGGGCTCGGCCCCCCTTTCCTTCTCTCCCTCTCCATCTTCCTTCTTCTCCTACTCCAACTAGGGAAGGGGGGAACCTACTCCTACTAGGAGTAGGAATCCCCCCCTTAGGGGCGCGCCATAGGAGGCCGGCCCTGCCCTCCTCCACTCCTTTATATACGCGGGAGGGGGCACCCCATAGAGACACAAGTTGATCTCTTAGCCGTGTGCGGTGCCCCCTCCACAGATTTCCACCTCGGTCATATTGTCGTAGTGCTTAGGTGAAGCCCTGCGTCGTTAACTTCAACATCACCGTCAACACGCCGTCGTGCTAACGAAACTCTCCCTCGGCCTCAGCTTGATCTAGAGTTCGAGGGACATCACTGAGCTGAACGTGTGCAAATCATGGAGGTGTCGTGCATTCGGTACTTGATTGGTTGGATCATGAAGACATTCGACTACATCAAGTGCGTTACTTAACGCTTCCGCTTTCGGTCTATGAGGGTACGTAGACACACTCTCCCCTCTCGTTGCTATGCATCCCTAGATAGATCTTGCGTGATCATAGGAATTTTTTGAAATACTGCGTTCCCCAACACAAGTGTTACATAAACATTCTCAAAAACCCAGTCCCATCGAGATTGTTGAGACACTAGAAGTTCTGTTTCACAAAGATCCAACTGAAGTTCATCAGATGACTAAAGCAATGTATGAATGCAAAATAGATGAGTAAGGTGAAAGATGTGCAGACTATTATGATAATGTAACTGCAATGGTAGTTGATATTCCCGAAACACCTAAGAATCATTTGATGTTCTCCTTGCTTTATGAAGCAATGCTCAAAAACCATGAGATTGGATTGCAGAATCAACAAAAGTTGTTGGTAAATAAGGTAGAGATTTTCAAAAGGAAATGCAACACCAAGAGGAACAAGGTTGGAGTTCTAGCAAACTATCTGTCTTTACTACAAATAAAAACGACATTGGAAAAGGGATTGTGCAAAGTATCTGGCAGATAAGAACTCATCTTCTGGTAAAGGTATAAAAGTTATACTCCCTCCGTCCCAAAATTCTTGTCTTAGATTTTTCTAAATACGGATGTATCTAGTTACGTTTTAGTGTTAGATACATCTATATCTAGACAAATCTAAGACAAGAATTTTGGGACGGAGGGAGTACAAGTTAATGTTATTGATATTCTACTTGCTAAAAATTCCAAGTCTTGTGTATTTGATACCGGGTCGGCTGCTCACATATGCAACACCACACAGGGACTACGGAAAATTCGCAAGCTGGGAAAGAATGAAGTCATGATTCCTGTCAGAAATGGTGATGGGATCTCCGCTCATGTCGTCGGTGTCATATCATTAAATTTACCTTTAGGATTTATATTAGAGCTAAATAATTGTCATTTTGTTCCAAAGTTAAGTAGGAACATTATCTCTGGATCATGTTTGATAAATGACGGTTATTCTTATAAGTCTGAGAACAATGGGTGTTCAATATATTATAAGGATATGCTTTATGGATTTGCACCCATGATTGGTGGATTATTCATATTAGATCTTGAAAGTGAGGAAGAAGTCTATAACATCAATGTTAAACGTCTTAAGAAGATTGATGATACCACTTATATGTGGCACTACCATCTTGGTCATATCAGAAAGAAATGTATGCAAAAACTTCATAAAGATGGAGTGTTGACATCGTTTGATTTTTGAATCATTTGATACATGTGAAGCTTGTCTGATGGGTAAAATGACCAAAACATCATTCATTGGTCATCCTGAATGAGAGCTTGAAGTATTGGATATAATACATGGCGATGTATGTGGACCAATGAGTGTTCCAACGCGCGGTTAATACGTCTCCAACGTATCTATAATGTATGAAGTATTCATGTTGTTATTTTATCATTCTTAGGTGTTTTACAATCATTTTATAGCAACTTTATATCATTTTTTTGGGACTAACCTATTGACCCAGTGCCCAGTGCCAGTTGCTATTTTTTGCTTGTTTTTTACATCTCAGGAAATCAATATCAAACGGAGTCCAAACACTGCGAAACTTTACAGAGATTTTTTTGGACCAGAAGGAACCCAATGGGCCAGAGCAGCACCTGGGGGGGTTCCAGAGGCAGGCACAACCCACCAGGGCGCGTCAGGCCCCCTGGCGCGCCGAGGTGGGTTGTGCCCACCTCGTGGCCTCTCGGACCCCCTCTTTGCACTATAAATTCCCAAGTATTCTGAAACCCTTCGGGGTTAACCTAGATCAAAAGTTCCGCCGTCGCAGGGCTCCGTAGCCACTGAAAACCAATCTAGACCCGTTCCAGCACCCTGCCAAAGGGGGGAATCATCTTCGGTGGCCATCTGCATTACCCCGGCGACCACCACGATGAGGAGGGAGTAGTCCACCCTCGGGGCTGAGGGTTTGTACCAGTAGCTATGTGATTAATCTCTCTCGCTCTCATGATCTATATCATGGGCTTTGTTAATATAGTCAGATCATATGATGTTTATCCCCTCTATACCCTTGTTGTGATGAATTGAATCTTTACCCTTTGAAGTTTTGTCTTGTCGGATTGAATGTTCAGATTTGAGAACACATGATGTATGTCTTGTGGTATGAATACTTGAGGTGACAATGGGGTATCTTATTGATTCACTTGATATACGTTATGGCACTCAACTTGCGGATTCCCGCGGTGATATTGGGGTAATCTATGCATAGGGGTTGATGCATGTTTTTATTATCTTTTCTCCGATAGAAACTTTGGGATCTCCTTGTAGTTCTTTGTGTGGATTGACTATTATGAATATGAATTTGCTTTGGTGTTATTCTAGTACGAACTCTAGGATAGATCGAACGGAAACAATAGCTTTGTGTTATTTTAGTACGAACTCTTGAATAGATCGAACAGAAAGAATAGCTTTGAGGTGGTACCCTACAAGCAATTTCTATCTTTTGTTCTCCGCTAATAGGAACTCGAGAGTGATTCTTTATTGCACTTTGAGGGATAATCATATGATCCAACTATGTTAGCATTGTCGAGAGATTGCACTAGTGAAAGTACGGACCCTAGGCCTCGTTTTTAAGCATTGAAACACCGTTTTTTGCCCGTTTACTATTTGCTACCTTGCTGTTTTTATTTATTCAGATTATAAAAATACATTTCTACCATCAATATTACACTTTTATCACCATCTCTTCGCCGAACTAGTGCACCAATACAATTTGCCATTGTATTGGGTGTGTTGGGGACACAAGAGATTTCTTGCATTTGGTTGTGGGATCGTTTGGGAGAGACCATCTTCATCCTACACCTCTCATGGATTGATAAACCTTAGGTCATCCACTTGAGGGAAAATTGCTACTGTCCTACAAAACTCTGCGCTTGGAGGCCCAACACGTGTCTACAAGAATAAAGTTGCGTAGTAGACATCAAGCTCTTTCTCGGGCGCCGTTGCCGGGGTGGTGAGTGCTTGAAGGTCTATCTTTAGATCTTGCAATTGAATCTTTTAGTTTCTTGTTTTATCACTAGTTCTGTTTATAAACGAAAACTACAAAAAATGGAATTTAGGTTGCATCATATTATTGATCATCTTTATAATATCTTTCTTGAAAATGATGGTTCAGAAAATTGTGCTCAATTGTTAGAAGAAGAAGTCAATAAAAATGCTTGGCACAAAATATTTGAGTGATGAGCACGATTGCAATGTTGTTAGTATGAGTTCTTTGAATAACCAAAATGCTAATGATGATTGCACAAGTCATGACAAAAATGTTTCTTATAAGCATGTCACTTTTTGCGGAGTGAATTGGGAGTGCAATTGCGCATCAAAAATGGAAGATAGATTTTGTAAGAAGCATAAATATTTAGAAGCGAGAAAGTTGAGAGGCTAGATGATTGTGCTGAAAGATTTAATTTTTTTCGCCATCCTTGTGAACTTTGCAATGAACATGGTCATTTAAATCTCCAATGCAAATTCTTTCATGATCAAATTGTGTCCAAAATTTGTGATAACTTGATTACCCTTGAGCATCATAAAGAGCTTAGTCTTCTTTTGGGGTATGAAGAAATGAAACGTATAACTAAGGGTATTACAAAATTTAATCTCGAGACGTTTCTTGATTTTGATCTAGAGGAAATTTATATGTATTGTGTGGTAAATTGCATTGAGAATCCTTATATTGCCAAATGGCTAAAGTCAAGAAAACAAATGGAATATGAAGAGAGTACTAATGAAAGGGAAAATGTTTCCCAATACCCTCCTAGTTTTTATTATGATGAATCAGGTAACGAGGAGGAGCTTCCTATCCAATCAATCTCTTCAACGAGAAGGTTGAAAGAATTAATTAAACCCACACATGGTGTGGTGAATAAGAAGAAAACAAGAAAGATTAGAGGTAAAAAAGTATATCTCCCAAATAATGTTGCTCCCATCACCATCGTGCCTCATGAAAGTGAATCAAATATGTTGATGGAGGATGATGATATTGATGATGATGATTTTGCTATGCATATTGCTTGTTGTGATGATTAAGGTTGGGAAGATAATGATACTTCTTATAATCTTGGAAACCTTTTTGGCACCAACTTGGGAAATTATGATGATAGCAATTGTTATACCATTGGTGCTATTCATACTATTAATGATAAGAATGATTATGCTTATGATATGCGAAGCCACAAGCTTGGGGATGCTATGTTTGATGAGAATGACATGTTTGAGAATTTATTTGCTGCAATTAATGTTTGTCCCAAGCTTGGGGAGGCTATTTTTAATGAAGATGATCTTTTTAGCCCCCCTACTTTGAATGATCAAACTTATTTTGATGATAGCATGCCTCCCATTTATGATGATTACATTGATAAAAGTGGGTTTGGAAGAGTGTCAACTCTAGGTAGTAGTGATCCCACTACTTTGGAGGGTGTTGAATCTTATTACAATATTGATGAAAGTGGATTTGGAGAGGTCATGACTTTATTTAGTGATACATCCACTATTTTGGAAGAGGTTTCAATTGACTATGGCAATAAATTTGCTATCTATGATGATCATTATGATGACATGTATGCCATAGAGAGTAATAATTTTTCTATGCTTGTGGATCATGAAAAGAATGCTTTATGTAATGGTTATATTGATGAATCTATTCATGATGCTACTGAAAATTATTATGAGAGAGGTACTTATGATGCATCATGTTCTCTTCATGTTTCAATTCTTATCTTTTATGTGAGCATCATTGAAATCATCATGCCTAGCTTAAAAGGCATTAAAGAAAAGCGCTTGTTGGGAGACAACCCAACACTTTTACCTACTGTTTTTGTGAGTTCACATGATTATGCTACTGTATTGATCATGTTTATTGCTTTTGTTTCAATAAAGTGCCAAGTAAAGCCTTTAGGATCATGTTGGGTGATAATTGCTTTGATCTTGCTGAAAAACAGAAACTTTTGCACTAAGGAAAACAATTCTCATTTTTAACAGAAGCGTGATAAAATGCTAATTATTTTTGCAGAAGATTAATATACAAATTTATCAGGTTTTCCTCATTTTTCATAATTTTTGGAGTAGCAGAGATATGGTTTGAGTACAAATTACTACAGACTGTTCTGTTTTTAACAGATTCTGTTTTCAATGCATAGTTTGCTTGTTTTCTAGTTTCCATGGCTTATATTGCTCAATATAAATTGTGGAAATGATATGCTACAGTAGGAATTGTGCGGAAACAATTATGAATCTTGTCTTTGACAGTACCAAAGTGAAATGGTTTGCTCTTTATCATACTAACCTATCTCACGAAATTCCGTTAAGTTTTGTGTGATTGAAGTTTTCAAGTTTTGGGTGAGATATCGACATGAGGGGAATAAGGAGTGACAATACCCTAAGATTGGGGATGCTCAAGGCACCCCAAGTTAATATCCAAGGAATATCCAAGCAACTAAGCTTGGGTATGCCCCGGAAGGCATCCCCTCTTTCGTCTTCAACATTATCGGTAACCTCACTTGGAGCTATGTTTTCATTTGTCACATGATATGTGTTTTGCTTGGAGCATCAATTTATTTTGTTAGGATTTTCTTGATGATATTTATAATAATGTTTAGCATCTTTTATTTCAATAAAAGTTGCAATGATAGCCTTTTCCATGCTTATTTTGCGAGTATACGTGTTGTTGTTTGAAAACAGAAAGTTTACCACCGTTGCAAAAATTCCTTAGAAAAGTTAGAACGTGATAAACTGTTGAAACTTTTTGAAAAATGGGCTCTGATAAATTTTCTACAGTGTGGTAAATATTCATAATGTTTGGAGTTGAATAAGTATTGATACTCTTGCATTCTTTACAGATTGTACTATTTTGGCAGATTGCTGTTATGTTTGCATTGTTTGCATATGTTTGCTTGTTTAATGATTCTATTTGAGGATAGGAGTATTAAATATGCAGAGGCATTTAGTATGCAATGTTGAATAATAATTTTAGTGAATTGCTACAGTAGAGAATGATAAGGTTTTTGCATTGGTTTATACTAACTTATCTCACGAGTACTTGTTGAGTTTTGTGTGGATGAAGCTTTTGCGATTTAGGAAAACCGTGATATGAGAAGAATTAAGGAGACACAAAAGCTCAAGCTTGGGAATGCCCAAGGCACCCCAAGATAATATTTCAAGAAGTCTCAAGCATCTAAGCTTGGGGATGCCCCGGTAGGCATCCCACCTTTTCTCTTCAACAATTATCGGTTAGTATCTGTTGAGCCTAAGTTTTTGCTTCTTCACATGAGTTGTGTTATTCTTAAGATGTCATTTTGTTTTAATTTGCTTGCTGTTTTAATAAAATTCTTAGATATGAACATTTTAAATAAAATAGAGTCCTCAAATAGTTGCCAAGGAGGCTAAGTAAGCGGCATTCACATTCTGTCAACGAAGCTCTTTTCTATGTCATTTACTCTTGTGCTTAACTTATATCCTATTAGTAAATTGTTGAATAAATTGAATTCACGAAGTTGAAATCATATTATGCCTAGTGGTAGGTTCACATTGGGTTTATAAAGTGAAATCTTTTGAGGCTTGACAATCACAATATTGGTCATACAAGCAATTCACAAATAATTAGTATAAGGAAGAGAACTTTCACATGCAAATACACTATCATGGAAATCTTTTGTGATTGTGAGCCCCCATCAAAATATTATATGCCAAAATTGTTGACGTTGGACAAGGAAGACAACGTAATGATTTATGTTTGTTCATATTCACATAGAATTTATATTGTCATAGATCCTTCAACATGTGGTGCTTGCCCCCATCTTCGCTAGCCAAAAATTCCGCACCAAGTAGATATACTACTTTTTCATCCAAAAACCCTTAAACCCAAATCTTATTTTCAAGAGTCCACCATACCTACCTAAGGATTGAAAAATATCCCTCAAGTAAGTTGTCATCGGTGCAACAAGGCAATAAAAATTGCTTCTAAAAGTGTATGATAATTTAGTGTAAGAGAAAATTGAGCGTTGTACGAACTTCTGATGGCAAAGTAATAAAAGCAATGGACTGCATAATAAAGGTTGCTATCATAAGAAGCAATACAACGTGACATTCTTTTGCACTAAGGGATTGAGCATACAAACAAATAAACGCATGGCAACCTCTGCTTCCCTCTGCGAAGGGCCTATCTTTTACTTTTCAGTATTTACTTTTATGCAAAGAGTCAAAGTTTTTCTCTTTATTCCTTTTTATTTTTCTCTTTTGGCAAGCATCATGTGGTGAGGAAAGATCTAGGCACATATATCAAGTTGGATATGGGTAGCATGAGTTATTATTGTTGACATCAGCCTTGAGGTGAATACGTTGGGAGGCAAAACAATAAGCCCATATCTTTCTATGTGTCCAGTTGAAACGTTTTGCTCATGTGTACGCGGTGAGTGTTAGCAATCATAGAAGACTATATGATGGTTGAGTATGTGGAGCTCTTACTTAAACTCTGTTGAATAAGTTGAATTGCAATTGCTTGGTGACTAAAAACATAGGTTGTTGAGTTTCAAGAGAATTCATTGTTTGAACCTTAACATGTGAATTGGTTGCTACCATAACATGAGAAGTTTCATAAGAAAGAATTGTTGTTATGATGCTAGGAAAAGTGATTGAAATTATCATTGATCAAACTTATGCACTTTGCTAGCATTCACACTTCATAAATTATTTCTTTTATCATTTACATACTCGAGGACGAGTAGGAATTAGCGGTGGATACTTATACTTCATAACCTTCACTAACGATTTGAGTAGATATCGACATATCTATTTAATGAAGCATAAGTCTGAAACATTTAAAAAGTTCAAAGAATTTTAGAATGAAGTTGAGAATCACCGTGGCAAAAAGATAAAATTTCTACGACCAGATCGTGGAGGAGAATATCTAAGCTATGAGTTTAGCAAGCATAAGTGATCGTGGGATCGTCCCACAACTTACCCCTCCCGGTACTCCACACAAAAATGGTGTATCAGAAAGGCGTAATCGACCTTCGTTAGACATGGTCAGGTCAATGATATCATATACCGATCTACCTTATAATTTTGGTGATATGCACTTGAAATAACAATATATACACTGAACAAAGCTCCGTCTAATTCTGTTGAGATGACACCATATGAGTTATGGAATGGCAAGAAACCAAATTTGCCGCTTCTCAAGATTTTGGGTTGTGAAGCTTATGTAAAACATTTAAAGACAAACAAGCTTGATCCCAAAGTAGACAAGTGCTACATTGTAGGTTATCCCAAAGAAATATTTGGATATTCCTTCTACCAAAAGTCTAGTGACAAAGTGTTTCTCGCAAAAGGTGGATACTTTCTTGAGGAAGAGTTTCTCGCTAAAGTAAGTGGGAGGATAGTGCAGCTTGATGAGATTACTGTCTCTAGAAGTGAAAAGGACTGACAATATGGAATATGTTCCAGAAGTTGTCCGCACAACTGAACCAGAAGTTACTACACCATCTATAGAAACTCTAGTTAAGACTATAACTGAACAACGTAGGACCAGAATAGTTACCGAACCTCCTGAGTGGTTTCATAATGAAAAATTCATCTTAGAGGAAGATGAGCCTGTGCACTACAAGGAAGCAATGGTGGTGCCCAGCTCAAAAGAATGGCTCAAAGCCATGCAATCTAAATGGAGTCCATGTACGAGAATCAAGTTTGGAACTTGGTTGATCCTCCAGTGGGTGTAAAACCCATACGTTGTAAATGGATCTTCAGGAGAAAAATAAACGCAGGTGGCAATCCAACTATCTACAAAGCAAGGCTAGTTGTGAAAGGGTTTTCGCAAGTCGGGGGAGTTGATTATGACGAAAATTTCTCTTTATCAGCAATGCTAAAGTCTGTATGGATTATGATGGCTATACCTGCATATTTCGATTATGAGATATGGTAGATGGATGTCAAGACAACTTTCCTAAATGGAAATCTGAAAGAGTATGTATACATGATACAACCGGAAGGTTTTGTTGATCCAAAGATGTGGGGAAGGTGTGCAAGCTTCAAAGATCAATCTATAGTTTGAAGCAAGCCTCCAGGAGCTGGAATCAACATTTTGATGAAGTAGTAAAAGAGTTTGGCTTCATTAAAAATGATGAAGAAGCTTGTGTATACAGGAAGTTTAGTGGGTGATCTGTAGCATTTCTGATATTATATGTAGATGACATATTATTGATTGGGCATGATACAAAGTACCTTGGCATAATAAAAGACTATTTGAAAGGCGTGTTTTCAATGAAAAACTTAGGTGAAGCTGCATTTATATTGGGTATAAAGATCTATAGAGATAGATCAAGACGTCTGATAGCACTAAGTTAGAGCACGTACATTGGGAAGGTTTTAAAGAGGTTTAAAATGGAGAAAGCTAAGAAAAGTTTTCTCCCAATGTCACATGGCATAACACTTAGCACAAATCAATGTCCCACGATAGTTGATGAGTGGGTGCAAATGAGTGGAGTATCATATGCCTCTGCTATTGGCTCCATCATGTATGCTATGATATGTACAAGACCATATATTTCTTAAATGCTAAGTGTTAGTAGTAGATACGAGAGTGATCTAGGAGTGGCTCACTGGACAACAATTAAGAATATTCTTAACTACCTCGGAAGAACAAAGGACATGCTCCTAGTTTATGGAGGAGATGAAGAACTCATTGTAAATGGTTGCACTGATGATAGCTTCATGACTAATATAGATGATTATAAATCTCAATCAGGTTATGTTTTCACACTTAATGGTGGTGCAGTTGTTTGAAAAGTTTCAAACAAAACACTACTGGGGATTCTATGATAGAAGCAGAGTATATTGCGGCTTTGGAAGCTTCAAAGGAGGCATTCTGGATCAAGAAGTTTCTTGAAGAAATTGGTGTTGTCCCAAAGTGTGATGAATCCAATGGCTCTCTATTGTGATAATAGTGGAGTCATTTCTCAAGCAAAGGAACCAAGATCACACATGCAGACCAGACACATTGAACGCAAGTATCACATTGTCTAACAATATGTTGAGTAGGGCTATGTAAATATTCTCAAGATTGACACAGATTTGAATGTGTCAGACCCGATGGCGAAGGCTCTACCACAAGCAAAGCATGAGCAACACCGGATAGACATAGGTGTTAAAGAGACTATGTAAACTAGATTATTGACTCTAGTGCAAGTGACAGACTGTTGGGAATATGCCCTAGAAGCAATAATATTTGTATTATTATATCTCCACATTCATAGTTAAAGAGTTCATATTCTATGCTATAACTGCTATGATCCTGGAATATGTGATTCAGTGGAAAACTCATATGCACGTGTGGAATGATAAATGGTTAAATAGATGGTTCCTAGTCTTGCCTCTGGGACTAGCTCAAGTGTTGTTGGTGGTCACATTTTTTTGATCATAGGATATCGTTAAGTGCAATGATAGTCCTAAAACAACATTGAGATTATGATATTGGAAGAACGGTCATATTGAATCGACCCAAACTTGTTTGTTGTGAATTAAAATAATATCGTCTATATTCAATTGTAGTAACACAAAGTTTTAATGTGTGATCTTTCTCCTTAGACCATGAGAGTATCGTGGTCACTTCTTACCGTATGGTGGGCTTTGGAGTTGCTCAAATGTCACTTGTAACACGGTGATCATAATAACAACTTACAGGTTCATTGGAAAGTTTGATAGCTGGCTGGATAGCTCAAGAGTGGGATTTTCTCCTCCAACGATGGAGAGATATTCTTAGGGCCCTCTCGGTGTGATGACATCAATCATCGTCTTGCCACACACAAGTAACTTTGTCACGGGGATGCCAGAACACAATAACAAGAAAGAAGAACAAAACCGGTAACAAGGATTTCGGTATAGTGAGCATAGTGATGACTCAGGAGGATACTATTGCATCTTGGGTTTTGTGAAGTATCATGAAGCAAAGGGAACATCACATGATGACCAAAGGTTCATTCGAATATCCTTCGTGTACTCACAGTGACCAATATGTGAAGGAAATATGCCCTAGAGGTAATAATAAAGTTGTTATTTATATTTCCTTATATCATGATAAATGTTTATTATTCATGCTAGAATTGTATTAACCGGAAACTTAGTACATGTGTGAATACATAGACAAACAAAGTGTCACTAGTATGCCTCTACTTGACTAGCTCGTTAATCAAAGATGGTTAAGTTTCCTAACCATATACATGAGTTGTCATTTGATGAACGGGATCACATCATTAGAGAATGATGTGATTGACTTGACCCATCCGTTAGCTTAGCACTATGATTGTTTAGTTTACTGCTATTGCTTTCTCCATAAGTTATACATGTTCCTATGACTATGAGATGATGCAACTCCCGAATACCGGAGGAACACTTAGTGTGCTATCAAACATCACAACGTAACTGGGTGACTATAAAGATGCTCTATAGGTGTATCCGATGGTGTTTGTAGAGTTGGCATAGATAGAGATTAGGATTTGTCACTCCGTGTATCGGAGAGGTATCTCTGGGCCCTCTCGGTAATGCACATCACTATAAGCCTTGCAAGCAATGTGACTAATGAGTTAGTTACGGGATGTTGCATTACGGAAAGAGTAAAGAGATTTGCCA
Organism: Triticum dicoccoides; assembly: GCF_002162155.2. NCBI lineage: Eukaryota > Viridiplantae > Streptophyta > Magnoliopsida > Poales > Poaceae > Triticum > Triticum dicoccoides. Next base: position 337,859,932 of record NC_041390.1, on the reverse strand, counting down.
ATAACAAGATTGAACTAGGTATTGAGATAATGACGATCTAAAATCGGGCAAGTAACATACCGATGATAAAGGGAACAACGTATGTTGTTATGCGGTTTGAACGATAAAGATCTTCGTAGAATATCTATGAACAAATATGAGCATCCAGGTTCCGCTATTGGATATTGACCGAAAGTGAGTCTCGGTCATGTCTACATAGGTCTCGAACTATAGGGTCCGCACACTTAACATTCGGTGATGATCGGTATTATGAGTTTATGTGTTTTGATGTACCAAAGGTAGTTCGGAGTCCCGGATATGATCACGGACATGACGAGAAGTCTTGAAATGGTCGAGACATAAAGATTGATATATTGAACAGCTATGTTCGGACACCGGAAGTGTTCCGGGAGGTTTCGGATAAAACCAGAGGGCTGGAGGGTTACCGGACCCCCCCCCCCCGGGAAGTTATTGGGCCCTTAGTGGGCTTTAGGGGAGAGAGAGGGCAGCAGCCATGAGGTGCCCCCCTAGGGAGTCTGAATTGGACTAGGGGAGGGGGGCGCGGCCCCTCTTTCCCTCTCCCTTCCCCTCTCCTTCCTTCCCCCTCCTAGTAGGACTAGGAAAGGAGGAATCCTACTCCTACTAGGAGGAGGATTCCGCCCCCCTTGGCACGCCCTCTAGGGCCGGCCGGACTCCTCCTCCCCTCCTTTATATACGGGAGAGGGGGCACCCCATAGACACACAATGTAACACCCTCGATGCGGCTATATCTCCCACGTGTCGGAGCACGACTTAGAGGCATAACCGCATTGAAGGCAATGTCACAAGAGGGGTAATCTTTACACATCCCATGTACTGAATAAGAAAGAGGTACAGAGTTGGCTTACAATCGCCACTTCACATAATACATGAATATAAAGCATTACATCATCCAGATACAATCAAGTTCCGACTATAGACCCAAAATAAAAGAAGACCACCCCTAATGCTACAGATCCCCGATCGACCCCAACTGGGCTCCTCTACTGATCAACTGGAAACGGAAACAACACAATGAACATGATCTTCATCGAGCTCCTCCTTGAGCTCGGTTGCGTCACCTGCACGATATCACGGCACCTGCAAGCTGGTTTTGGAAGTATCTGTGAGTCACGAGGACTCAGCAATCTCACACCCTTGCGATCAAGACTATTTAAGCTTATAGGTAGGGTAAAAGGTATGAGGTGGAGCTGCAGCAAGCACTAGCATATGTGGTGGCTAACTTACGCAAAAGAGAGCGAGAAGAGAAGGCAAAGCACATTCGAGAAACTATGATCAAGAAGTGATCCTAGAACAACCTACGTCAAGCATAACTCCAACACCGTGTTCACTTCCCGGACCCCGCCGAGAAGAGACCATCACGGCTACACACGCGGTTGATGCATTTTAATTAAGATAAGTTTCAGGTTTTCTACAACCGGACATTAACAAATTCCCATCTGCCCATAACCGCGGGCACGGCTTTCGAAAGTTCAAATCCCTGCAGGGGTGTCCCAACTTAGCCCATCACAAGCTCTCACGGTCAACGAAGGATATTCCTTCTCCCAAGACAATCCGATCAGACTCGGAATCCCGGTTACAAGACATCTCGACAATGGTAAAACAAGACCAGCAAAGCCACCCGAATGTGCCGACAAATCCCGATAGGAGCTGCACATATCTCATTCTCAGGGCACACCGGATTGTCCAAGGTTCCGGTAGGCCAGCCCAGAGTTGCCCCTGGTGGCCACCGGCAGCTGACAGGTTGGACCAACACTCAGAGGAGCACTGGCCCGGGGGTTTAAATAAAGATAACCTCGGGCTCCGGAAACCCAAGGGAAAAGAAAAAGGTTGGGTGGCAAATGGTAAAACCAATGTTGGGCCTTGTTGGAGGAGTTTTATTCAAGGCGAACTGTCAAGGGGTTCCCATTATAATCCAACCGTGTAAGGAACGCAAAATTAAGGAACATAACACCGGTATGACGAAAACTAGGGCGACAAGAGTGGAACAAAACACCAGGCATAAGGCCGAGCCTTCCACCCTTTACCAAGTATATAGATGCATTAAGTAAATAAGATATATTGTGATATCCCAACAATAATCATGTTCCAACATGGAACAAACTCCAATCTTCACCTGCAACTAGCAACGCTATAAGAGGGGCTGAGCAAAGCGGTAACATAGCCAAACAACGATTTGCTAGGACAAGGTGAGTTAGAGGTTTGACATGGCAATGTGGGAGGCATGGTAAAGGATGTGATAGGTATCGCGGCATAGGCATAGCAAAAGAGTGAGCAACTAGCAAGCAAAGATAGAAGTGATTTCGAGGGTATGGTCATCTTGCCTGAGATCCCGCAAGGAAGAAGAACGAGTCCAAGAAGAAGACAAACAGACGTAGCCGAACGGATCCTCACAACTCCGGAACGAAACCGAAGCTAACGAGTGAGGCAACCCGGAAAGAAGCAAGCAACATAATAAACAACCATCACATAACATGGCAGGATGCACAACCAAGTATGGTGCATGTCCGATTTAGATATGCATGGCATGGCAAAGTGCACAAGAAATCCTACAAATTAAGTGGAGATCAATATGCAACGAGTTGCATATTGACGAAACACCACAACAAGTTATTTAGTTCGATCTCGTTTATGTACCCAACAATATTAAATGTTGATTAACATGGCAAGGGGTGAAGCACAACAAAACTACCTATCTAGGCAAGTTTAAATGAGGCCGGAAATAACAAACAACAATTCCCGAAAATCCCCATATGGTCTTTAGCAATTTAAAGCAAACAACAATTTTAAACATTCTTGATGTTGTTAACATGATGCGGATGACATGTGCAAGTTTTATGCCATTTATGAGAATGTTGATAAGAACAATATGAAGCATTTGCCACCGTGGTGGAAAGGAAAGGGGTGCCACGGCAACGATAACGAAAACGGTGCCACGGCAGCGTTCCGGTTCCGGTAACTCAATTGATATACCGATGCAAAGGAGAAGTGTGCAGATGCGTGCAAAAGATGGTGGGGCGTTCCCGAATTCCGGGTGTCCCACGAGTTGGCGACAAGGAAACGAGTGACAATTTGGACACAGAGCAACACACGGGTATCTCATACATCAGACAAGCATTCGTCCACGGGCGGTCGTCTCGGGGTTATACCTTTGAAGCGTGCGTTATCGGAAAGATGCAAAGTAGAGGAAGTAGATGTTCTCGCGACGGTGGTAGTGGAAGTAGTCGTTCTCGCACGCTCTAGGGTCGACGGTAGAGGTTCTCGCGATCTCGGCGATGATAGTGGTACATCTTTATCGGTAGTCGAACATGACGATCCGGAGAGGGTACTTGGCAACATGCACATTGTCAGTAGTTGTGCACAATCGTTGTCGGACTTGACGGGTTCGAGGTCTTCGGACGTAGTGGTACATGTTCATTTTTCGGAGAGGTACATGGCGTTCTTCGGTCATAGGTACTTGACGTTTTGCTATCCGGGTCTTCGGCGACGTTCATGGTACACATGGCATTGAGGAACTTGTCGGTCTGGTCTTGACGGAGTAGATGTACATGTTTCGTAGATGAACTTGGCATAACCATGTGGTAGTCGAACTTGAGGTGGTCTTGGACCGGGTGATCTTGGTGATACAGTGATCGTAGAGGTACTCGGCAACGTTTCCATGAAGCACAAAACGAAGCACCCGCAAATAGAGGGAACCAGTGCCCCGATGCTCTGTACGCCGGCCGATGCACTTGTGGCCGCGGAGAGGAGGAAACAAGGGCCTCCGGGAGAAGCATGGAGTGGCCTGCGGGGTCGGCCATGGTGATGGTGGTGCAAGGTAGAGGAGGGTCGTGGCAGGTGCAGCAAGCAGGCACGGAGGCGAAGCAGGAGAGGTCGATGGCGGTCCGAGGTGGTCGTTGGGCGCGCAAGCACGACGAGCAGGGATACCCTTGGGTCGTGCAGAAGAGGAGGCCGGAGCAAGGCAAGGAGGGCGACGGGGACGGCGCGGAGTTGAGGCGCGGGGCGGAGATGATGGGGCAGAGGAACCGGTGAAGCAGCAGAGGGAAAACGGGACCAGAGGAGCGACCGAGCCAGTGGCTGGGTGCTTCGTGGCGGCGCCATGGCAGGGAGGCGATGGTGCTGGCAGCGGGGAGGCCTGGCGGCGCGCGGGAAGAGCAGCTGCAGCAGGCGCGGTCTGTCGAGATGTTGCGGGGCGGCGGGGAGGCAGCGGCGAGGCGAGGCGCTTGAGGGCACAGCGCGGCTGGATGGCGGGGCCGAACGAGGAGCACGGGTAGGAGGGGATCGGGATGAGGGCACAGCGCGTGCCATTCCTGTGGGTGGCGGCACGAGGGAGATGGGGAACGAGGAGGACGGGGATCGAGATGAGATGCTGCTCGATCGGCTAGGGTTAGAGAGGGGATCGGCCGGGCCTAGGGTTATAGAGGGTTTAGGTGGGCTGCGGGGAAGGATGGGCCTTGGCCCAAGGTGGGTAGGCCTGGCTGCGGCTGGGCCTAAGGAGGTTGCCCGGGAACACCTTTTCTTTTATCGTTTACTTCCTGTTTATTTAGATAAACAGTTACAATAAAAGAAAAAGGCCAGGGGGATAGAAGAGGAGTTTTTCATATATAAAAAATATCTCAATCTCATGGAACTGTACTATATTTGATAAAATTGTCTTGGATATTTTTAGAGGTAGAAAAATAAAACAAGTTTAAATATGATTCAAACTTTAGGCATTTTTGAACCTAACCAAAACAACTCCAAAGGATCTGAAATTTGACAGAGAGGTTGAAGGCATGGTCGAGAATTTATAGGAAAAGAATGAACATTAATAGAGAAGGGGAAAATGGCACTTGCAAAAGAAAGGAAATAGAAGGAAAGGAGAAGGAGATGATGAATGGGACAAAGGCATGGGGAATTATTTTGCAAGTGTGTTTATGGGTGAATCCAAATTAATGGAATATTTATAATAGCTCCCTAAATATTAGGAGGATAATGTTATAAAGAGTCACTCTTCCCTCGATTTAAATGGATCGAAGATCCATACAAATTATTTAGTAGAGATGCAAAATACTTATGACATGATGACATGATGCAATGCACATGATGCAAAGATGAAATGCAACGAACCAAACAAAACACACGACGAAACCCAGAAATCAAGGAAGGCACCCGACGCTCCGGCCTTGGGGCGTTACAACACTCCACCACTACGAGAGGATCTCGTCCCGAGATCTAGAATGGCACCGGAGGGAAAAACGGAGGAGAAAGAGAAGAGGTAAAACTAAGTTGCTTCTTTGACCAATGAGTGAAACCAAAGAACCTTGAAAAGTTGAACAACGAAGAGATTGGTGAATTTAAAATGCCTCATTCTTAACAACATGTGAATCATGAAACATGACCTCAAATTAACAAGAATGACATAATACCACCTCCAATGATACAGAAGAAAGAATTGCACTCCGAATTGCAAGAAGAAGAATACTTGAGCTCCTCTGAAAAGAATCTTAATGAACACTTCGAGAATGAATTAAATCCTTGATGGACCATCATGTAGAACCTCCATGAAGAACTCCGGTAAAAAAAGAATGATCAAACGAAATGAAGGATGAAAATAATAAAGTTGAAGCCTTGCAATGAATAGATGGATCTTCATGACGAGAAATTTGAGAGGGCTTGGAACTCCGGGAAAAAGAAAGATGAATAATTGAGATCAAGAATTTTGATGAACCTCCAGAATAAGGAATTGAATTCACTCGATGAAACAAGAATAAGAATTACATTATGTGCATCCTTCACCAATTAAATTGATGACAAACAATGGATTTGGCATACTACTTATTCTCGTAGAATGAATTAAGATAGATATAGCGCAAACTTGGGAAGGTCTTGAACGAATCACTGGTAGGATTGGAAAGAACGAAAGAATTGATATGACAACGAAGGAAGAAGAAACTTGGAAGAAACCACCCTAAGAATTGAAAATTGAACAAAGAAAAGATAAAGAAACCCCGGGAAAAATTTGCAAATGAAAGAAGGTGCTTGAGAGAATTTAGATACAAGTGAAACGAATAGATCACGAACCGATTAGAGAATATTTAAATGATGCACCGGTAAGATTTGGAGAACAATAGCTGAATGCTGAGGATGAATAAACCCGAAATGATGGCCTTCGGAGAATTAAACTGAAAAGAATCTTTAATTGCTCTAGATGGGTGAAAAGAATTCTCATAATCGAAAACAATTATGAGAGGACGGCGTAAAGCTAGCACCATGAATCTTCGAGAGAACGGAGCAAGATTTAAGAGAAAATCTTCTTCGGTCTTCAAAATTTGAGAATGATGACGAGAAACACCACCATGATAATTGAAGAGACACCCCGGGAGAATGAAAGCGAAGAGGTTGATCCAACAATGAAAAGAATTTGAAAGCAATATTGGAGAAGGCAAATGACTGATGATAATTCATTCTTACGTCAAACTTTGAAAGGAATTTGAGAATTGCGCCGGTAAAAATTAGAAGAGTCAGGTAAGATCCTGGAAAAAGACCTGTGGGTTAGGTCCCACTCAAGAGAAACATCGTTGAAAAGGTCGCTTGGAAGATAGATTGCACCGGTTGAATTAAAAGGCTTGAATGAGAGAACATCCTCTGAAAAGATCTTGAACGAATGCAGAGTGGAAACACGAATCTTCGAGATATCTTGAGCACTCTGGAACAATTGAATAGCGAGAAATGAATGAATATGAGGAGCACCAGCATGGGAAAGCGTTAGCAACGAGGAAAAAGGGATATGATCAACACCAAAAACTTGATTTGAATCCACCGGAAAAGAAAAGAGAACGAAGAATGATAACTTGTAGAACATCTTCATGAGAATCACCGAATAAGAACATTGGCGGAAAAGAATGGAGAGACTTCTCATCAATAAGATGATACTTGATTAAGAAATCTGAGTCCTTGAAGAAAAAGGGTGGGAGGGAGGGACAACAAAGACAACTTGGGATGGATGAAACGAACACCGTTGAGAAAGTTGAGATTGAATCTTGCGGATGTTGAAAATGAACGGATCCGCTTGAAGAGAAAACACACCGGTTGAAAAGGATTGACATGACAATCTCGATGATCAAGAAGGATTAATATCCACATAGAAATATGAGAACACCGCTTAGAAAAGGTATGGAATCAGCATTTGACTTTGAAGCAACTCGAATACCACAACTCCAAAGAAAAAAAAAGGATTGGCTTGTAGGATAAGCCTGAACAAACATATGAATGAGATTTCGTTCGAAGTTTTCGTGGTGGGGCCTACACAGGCTCGATCAAACAGCACCATCATGTACAAGGCAGTGCACATGACATACGAAGCATCCCCGAGTCAGCATAGCCAAGGACTCTTTAAGACACAACAAGACCACTGTAAAACTAACCGTGGATAGGCGGACCACTAGACGTCGAACCCCAATTTCATATCATACATCTATCGGAAAGATATCCTAGGAGCTACTTGAATTCCCACTCATAAACTCCTGAAATTTTCTAGTTATGCAATCAGGTGTTGGGGATACAGGGGAAGCATAATATCTCACCCAAAACTAGCAAATCCTACATCCAGCTGTATCCATCCTTCAACACATAACCAAGAAACCTTCAGAAATCATTTACCTCAACCTTCGAAAAGCATCCGTTACACGAGTTATGGCAATACTCCTGAACTCCCGCCCCAGTACTGGGTGGCGTCGAGGTTATCTCACCAACAACTGCATAAAAGAGATTTTCGATGTCGGCGAAACTTACGTATTCCAGAACTGCAACGATAAAATTGTGACAACAACACCTCGGAGCTCAACTCCCCGGGACACTGCCACAACCCCTAAATGTCAGGAGGCACCAAGAACAATGTTCTCGTCACAAAGCCATCGTAACGATTCCAAGATACCCGCATGATCCTAAAAAAATTAGTGAAATTTGAGAAGAGAAGAGTCAAAACTCTATGTCAGGATGCCTCACCAGAGCTACGAAGGGACCGAGGAGTAAAAAGAATCCTACTCTCTGATATATATAATCCTATAAGACTCAAAACATTTTCCTAGACTCAACAACGCCAGCGATTCGATCAAGCAGGGGGCTCCTAAGTCGGGGATGGCTCTGATTACCAACTTGTAACACCCTCGATGCGGCTATATCTCCCACGTGTCGGAGCACGACTTAGAGGCATAACCGCATTGAAGGCAATGTCGCAAGAGGGGTAATCTTTACACATCCCATGTACTGAATAAGAAAGAGGTACAAAGGAACCAAAATAAAAGAAGACCACCCCTAATGCTATAGATCCCCGATCGACCCCAACTGGGCTCCTCTACTGATCAACTGGAAACAGAAACAACACAACGAACACGATCTTCATCGAGCTCCTCCTTGAGCTCGGTTGCGTCACCTGCACGATATCACGGCACCTGCAAGCTGGTTTTGGAAGTATCTATGAGTCACGGGGACTCAGCAATCTCACACCATCGTGATCAAGACTATTTAAGCTTATAGGTAGGGTAAAAGGTATGAGGTGGAGCTGCAGCAAGCACTAGCATATATGGTGGCTAACTTACGCAAAAGAGAGCGAGAAGAGAAGGCAAAGCACGTTCGAGAAACTATGATCAAGAAGTGATCCTAGAACAACCTACGTCAAGCATAACTCCAACACCGTGTTCACTTCCCGGACCCTGCCGAGAAGAGACCATCACGGCTACACACGCGGTTGATGCATTTTAATTAAGATAAGTTTCAGGTTTTCTACAACCGGACATTAACAAATTCCCATCTGCCCATAACCACGGGCACGTCTTTCGAAAGTTCAAATCCCTTCAGGTTATCTTGAGGGCACAGCGCGGCTGGACGGCGGGGCCGGACGAGGAGCACGGGTAGGAGGGGATCGGGATGAGGGCGCAGCGCGTGCCGTTCCTGTGGGTGGCGGCACGAGGGAGATGGGGAATGAGGAGGACAGGGATCGAGATGAGCTGCTGCTCGATCGGCTAGGGTTAGAGAGGGGATTGGCCGGGCCTAGGGTTATAGAGGGTTTAGGTGGGCTGCGGGGAAGGATGGGCCTTAGCCCAAGGTGGGTAGGCCTGGCTGCGGCTGGGCCTAAGGAGGTCACCCAGGAACACCCTTTCTTTTATCGTTTACTTCCTGTTTATTTAGATAAAAAGTTATAATAAAAGAAAAAGGCCAGGGGGCTAGAAGAGGAGTTTTTCAGATATAAAAAATATCCTCAATCTCCTAGAACTCTACTCTATTTGATAAAATTGTCTTGGATATTTTTAGAGGTAGAAAAATAAAACAAGTTTAAATATGATTCAAACTTGAGGCATTTTTGAACCTAACCAAAACAACTTCAAAGGATCTGAAATTTGACAGAGAGGTTGAAGGCATGGTCGAGAATTTATAGGAAAAGAATGAACATTAATAGAGAAGGGGAAAATGGCACTTGCAAAAGAAAGGAAATAGAAGGAAAGGAAAAGGAGATGATGAATGGGACAAAGGCATGGGGAATTATTTTGCAAGTGTGTTTATGGGTGAATCCAAATTAATGGAATATTTATAATAGCTTCCTAAATATTAGGAGGATAATGTTATAAAGAGAAGTCACTCTTCCCTCGATTTAAATGGATCGAAGATCCATACAAATTATTTAGTAGAGATGCAAAAGACTTATGACATGATGACATGATGCAATGCACATGATGCAAAGATGAAATGCAACGAACCAAACAAAACACACGACGAAACCCGGAAATCAAGGAAGGCACCCGATGCTCCGGCCTTGGGGCGTTACACACAAGTTGATTGTTTAGCCGTGTGCAGTGCCCCCCTCCACAGATTTCCACCTCGGTCATATCGTTGTAGTTCTTAGGCGAAGCCCTGCGTTGGTAACTTCATCATCCCCGTCATCACGCCATCATGCTGAAGAATCTCTCCCTCAACCTCAGCTGGATCTAGAGTTCATGGGACGTCACTGACCTGAACGTCTGCAGATCATGGAGGTGCCGTACCTTCGGTGCTAGGATCGGTCGGACCGTGAAGACGTACGACTACATCAATCGTGTTATCATAACGCTTCAGCTTACGGTCTACGAGGTTACGTGGACAACACTCTCCCCTCTCATTGATATGCATCACCTAGATGGATCTTGTGTGTGCATACGATTTTTTTTTGAAATTACTGCGTTCCCCAATAGTGGCATCAGAGCCATGTCTATGAGTAGATGTTATAGGCACGAGTAGAACACAAAGGAGTTGTGGGCGTCGGTATATACATATTGCTTGCTGTCACTAGTTGATTCTTGATTCAGCGGTATAGTTGGATGAAGTGGCTCAGACCTACATTACGCGTACGCTTACGCGAGAATGGTTCTACCGACGTGCTTCGCACACAGGTGACTACTGGGTGTCAGTTTCTCCAACTTTAGTTGAGTCGGATTCAATGAACAGGGTTCTTTCTGAAGATCAAAAAGCAATCACTATACCGCGTTGTGATTTTTGATGCGTAGGTAAGAACGGTTCTTGCGAAGCCCATAGCAGCCACGTAAAACTTGCAACAACAAAGTAGAGGGTGTCTAACTTGTTTTCGCAGGGCATGTTGTGATGTGATATGGTCAAGACATGATGCTAAATTTTATTGTATGATATGACCATGTTTTGTAACAGAGTTATTGGCAACTGGCAGGAGCCATATGGTTGTCGCTTTATTGTATGAATTGCAATCGCCATGTAATTGCTTTACTTTATCACTAAGCGGTAGCGATAGTCGTAGAAGCAACAATTGGTGAGACGACAATGATGCTTCGATGGAGATCAAGGTGTCCAGCCGGTGACGATGGTGATCATGACGGTGCTTTGGATATGGAGATCAAAGGCACAAGATGATGATGGCCATATCATATCACTTATATTGATTGCATTTGATGTTTATCCTTTATGCATCTTATTTTGCTTAGTTCGGCAGTAGCATTATAAGATGATCTCTCACTAAGTTTCAAGGTACAAGTGTTCTCCTTGAATATGCACCGTTGCTACAGTTTGTCGTGCCGAGACACCACATGATGATCGGGTGTGATAAGCTCTACGTTCACATACAACGGATGCAAGCTAGTTTGGCTCAAGCAGAATACTCGGGTTAAACTTGACAAGCCTAGCATATGCAGATATGGCCTCAAAACACTGAGACCGAAAGGTCGAGCGTGAATCATATAGTAGATATGATCAACCTAGTGATGTTCACCATTGAAAACTACTCCATCTCACGTGATGATCGTACATGGTTTAGTTGATATGGATCACGTGATCACTTAGATGATTAGAGGGATGTCTATCTAAGTGGGATTTCTTAAGTAATATGATTAATTGAACTTTAATTTATCATGAACTTAGTACATGATAGTATTTTGCATGTCTATGTTGTTGTAGATAGATGGCCCGTGCTGTTGTTCCATTGAATTTTAATGTGTTCCTAGAGAAAGCTAAGTTGAAAGATGATGGTAGAAATTACACGGACTGGGTCCGTAACTTGAGGATTATCCTCATTGCTGCGCGGAAGAATTACTTCCTGGAAGCACCGCTATGTGACAAACCCGCTGCAGGAGCAACACCAGATGTTATGAACGTCTACCAGAGCAAAGTTGATGACTACTCGATAGTTTTGTGTGCCATGCTTTACAGTTTAGAACTGGGACTTCAACGATGTTTTGAACGTCATGGAGCATATGTTATTTTCCAGGAGTTGAAGTTAATATTTCAAGCAAATGCCCAGATTGAGAGATATGAAGTCTCCAATAAGTTCTACACCTGCAAAATGGAGGAGAATAGTTCTGTCAGTGGACATATACTCAGAATGTCTGGGTACCACAACCACTTGACTCAACTGGGAGTTAATCTTCCTAATGATAGTGTCATTGACAGAGTTCTTCAATCACTGCCACCAAGCTACAAGAGCTTCGTGGTGAACTATAATATGCAAGGGATGGATAAGACAATTCCTAAGCTCTTCGCAATGCTAAAGGCTCTGGAGGTAGAAATCAAGAAGGAGCATCAAGTGTTGATGGTCAACAAGACCACCAGTTTCAAGAAAAAGGGTAAAGGGAAGAAGGGGTACTTCAATAAGAACAGAAAACAAGTTGTTGCTCAAGTGAAGAAGCCCCAGTCTGGACCTAAGCCTGAGACTGAGTGCTTCTACTGCAAAGGGACTGGTCACTGGAAGCGGAACTGCCCCAAGTATCTGACGGATAAGAAGGGGTATATTTGATATACATGTTATTGATGTGTACCTTACTAATGCTCACAGTGTTGGAAATATGCGCTAGAGGCAATAATAAAATGATTATTATTATATTTCCTTGTTCATGATAATTGTCTATTATTCATGCTATAATTGTGTTATCCGGAAATCATAATACATGTGTGAATACATAGACCATAACATGTCCCTAGTGAGCCTCTAGTTAACTAGCTCGTTGATCAACAGATAGTCATGGTTTCCTGACTATGGACATTGGATGTCATTGATAACGGGATCACATCATTAGGCGAATGATGTGATGGATCAGACCCAATCCTAAGCATAGCACAAGATCGTGTAGTTCGTTTGCTAGAGCTTTTCCAATGTCAAGTATCCTTTCCTTAGACCATGAGATCGTGTAACTCCCGGATGCCATAGGAGTGCTTTGGGTGTACCAAACGTCACAACGTAACTGGGTGACAATAAAGGTATACTATAGGTATCCCCGAAAGTATTTGTTGGGTTGACACGGATCGAGACTGGGACTTGTCACTCCGTATGACGGAGAGGTATCTCTGGCCCACTCGGTAATGCATCATCAAAATGAGCTCAATGTGACCAAGTATTTGGTCACGGGATCATGCATTACGGTACGAGTAAAGTGACTTGCCGGTAACGAGATTGAACGAGGTATTGCGATACCGATGATCGAATCTCGGGCAAGTAACGTATTGATTGACAAAGGGAATTGTATACGGGATTACTTGAATCCTCGACATCGTGGTTCATCCGATGAGATCATCGAGGAGCATGTGGGAGCCAGCATGGGTATCCAGATCCCGCTGTTGGTTATTGACCGGAGAGTCGTCTCGGTCATGTCTACGTGTCTCCCGAACCCGTAGGGTCACACACTTAAGGTTCGGTGACGCTAGGGTTGTAGAGATATTAGTATGCGGTAACCCGAAAGTTGTTCGGAGTCCCGGATGAGATCCCAGACATCACGAGGAGTTCCGGAATGGTTTGGAGGTGAAGAATTGTATATAGCAAGTCCAGTTTCGGCCACCGGGAAAGTTTCGGGGGTCACCGATATTGTACCGGGACCACCGGAAGGGTCCCGGGGGTCCACCGGGTGGGGCCACCTATCCCGGAGGGCCCCATGGGCTGAAGTGGGAGGGGAACCAGCCCCTGGTGGGCTGGTGCGCCCCCCATGGGCCTCCCCCTACGCCTAGGGTTGGAAACCCTAGGGGTGGGGGGCGGCCCACCTGACTTGGGGGGCAAGTCCCCCCT
>NC_041390.1:337817839-337845973 GCF_002162155.2 Triticum dicoccoides | reverse complement strand
CTTGGAGATGGGATCTCCTAGGGCCAGCACCCCCCTAGGGGCCCTATATATAGTGGAGGGGAGGGAGGGAAGCCGCACCCAAGTCCCTGGCACCTCCCTCTCCCTCTCGTTGGAGCTTGGCGAAGCCCTGCCGAGATCACCGCTGCTTCCACCACCACGCCGTCATGCTGCTGGATCTCCATCAACCTCTCCTTCCCCTTGCTGGATCAAGAAGGAGGAGACATCTTCCCCAACCGTACGTGTGTTGAATGCACAGGTGCCATCCGTTCGGCGCTCGGTCATCGGTGATTTGGATCACGACGAGTACGACTCCATCAACCCCGTTCTCTTGAACGCTTCCGCTCGCGATCTACAAGGGTATGTAGATGCACTCTCCTCTCCCTCGTTGCTAGATGACTCCATAGATTGATCTTGGTGATGCGTAGAAAATTTTAAAATTCTGCTATGTTCCCCAACAGTGGTATCAGAGCTAGGTCTATGCGTAGTTTCTATGCACGAGTAGAACACAAGTTGTTGTGGGTGTTGATTTTGTCAATTTACTTGCCGTTACTAGTGTTATCTTGATTCGGCGACATCGTGGGATGAAGCTGCCCGGACCGACCTTACACGTACGCTTACGTGAGACTGGTTCCATCAACTGACATGCACTAGTTGCATAAGGTGGCTAGCGGGTGTCTGTCTCTCCCACTTTAGTCGGATCGGATTCGATGAAAAGGGTCCTTATGAAGGGTAAATAGAAATTGGCATATCACATTGTGGTTTTGGCGTAGGTAAGAAACGGTCTTGCTATAAACCTATAGCAACCACGTAAAAACTTGCAACAACAATTAGAGGACGTCTAACTTGTTTTTGCAGCATGTGCCATGTGATGTGATATGGCCAAAAGGATGTGATGAATGATATATGTGATGTATGAGATTGATCAAGTTCTTGTAATAGGAATCACGACTTGCACGTCGATGAGTATGACAACTAGCAGGAGCCATAGGAGTTGTCTTAATTTATTTATGACCTGCGTGTCAACATAAATGTCATGTAATTACTTTACTTTCTCGCTAACCGTTAGCCATAGTAGTAGAAGTAATAGTTGACGAGACAACTTCATGAAGACACGATGATGGAAATCATGATGATGGAGATCATGGTGTCATGCCGGTGACGACGATGATCATGGCGCCCCGAAGATGGAGATCAAAAGGAGCAAAATGATATTGGCCATATCATGTCACTATTTGATTGCATGTGATGTTTATCATGTTTCACATCTTATTTGCTTAGAACGACGGTAGCTTAAATAAGATGACCCCTCACAATAATTTCAAGAAAGTGTTCCCCTAACTGTGCACCGTTGCGAAGGTTCGTTGTTTCGAAGCACCACGTGATGATCGGGTGTGATAGATTCTAACGTTCGAATACAACGGGTGTAAGCTAGATTTACACACGCAATACACTTAGGTTGACTTGACGAGCCTAGCATGTACAGACAGGGCCTCGGAACATGGAAGACCGAAAGGTCGAACATGAGTCGTATAGAAGATACGATCAACATGAAGATGTTCACCGATGATGACTAGTCTGTCTCACGTGATGATCAGACATGGCCTAGTTGACTCGGATCATGTATCACTTAGATGACTAGAGGGATGTCTGTCTGAGTGGGAGTTCATTAAATAACTTGATTAGATGAACTTAATTATCATGAACTTAGTCTAAAAACCTTTGCAAAATGTCTTGTGGATCAAATGGCCAACGCTCATGTCAACCTCAACTTCAACACGTTCCTAGAGAAAACCAAGCTCAAAGATGATGGCAGTAACTATACGGACTGGGTCCGGAACCTGAGGATAATCCTCATAGCTGCCAAGAAAGCATATGTCCTAGAAGCACCGCTAGGTGAAGCACCCATCCCAGAGAACCAAGACATTATGAACGCTTGGTAGTCGTGTGCTGATGATTACTCCCTCGTTCAGTGCGGCATGCTTTACAGCTTAGAACCGGGGCTCCAAAAGCGTTTTGAGCAACACGGAGCATATGAGATGTTCGAAGAGCTGAAAATGGTTTTCCAAGCTCATGCCCGGGTCGAGAGATATGAAGTCTCCGACAAGTTCTACAATTGTAAGATGGAGGAAAATAGTTCTGTCAGTGAGCACATACTCAAAATGTCTGGGTTGCACAACCGCTTGTCCCAGCTGGACATTAACCTCCCGGACGAGGCGGTCATTGACAGAATCCTTCAGTCACTCCCACCTAGCTACAAGAGCTTTGTGATGAACTACAATATGCAGGGGATGGTGAAAACTATTCCTGAAGTATTTTCAATGCTGAAATCAGCGAAGGTGGAAATCAAAAAGGAACATCAAGTGTTGATGGTCAATAAAACCACTAGTTTCAAGAAAGGCAAGGGTAAGAAGAACTTCAAGAAGGACGGCAAGGGAGTTGCCGCGGCCGGTAAATCAGTTGCCGGGAAGAAGCCAAAGAATGGACCCAAACCTGAGACAAAGTGCTTGTATTGCAAGGGAAAGGGTGTTGGAAATATGCCCTAGAGGCAATAATAAAATGATTATTATATTTCCTTGTTCATGATAATTGTCTATTATTCATGCTATAACTGTATTATCCGGAAATCATAATACATGTGTGAATACATAGACCACAATGTGTCCCTAGTGAGCCTCTAGTTGACTAGCTCGTTGATCAATAGATAGTCATGGTTTCCTGGCTATGGACATGGGGATGTCATTGATAATGGGATCACATCATTAGGAGAATGATGTGATGGACAAGACCCAAACCTAAGCATAGCACAAAGATCGTGTAGTTCGTTTGTTGTAGCTTTTCTGGATGTCAAGTATCATTTCCTTAGACCATGAGATTGTGCAACTCCCGGATACCGTAGGAGTGCCTTGGGTGTGCCAAACGTCACAACATAACTGGGTAACTATAAAGGTACATTACAGGTATCTCCGAAAGTGTCTGTTGGGTTGGCACGAATCGAGACTGGGATTTGTCACTCCATATGATGGAGAGGTATCTCTGGGCCCACTCCGTAATGCATCATCATAATGAGCTCAATGTGATCAAGTGGTTGATCATGGGATCATGCATTACGGTATGAGTAAAGTGACTTGCCGGTAACGAGACTGAACAAGGTATTGGGATACCGACGATCGAGTCTCGGGCAAGTAACGTACCGATTGACAAAGGGAATTGAGTACGGGATTGATTAGGTCCTCGACATCGTGGTTCATACGATGAGATCATCGAGGAGCATGTGGGAGCCAACATGGGTATCCAGATCCCGCTATTGGTTATTGACCAGAGAGTCGTCTCGGTCATGTATGCTTGTCTCCCGAACCCGTAGGGTCCACACACTTAAGGATCGGTGACGCTAGGGTTGTATAGATATGAGTTTGCAGTAATCCGAAAGTTGTTCGGAGTCCCGGATGAGATCCTGGACGTCACGAGGAGTGCCGGAATTGTCCGGAGGTGAAGAATTATATATAGGAACTGTAGTTTCGGCCATCGGGAAAGTTTCGGGGTCACCGGTATTGTACCGGGACCACCGGATGGGTCCCGGGGGTCCACCGGGTGGGGCCACCCATCCCGGAGGGCCCCATGGGCTGAAGTGGGGAGGAGAACCAGCCCATAGTGGGCTGGTGCACCCCCCCTTGGGCCCCCCATGCGCCTAGGGTTGGGAACCCTAGGGGAGGGGGCGCCTCCACTTGCCTTGGGGGGTACTCCACCCCTTGGCCGCCGCTCCCCTAGGAGATCCCATCTCCTAGGGCCGGTGCACCCCCCTGGGGGCCTATATAAAGGGGGGAGGGAGGGCAGCCGCACCTCAAGCCTTGGTGCCTCCCTCTCTCCTGCTACACCTCTCCCTCTCGCAGAAGCTCGGCGAAGCCCTGCTGCGATCACTGCTGCATCCACCACCACGTCGTCGTGCTGCTGGATCTTCATCAACCTCTCCTTCCCCCTTGCTGGATCAAGAAGGAGGAGATGTCATCCGCTTCGTACGTGTGTTGAACGCGGAGGTGCCGTCCGTTTGGCACTTGGTCATCGGTGATTTGGATCACGGCGAGTACGACTCCATCATCCCCGTTCTCTATTGAACGCTTCCACTCACGATCTACAAGGGTATGTAGATGCACTCTCCTCTCGTTGCTAGTTGACTCCATAGATTGATCTTGGTGAAACGTAGGAATTTTTTTTGTTTTCTGCTATGATCCCCAACAGTGGTATTAGAGCTAGGTCTATGCGTAGTTACTATGCACGAGTAGAACACAAAGTAGTTGTGGGCGTCGATATTGTCAATTTGCTTGCTGTTACTAGTCTTATCTTGATTCGGCGGCATCGTGGGATGAAGCGGCCTGGACCAACCTTACACGTACGCTTACGTGAGACCGGTTCCACCGATTGACATGCACTAGTTGCATAAGGTGGCTGGCGGGTGTCTGTCTCTCCCACTTTAGTCGGATCGGATTCGATGAACAGGGTCCTTATGAAGGGTAAATAGAAATTGGCAATTCACGTTGTGGTTTTGGCGTAGGTAAGAAACGTTCTTGCTAGAAACCTATAGCAGCCACGTAAAAAACTTGCAACAACAATTAGAGGACGTCTAACTTGTTTTTGCAGCAAGTGTTTTGTGATGTGATATGGCCAAAAGTTGTGATGAATGATGAATGATATATGTGATGTATGAGATTGATCATGTTCTTGTAATAGGGATCACAACTTGCATGTCGATGAGTATGACAACCGGCAGGAGCCATAGGAGTTGTCTTTATTTATTTATGACCTTCGTGTCAACATAAACGTCATGTAATTACTTTACTTTATTGCTAAAGCGTTAGCCATAGTAGTAGAAGTAATAGTTGGCGAGCAACTTCATGGAGACACGATGATGGAGATCATGGTGTCATGCTGGTGACAAGATGATCATGGAGCCCCAAGATGGAGATCAAAGGAGCTATATGATATTGGCCATATCATGTCACTGTTATTTGATTGCATGTGATGTTTATCATGTTTTTGCATCTTGTTTACTTAGAACGACGGTAGTAAATAAGATGATCCCTCATAATAATTTCAAGAAAGTGTTCCCCCTAACTGTGCGCCGTTGCGATAGTTCGTTGTTTCGAAGCACCACGTGATGATCGGGTGTGATAGATTCCAACGTTCACATACAACGGGTGTAAGACAGATTTACACACGCAATACACTTAGGTTGACTTGACGAGCCTAGCATGTACAGACATGGCCTTGGAACACAGAAGACCGAAAGGTCGAGCATGAGTCGTATAGAAGATACGATCAACATGAAGATGTTCACCGATGTTGACTAGTCCGTCTCACGTGATGATCGGACACGGCCTAGTCAACTCGGATCATGTTATCCTTAGATGACTGGAGGGATGTCTATCTAAGTGGGAGTTCATTGAATAATTTGATTAGATGAACTTAATTATCATGAACTTAGTCTAAAATCTTTACAATATGTCTTGTAGATCAAATGGCCAACGTTGTCCTCAACTTCAACGCGTTCCTAGAGAAAACCAAGCTGAAAGACGATGGCAGCAACTATACGGACTGGGTCTGGAACCTGAGGATCATCCTCATAGCTGCCAAGAAAGATTATGTCCTAGAAGCACCGCTATATTACGCACCCGTCCCACAGAACCAAGACGTTATGAACGCTTGGCAGACACGTGCTGATGATTACTCCCTCGTTCAGTGCGGCATGCTTTACAGCTTAGAACCGGGGCTCCAAAAGTGTTTTGAGCGACACGGAGCATATGAGATGTTCGAAGAGCTGAAAATGGTTTTCCAAGCTCATGCCCGGGTCGAGAGATATGAAGTCTCCGACAAGTTCTTCAGCTGTAAGATGGAGGAAAATAGTTCTGTCAGTGAGCACATACTCAAAATGTCTGGGTTGCATAACCGCTTGACTCAGCTGGGAGTTAATCTCCCGGATGACGCGGTCATTGACAGAATCCTTCAGTCGCTTCCACCAAGCTACAAGAGCTTTGTGATGAACTTCAATATGCAGGGGATGGAAAAGACAATTCCTGAAGTATTTGCAATGCTGAAATCAACAGAGGTAGAAGTCAAAAACGAACATCAAGTGTTGATGGTGAATAAAACCACTAAGTTCAAGAAAGGCAAGGGTAAGAAGAACTTCAAGAAGGACGGCAAGGGAGTTGCCGCGCCCGGTAAGCAAGCTGCCGGGAAGAAGCCAAAGAATGGACCCAAGCCCTAGACTGAGTGCTTTTATTGCAAGGGAAGTGGTCACTGGAAGCAGAACTGCCCCAAATACTTAGCAGACAAGAAGGCCGGCATCACAAAAGGTATATGTGATATACATGTAATTGATGTGTACCTTACCAGTACTCGTAGTAGCTCCTGGGTATTTGATACTGGTGCGGTTGCTCACATTTGTAACTCAAAGCAGGAGCTGCAGAATAAGCGGAGACTGGCGAAGGACGAGGTGACGATGCGCGTCGGGAATGGTTCCAAGGTCGATGTGATCGCCGTCGGCACGCTACCTCTACATTTACCTACGGGATTAGTTTTAAACCTCAATAATTGTTATTTAGTGCAAGCTTTGAGCATGAACATTGTATCAGGATCTCGTTTAATACGAGATGGCTACTCATTTAAATCCGAGAATAATGGTTGTTCTATTTATATGAGAGATATGTTTTATGTTCATGCTCCGATGGTGAATGGTTTATTCTTAATGAATCTCGAGCGTAATGCTACACATATTCATAGTGTGAATACCAAAAGATTTAAGGTTGATAATGATAGTCCCACATACTTGTGGCACTGCCGCCTTGGTCACATAGGTGTCAAACACATGAAGAAGCTCCATGTAGATGGACTTTTAGAGTCTCTTGATTACGAATCATTTGACACGTGCGAACCATGCCTCATGGGTAAAATGACCAAGACTCCATTCTCAGGAACAATGGAGCGAGCAACCAACTTATTGGAAATCATACATACTGATGTGTGCGGTCCAATGAGTGTTGAGGCTCGCGGTGGCTATCGTTATGTTCTCACCCTCACTGCTGACTTGAGTAGATATGGGTATGTCTACTTAATGAAACACAAGTCTAAGACCTTTGAAAAGATCAAGGAATTTCAGAGTGAGGTTGAGAATCAACATGACAGGAAAATCAAGTTCTTGCGATCAGATCGTGGGGGAGAATACTTGAGTCACGAATTTGGCACACACTTAAGAAAATGTGGAATATTTTCACAACTCACGCCGCCTGGAACACCTCAGCGTAATGGTGTGTCCGAACATCGTAATCGCACTCTATTACATATGGTGCGATCTATGATGTCTCTTACCGATTTACAGCTATCATTTTGGGGCTATGCTTTAGAGACTGCCGCATTCACTTTAAATAGGGGTCCGTCGAAATCCGTTGAGACGACACCGTATGAATTATGGTTTGGGAAGAAACCTAAGCTGTCGTTTCTAAAAGTTTGGGGATGCGATGCTTATGTCAAGAAACTTCAACCTGAAAAGCTCGAACCCAAGTCGGAAAAATGTGTCTTCATAGGATACCCTAAAGAAAATGTTGGGTATACCTTCCACCTCAGATCCGAAGGCAAGATCTTTGTTGCCAAGAATGGGTCCTTTCTAGAGAAAGAGTTTCTCTCGAAAGAAATAAGTGGGAGGAAGGTAGAACTTGATGAAGTATTACCTCTTGAACCGGTAAGTGGCGCAGCTTAAGAAAATGTTCCTGAGGTGCCTGCACCGACTAGAGAGGAAGTTGTTGATGATGATCATGAAACTTCAGATCGAGTTGCTACTGAACTTCGTAGGTCCACAAGGACACGTTCCGCACCAGAGTGGTACGGCAACCCTGTCTTGGAAATCATGTTGTTAGACAACGGTGAACCTTCGAACTATGAAGAAGCGATGGCGGGCCCGGATTCTGACAAATGGCTGGAAGCCATGAAATCCGAGATAGGATCCATGTATGAAAACGAAGTATGGACTTTGACTGACTTGCCCGTTGATCGGCGAGCCATAAAAAATAAATGGATCTTTAAGAAGAAGACAGACGCGGATGGTAATGTGACCATCTATAAAGCTCGGCTTGTCGCTAAGGGTTATCGACAAGTTCAAGGGGTTGACTACGATGAGACTTTCTCACCCGTAGCGAAGCTAAAGTCCGTCCGAATCATGTTAGCAATTGCCGCATTCTATGATTATGAGATATGGCAAATGGATGTCAAAACGGCATTCCTTAATGGTTTCCTTAATGATGCAGCCGGAAGGTTTTGTCGATCCTAAGAATGCTGACAAGGTGTGCAAGCTCCAACGCTCGATTTATGGGCTGGTGCAAGCATCTCGGAGTTGGAACATTCGCTTTGATGAGATGATTAAAGAGTTTGAGTTTATGCAGACTTATGGAGAAGCCTGCATTTACAAGAAAGTGAGTGGGAGCTTTGTAGCATTTCTCATATTGTATGTGGATGACATACTGTTGATGGGAAATGATATAGAATTCTTGGAAAGCATAAAGGCCTATTTGAACAAGTGTTTTTCAATGAAGGACCTTGGAGAAGCTGCTTATATATTAGGCATCAAGATCTATAGAGATAGATCGAGACGCCTCATTGGTCTTTCACAGAGTACGTACCTTGACAAGATTTTGAAGAAGTTCAAAATGGATCAGTCAAAGAAGGGGTTCTTGCCTGTATTGCAAGCTACGAGATTGAGCTTGGCTCAATGCCCGACCACGGCAGAAGATAGAGAAAAGATGAGTGTCGTCCCCTATGCCTCAGCCATAGGGTCTATCATGTATGCTATGCTGTGTACCAGACCTGATGTAAACCTTGTCGTGAGTTTGGTAGGAAGGTACCAAAGTAATCCCGACATGGAACACTGGACAGCGGTCAAAAATATCCTGAAGTACCTGAAAAGGACTAAGGAAATGTTTCTCGTTTATGGAGGTGACGAAGAGCTCGTCGTAAAGGGTTACGTTGATGCTAGCTTCGACATAGATCTGGATGACTCTAAGTCACAAACCGGATACGTGTATATTTTGAATGGTGGGGCAGTAAGCTGGTGCAGTTGCAAGCAAAGCGTTGTGGCGGGATCTACATGTGAAGCAGAGTACATGGCAGCCTCGGAGGCAGCACATGAAGCAGTCTGGGTGAAGGAGTTCATTACCGACCTAGGAGTCATACCCAATGCGTCGGGCCCGATGACTCTCTTTTGTGACAACACTGCAGCTATTGCCCTTGCTAAGGAGCCCAGGTTTCACAGGAAGACCAAGCATATCAAGCGTCGCTTCAACTCCATTCGTGAAAGTGTTCAAAATGGAGACATAGAGATTTGTAAAGTACATACGGACCTGAATGTAGCAGATCTGTTGACTAAACCTCTCCCTAGAGCAAAACATGATCAACACCAGAATCCCATGGGTGTTTGAGTCATCACAATGTAACTAGATGATTGACTCTAGTGCAAGTGGGAGACTGTTGGAAATATGCCCTAGAGGCAATAATAAAATGATTATTATATTTCCTTGTTCATGATAATTGTCTATTATTCATGCTATAATTGTATTATCCGGAAATCGTAATACATGTGTGAATACATAGACCACAGTGTGTCCCTAGTGAGCCTCTAGTTGACTAGCTCGTTGATCAACAGATAGTCATGGTTTCCTGGCTATGGACATGGGGATGTCATTGATAACGGGATCACATCATTAGGAGAATGATGTGATGGACAAGACCCAAACCTAAGCATAGCACAAAGATCGTGTAGTTCATTTGTTGTAGCTTTTCTGGATGTCAAGTATCATTTCCTTAGACCATGAGATTGTGCAACTCCCGGATACCGTAGGAGTGCCTTGGGTGTGCCAAACATCACAACATAACTGGGTGACTATAAAGGTACATTATAGGTATCTCCTAAAGTGTCTGTTGGGTTGGCACGAATCGAGACTGGGATTTGTCACTCCGTATGACGGAGAGGTATCTCTGGGCCCACTCGGTAATGCATCATCATAATGAGCTCAATGTGATCAAGTGGTTGATCACGGGATCATGCATTATGGTACGATTAAAGTGACTTGCCGGTAACGAGACTGAACAAGGTATTGGGATACCGACGATCGAGTCTCGGGCAAGTAACGTACCGATTGACAAAGGGAATTGAGTACGGGATTGATTAGGTCCTCGACATCGTGGTTCATCCCATGAGATCATCGAGGAGCATGTGGGAGCCAACATGGGTATCCAGATCCCGCTGTTGGTTATTGACCAGAGAGTCGTCTCGGTCATGTCTGCTTGTCTCTCGAACCCGTAGGGTCCACACACTTAAGGATCGGTGACGCTAGGGTTGTATAGATATGAGTTTGTAGTAATCCGAAAGTTGTTCGGAGTCTCGGATGAGATCCTGGACGTCACGAGGAGTTCCGGAATTGTCCGGAGGTGAAGAATTATATATAGGCAGTGTAGTTTCGGCCATTGGGAAAGTTTCAGGGTCACCGGTATTGTACCGGGACCACCGGATGGGTCCCGGGGGTCCACCGGGTGGGGCCACCCATCCCGGAGGGCCCCATGGGCTGAAGTGGGGAGGAGAACCAGCCCATAGTGGGCTGGTGCGCCCCCCCCCCTTGGGCCCCCCATGCGCCTAGGGTTGGGAACCGTAGGGGAGGGGGCGCCTCCACTTGCCTTGGGAGGTACTCCACCCCTTGGCCGCCACCCCCCTAGGAGATCCCATCTCCTAGGGCTGGCGCACCCCCCTGGGGGGCCTATATAAAGGGGGAGGGAGGGCAGCCGCACCTCAAGCCTTGGCGCCTCCCTCTCCCCTGCTACACCTCTCCCTCTCGCAGAAGCTCGGTGAAGCCCTGCTGCGATCACTGCTGCATCCACCACCACGCCGTCGTGCTGCTGGATCTTCATTAACCTCTCCTTCCCCCTTGCTGGATCAAGAAGGAGGAGACGTCATCCGCTCCGTACGTGTGTTGAACGCGGAGGTGCCGTCCGTTCGGCACTTGGTCATCGGTGATTTGGATCACGGCGAGGACGACTCCATCATCCCCGTTCTCTTGAACGCTTCCGCTCGCGATCTACAAGGGTATGTAGATGCACTCTCCTCTCGTTGCTAGTTGACTCCATAGATTGATCTTGGTGAAACGTAGGAAATTTTTTTGTTTTCTGCTACGATCTCCAACAAAGGGACACTGGAAGCGGAACTGCCCCAAATACTTAGCGGACAAGAAGGCCGGCAACACTAAAGGTATATGTGATATACATGTAATTGATGTGTACCTTACTAGTACTCGTAGTAGCTCCTGGGTATTTGATACCGGTGCGGTTGCTCATATTTGTAACTCAGAACAGGAGCTGCGGAATAAGCGGAGACTGGCGAAGGACGAGGTGATGATGCACGTCGGGAATGGTTCCAAGGTCGATGTGATCGCCGTCGGCACGCTACCTCTACATTTACCTACGGGGTTAGTTTTAAACCTCAATAGTTGTTATTTAGTGCCAGCTTTGAGCATGAAAATTGTACCTAGATCTCGTTTAATACGAGATGGCTACTCATTTAAATCCGAGAATAATGGTTGTTCTATTTATATGAGAGATATGTTTTATGGTCATGCCCCGCTGGTCAATGGTTTATTCTTAATGAATCTCGAACGTGATGTTACACATATTCATAGTGTGAATACCAAAAGATGTAAGATTGATAATGATAGTCCCACATATCTGTGGCACTGCCGCCTTGGTCACATCGGTGTCAAACGCATGAAGAAGCTCCATACAGATGGACTTTTGGAGTCTCTTGATTTCGAATCATTTGACACGTGTGAACCATGCCTTATGGGTAAAATGACCAAGACTCCGTTCTCCGGAACAATGGAGCGAGCAACCAACTTATTGGAAATTATACATACTGATGTGTGTGGTCCAATGAGCATTGAGGCTCGCGGTGGCTATCGTTATGTTCTCACTCTCACTGATGAATTAAGTAGATATGGATATGTCTATTTGATAAACACAAGTTTGAGACCTTTGAAAAGTTCAAGGAATTTCAGAATGAGGTAGAGAATCAACGTGACCGAAAGATAAAATTCTTACGATCAGATCGTGGGGGAGAATATTTAAGTCATGAATTTGGTACACACTTAAGGAAATGTGGAATCGTTTCACAACTCACGCCGCCTGGAACACCTCAGCGTAACGATGTGTCCGAACATCGTAATCGCACTCTATTGGATATGGTGCAATCTACGATGTCACTCACTGATTTACCGCTATCATTTTGGGGATATGCTCTAGAGACAGCTACATTCACTTTAAATAGGGCACCGTCTAAATAGGGCACCGTATGAATTATGGTTTGGGAAGAAACCTAAGCTGTCATTTCTAAAAGTTTGGGGATGCGATGCTTATGTCAAGAAACATCAACCTGAAAAGCTCGAACCCAAGTCAAAAAATGCGTCTTCATAGGATACCCTAAGGAAACCATTGGGTATAACTTTTACCTCAGATCCGAAGGCAAGATCTTTGTTGCCAAGAACGGGTCCTTTCTGGAGAAAGAGTTTCTCTCGAGAGAAGTAAGTGGGGGGAAAGTAGAACTCGATGAAGTACTACCTCTTGAACCAGAAAGTAGCGCAGCTCAGGAAGATGTTCCTGTGGTTCCTGCACCGACTAGAGAGGTAGTTAATGATAATGATCAAGGTACTTCGAATCAAGTTGCTACTGAACTTCGTAGGTCCACAAGGACACGTTCCGCACCAGAGTGGTACGGCAACCTTGTCTTGGAAATCATGTTGTTAGACAATGATGAACCTTCGAACTATGAAGAAGCGATGGCGGGCCCGGATTCTGACAAATGGCTGGAAGCCATGAAATCCGAGATAGGATCCATGTATGAAAACGAAGTATGGACTTTGACTGACTTGCCCGTTGATCGGCGAGCCATAGAAAATAAATGGATCTTTAAGAAGAAGACAGACGCGGATGGTAATGTGACCATCTATAAAGCTCGACTTGTCGCTAAGGGTTATCGACAAGTTCAAGGGGTTGACTACGATGAGACCTTCTTACCCGTAGCGAAGCTGAAGTCCGTCCGAATCATGTTAGCAATTGCCGCATACTATGATTATGAGATATGGCAAATGGACGTCAAAACGGCATTCCTTAACGGCTTTCTTAAGGAAGAATTGTATATGATGCAGCCGAAAGGTTTTGTCGATTCTAAGAATGCTAACAAGGTATGCAAGCTCCAGCGCTCCATCTATGGGCTGGTGCAAGCATCTCGGAGTTGAAACATTCGCTTTATTAAATGATCAAAGCGTTTGGGTTTATGCAGACTTATAGAGAAGCCTGCGTTTACAAGAAAGTGAGTGGGAGCTCTGTAGCATTTCTCATATTATATGTGGATGACATACTTTTGATGGGAAATGATATAGAACTTTTGGACAGTATTAAGGCCTACTTGAATAAGTGTTTTTCAATGAAGGACCTTGGAGAAGCTGCTTACATATTAGGCATCAAGATCTATAGAGATAGATCAAGACGCCTCATAGGTCTTTCACAAAGCACATACCTTGATAAGATATTGAAGAAGTTCAATATGGATCAGTCTAAGAAGGGGTTCTTGCCTGTATTGCAAGGTGTGAAATTCAGCTCAGCTCAATGTACGGCCACGTCATAAGATAGAGAAAAGATGAGTGTCGTCCCCTATGCCTCAGCCATAGGGTCTATCATGTATGCCCTGTTGTGTACCAGACCTGATGTAAACCTTGCCGTAAGTTTGGTACGAAGGTACCAAAGTAATCCCGGCATGGAACATAGGACAGCGGTCAAGAACATCCTGAGGTACCTAAAAAGGACTAAGGATATGTTTCTCGTATATGGAGGTGACGAGGAGCTCGTCGTAAAGGGTTACGTCGACGCTAGCTTTGACACAGATCTGGATGACTCTAAGTCACAAACCGGATATGTGTATATTTTGAATGCTGGGGCAGTAAGCTGGTGCAGTTGCAAGCAAAGCGTCGTGGCGGGATCTACATGTGAAGCAGAGTACATGGTAGCCTCAGAGGCAGCGCATGAAGCAATCTGGATGAAGGAGTTCATCACCGACCTAGGAGTCATACCCAATTCGTCGGGGCCGATCACTCTCTTCTGTGACAACACTGGAGCTATTGCCCTTGCCAAGGAGCCCAGGTTTCACAAGAAGACCAGGCACATCAAGCGTCGCTTCAACTCCATTTGTGAAAATGTTCAAGATGGAGACATAGATATTTGCAAAGTACATACGGATCTGAATGTCGCAGATTCGTTGACTAAACCTCTTCCACGAGCAAAACATGATCAACACCAGGACTCTATGGGTGTTCGATTCATCACAATGTAACTAGATTATTGACTCTAGTGCAAGTGGGAGACTATTGGAAATATGCCCTAGAGGCAATAATAAAATGATTATTATTATATTTCCTTGTTCATGATAATTGTCTATTATTCCTGCTATAATTGTGTTATCCGGAAATCATAATACATGTGTGAATACATAGACCATAACATGTCCCTAGTGAGCCTCTAGTTAACTAGCTCGTTGATCAATAGATAGTCATGGTTTCCTGACTATGGACATTGGATGTCATTGATAATGGGATCACATCATTAGGAGAATGATGTGATGGACAAGACCCAATCCTAAGCATAGCACAAGATCGTGTAGTTCGTTTGCTAGAGCTTTCCCAATGTCAAGTATCATTTCCTTAGACCATGAGATCGTGTAACTCCCGGATGTCATAGGAGTGCTTTGGGTGTACCAAACGTCACAACGTAACTGGGTGACTATAAAGGTATACTACAGGTATCCCCGAAAGTATCTGTTGGGTTGACACGGATCGAGACTGGGATTTGTCACTCTATATGACGGAGAAGTATCTCTGGGCCCACTCGGTAATGCATCATCATAATGAGCTCAATGTGACCAAGTGTTTGGTCACGGGATCATGCATTACGGTACGAGTAAAGTGACTTGCGGTAACGAGATTGAACGAGGTATTGGGATACCGACGATCGAATCTCGGGCAAGTAACGTACCGATTGACAAAGGGAATTGTATACGGGATTACTTGAATCCTCGACATCGTGGTTCATCCGATGAGATCATCGAGGAGCATGTGGGAGACAACATGGGTATCCAGATCCCGCTGTTGGTTATTGACCGGAGAGTCGTCTCGGTCATGTCTGCGTGTCTCCCGAACCCGTAGGGTCTACACACTTAAGTTTCGGTGACGCTAGGGTTGTAGAGATATTAGTATGCGGTAACCCGAAAGTTTTTCGGAGTCCCGGATGAGATCCCAGACGTCACGAGGAGTTCCAGAATGGTCCGGAGGTGATGAATTGTATATAGGAAGTCCAGTTTCGGCCACCGAGAAAGTTTCGGGGGTCACTGGTATTGCACCGGGACCACCGGAAGGGTCCCGGGGGTCCACCGGGCGGGGCCACCTATCCCGGAGGGCCCCATGGGCTGAATTGGGAGGGGAACCAGCCCCTAGTGGGCTGGTGCACCCCCCATGGGCCTCCCCCTGCGCCTAGGGTTGGAAACCCTAGGGGTGGGGGCGCCCCACCCGACTTGGGGGGCAAGTCCCCCCTTGGCCGCCGCCCCCCTGGAGATGGGATCTCCTAGGGCCGGCGCCCCCCTAGGGGCGCTATATATAGTGGAGGGGAGGGAGGGCAACCGCACCCAAGTCCCTGGTGCCTCCCTCTCCCCTCGTAGTACCTCTCCCTCTCGTTGGAGCTTGGCAAAGCCCTGCCGAGATCACCGCTGCTTCCACCACCACGCCGTTGTGCTGCTGGATCTCCATCAACCTCTCCTTCCCCTTGCTGGATCAAGAAGGAGGAGACGTCTTCCCCAACCGTACGTGTGTTGAACGCGGAGGTGCCGTCCGTTCGGCGCTCGGTCATCGGTGATTTGGATCACGACGAGTACGACTCCATCAACCCCGTTCTCTTGAACGCTTCCGCTCGTGATCTACAAGGGTATGTAGATGCTCTCCCCTCTCCCTCGTTGCTAGATGAATCCATAGATTGATCTTGGTGATGCATAGAAAATTTTAAAATTCTGCTACGTTCCCCAACACGCAGTAGCGCCTGGGTATTTGATACTGGTTATGTTGCTAATATTTGCAACTCGAAACAAGGGCTACAGATAAAGGGAAGATTGGCTAAGGACGAGGTGACGATACGCGTGGGAAATGGTTCCAAAGTCAATGTGATCGCTGTCGGCACGCTACCTCTACATCTACCTTCGGGATTAGTTTTAGACCTAAACAATTGTTATTTGGTGCCACCGTTGAGCATGAATATTATATCTGGATCTTGTTTGATGCGAGACGGTTATTCATTTAAATCAGAGAATAATGGTTGTTCTATTTATATGAGTAATAACTTATTTGTGGCACTGCCGTTTAGGTCATATTGGTGTAAAGCGCATGAAGAAACTCCATGCTGATGGGCTTTTGGAATCACTTGATTATGAATCACTTGATGCTTGCGAACCATGCCTCATGGGCAAGATGACAAAGACTCCGTTCTCCAGAACAATGGAACGAGCAACAAACTTATTGGAAAAATACAACTGATGTATGCGGTCCGAAGAGTGTTGATTCTCGTGGCGGGTATCATTATTTTCTTACCTTCACAAATGATTTCATATGGGTATATCTACTTGATGAAACATAAGTCTGAAACATTTGAAAAGTTCAAAGAATTTCAGAGTGAAGTAGAAAATCATCGTAACAAGAAAATTAAGTTTCTACGATCTGATCGTGGAGGTGAATATTTGAGTTATGATTTTGGTCTTCATTTGAAACAATGCGGAATAGTTTCGCAACTCACGCCACCTGGAACAGCAAAGCGTAATGGTGTGTCCGAACGTCGTAACCGAACTTTATTAGATATGGTGTGATCTATGATGTCTCTTACTGATTTACCGCTATCATTTTGGGGTTATGTGTGATAGCCTGGCTTATTAGGGATGATAGACTACTCATATCAATAAGGAATTCCTTCTTTTCCGGAAGCCCATTTGGACAAAACTCCAAAGTTGAGCGTGCTCGGCTTGGAGTAGTTTCAGGATGGGTGACCGACCGGGAAGTTGCTCCCGGGTGCGCATGAGTGAGGACAAAGTGTGCAGAAAAGACTAGTATTGATCTGTGGGGCCAGTCTAGATCCCGCCAGGAGTAATGACCACCGGCGGGTGTGTCCGGGGCGTTACAGGTTGGTATTAGAGCCGACCCTCACGGTTACACGGATGTTTGCGGACAGATGCACGGTCATGTTGTTCATGACGTTTGTGACCCGTCGTGGCACACGGCCTGGCACATGTACCAGATTGGATGCACAGACGTATGTGCCAAGAGGGAACGTTCTTGTGGCCCGACGAGGACGTCGGTTCCTCTGAGTGGGGGTGTATGTGATAGCCTGGCTTATTAGGGATGATAGACTACTCATATCAATAAGGAATTCCTTATTTTCCAGAAGCCCATTCAGCCAGAACTCCAAAGTTGAGTGTGCTCGGCTTGGAGTAGTTTCAGGATGGGTGACCGACCGGGAAGTTGCTCCTGGGTGCGCACGAGTGAGGACAAAATGTGCAGAAAAGACTAGTATTGATCTGTGGGGCCAGTCTAAATCCCGCCAGGAGTAACGACCACCGGCGGGTGTGTCCGGGGCGTTACATTATGCTTTAGATATGATTGCATTCACGTTAAATAGGGCACCATCAAAATCCATTGAGACGACACCTTATGAACTATGGTTTGGCAAGAAACCCAAGTTGTCATTTCTTAAACTTTGGGGTTGCGATGCTTATGTGAAAAAACTTCAACCTGATAAGCTTGAACCCAAATCGGAGAAATGTGTCTTCATAGGATACCCAAAGGAGACAGTTGGGTACACCTTCTATCACAGATCCAAAGGCAAGATATTTGTTGCTAAGAATGGATCCTTTCTAGAGAAGGAGTTTCTCTCGAAAGAAGTGAGTGGGAGGAAAGTAGAACTTGATGAGGTAACTATACCTGCTCCCTTATTGGAAAGTAGTTCATCACATAAATCAGTTCCAGTGATTCCTACACCAGTAAGTGACAAAGCTAATGATGATGATCATGAAACTTCTGATCAAGTTACTACCGAACCTCATAGGTCAAGCAGAGTAAGATCCACACCAGAGTGGTACGGTAATCCTGTCCTAGAAATCATGTTACTTGACCATGACGAAACTATGAATTATGAGGAAGCGATGCTGAGCCCAGATTCCGCAAAATGGCTCGTGGCCATGAAATCTGAGATGGGATCCATGGATGAGAACAAAGTGTGGACTTTGGTTGACTTGCTTGATGATCGGCAAGCCATAGAGAATAAATGGATCTTCAAGAAGAAGGCTGACGCTGACGGTAATGTTACTGTCTACAAAGCTCGACTTGTTGCAAAAGGTTTTCGACAAGTTCAAGGAGTTGACTACGATGAGATCTTCTCACTCGTAGCGATGCTTAAGACCGTCCGAATCATGTTAGCAATTGCCATATTTTATGATTATGAAATTTGGCAAATGGATGTCAAAACTGCATTCCTTAATGGATATCTTAAAGAAGAGTTGTATATGATGCAACCAGAAGGTTTTCTCGATCCGAAAGGTGCTAACAAAGTGTGCAAGCTCCAGCGATCCATTTATGGACTAGTGCAAGCCTCTCGGAGTTGGAATATATGCTTTGATAGTGTGATCAAAGCATATGGTTTTATACAAACTTTTGGAGAAGCCTATATTGACAAGAAAGTGAGTGGGAGCTCTGTAGTATTTCTGATATTATATGTGGATGACATATTGCTGATTGGAAATGATACTGAATTTCTGAATAGCATAAAAGGATACTTGAATAAGAATTTTTCAATAAAAGACCTCGGTGAAGCTATTTATATATTGGGCATCAAGATCTATAGAGATAGATCAAGATGCTTAATTGGACTTTCACAAAGCACATACCTTGATAAAGTTTTGAAGAAGTTCAAAATGGATCAAGCAAAGAAAGGGTTCTTGCCTGTGTTGCAAGGTGTGAAGTTGAGTCAGACTCAATGCCTGACCACTTCAGAAGATAGAGAGAAAATGAAAGTCATTCCCTATGCTTCAGTCATAGGTTCTATCACGTATGCAATGATGTGTACCAGACCTGATGTGTGCCTTGCTATTAGTTTAGCGGGGAGGTATCAAAGTAATCCAGGAGTGGATCACTGGACAGCGGTCAAGAACATCCTGAAATACCTGAAAAGGACTAAGGATATGTTTCTCGTTTATGGAGGTGACAAAGAGCTCGTCGTAAACGGTTACGTCGATGCAAGCTTTGACACTGATCCAGATGACTCTAAGTCACAAATCGGATACGTATTTTTATTTAATGGTGGAGATGTCAGTTGGTGCAGTTCCAGGCAGAGCATCATGGCGGGATCTACGTGTGAAGCGGAGTACATAGCTGCTTCAGAAGCAGCAAATGAAGGAGTCTAGATGAAGGAGCTCGTATCCGATCTAGGTGTATGATACGTCTCCATGTATCTATAATTTATGAAGTATTCATGCTATTATATTATCAACCTTGGATGTTTTATATGCATTTATATGCTATTTTATATGGTTTTTGGGACTAACCTGTTAACCTAGAGCCCAGTGCCAGTTTCTGTTTCTTCCTTGTTTTAGAGTATTGCATAAAAGGAAAACCAAACGGAGTCCAATTGACCTTAAACTTGACGGAGCTTATTTTTGGACCAGAAGAAGGACATGGAGTGAAAGAGTTGGGCCAGAAGAGTCCCGGGCAGCCCACGAGGGTGGGAGCCCCCCCCCCGGGCACGCCCCCTACCTCGTGGACAGCCCGGAGACCCCCCTGACTTGTTCTCGACGCCAAAACCTCTTATATATACAGAAACCTCCAGAAATTAACCTAGATCGGAAGTTCCGCCACTGCAAGCCTATGTAGCCACGACAAATCAATCTAGGCCCTCTCTGGCACCCTGCCGGAGGGGGCCAACCTCACCGGAGGCTATGGAGGAGGATCCCGGAGGGGCCATCATCACCATGAAGGCCATGGACCAGAGGGAGAACCTCTCCCCATCCAGGGGTGAGGCCATGGAGGAGGAAGCACAAGAGGGAGAACCTCTCCTCCTCTCTCTCGGTGGAACCTGAGTGCCATCGGGAGGGGAATCATTGCCGTGGTGATCGTCTTCATCAACATCACCATCATCATCACCATCCTCATCTCTTTTACACGGTCCACTATCCCGTACCCCTCTGTAATCCCTACTTGAACATGGTGCTTTATGCCACATATTATGATCCAATGATGTGTTGCCATCCTATGATGTTTTGAGTAGATATCCTTTGTCTTTGGGTTGATTGATGATCTAGATTGGTACGAGTTGTATGTTTATTTTTGGTGCTGTCCTAGTGTGCCCTCCGTGTTGCTCAAGCGTGAGGGATTCCCGTTGTAGGGTGTTGCAATACGTTCATGATTCGCTTATCGTGGGTTGCTTGAGTTATAGAAGCATAAACCCGAGTAAGGGGATTGTTGCATATGGGATAAAGGGGACTTGACGCTTTAATGCTATGGTTGGGTTTTACCTTAATGATCTTTAGTAGTTGCGGATGCTTGCTAGAGTTCCAATCATAAGTGCATATGATCCAAGATGAGAAAGTATGTTAGCTTATGCCTCTCCCTCATATGAAATTGCAATGACGACTATCGGTCTATTCAACAATTGCCTAGGACAATTCTGCACACCGATCCATCATTATTCCACACTCGCTATTTATAATATTTAGTAATATATTCTAACTTTATGAGAACAACACCTACTTTTATATTTTAGCTCTCCGATATCATGCAAAGTTATCCTCTTCATACCCACAACGTAGTTTTATTTCTCGTTTCTAGTTGGAAGCAAACGTTCGGTGTACGTAGAGTCATATCAGTGGCAGATAGGGCTTGAGAGAATATTGATCTCACCTTTAGCTCCTTGTGGGTTTGACACTCCATACTTGTCACTTCCACCTTTGGGAATTGCTACGATGATTCCCTGCACTTGGGGATTATCAGTGTAATACCTAGTGCATCGGGTCCAATGAAAATCTTTTGTGATAACACTGGTGCAATTGCCTTGGCAAAGGAATCCAGATTTCACAAGAGAACCAAGCACATCAAAAGATGCTTCAATTCCATCCACGATCAAGTCAAGGAGGGAAACATAGAGATTTGCAAGATACATACATATCTGAATGTTGCAGACCCATTGACTAAGCCTCTCTCACGAGCAAAACATAATCGGCACCAAGACTCCATGGGTGTTAGAATCATTACAATGTAATCTAGATTATTGACTCTAGTGCAAGTGGGAGACTGAAGGAAATATGCCCTAGAGGCAATAATAAAGTTGTTATTCATATTTCCTTATATCATGATAAATGTTTATTATTCATGCTAGAATTGTATTAACCGGAAACTTAGTTAATGTGTGAATACATAGACAAACAGAGTGTCCCTAGTATGGCACTACTTGACTATCTCGTTAATCAAAGATGGTTAAGTCTCCTGGCCATAGACATGTGTTGTCATTTGATGAACATGATCACATCATTAGAGAATGATGTGATTGACTTGACCCATCTGTTGGCTTAGCACTATGATCGTTTAGTTTATTGCTATTGCTTTCTCCATAACTTATACATGTTCCTATGACTATGAGATTATGCAACTCCCGAATATCGGAGGAACACTTAGTGTGCTATCAATGTCACAATGTAACTGGGTGACTATAAAGATGCTCTACAGGTGTCTCCGATGGTGTTTGTTGAGTTGGCATAGATCGAGATTAGGATTTGTCAGTCCATGTATCGAAGAGGTATTTCTGGGCCCTCTCAGTAATGCACATCACTATAGTCCTTGCAAGCCATGTGACTAATGAGTTAGTTACGGGATGTTGCATTACGGAACGAGTAAAGAGACTTGCCGATAACGAGATTGAACTAGGTATTGAGATACCGACGATCGAATCTCGGGCAAGTAACATACCGATGACAAAGGGAACAACGTATGTTGTTATGCGGTTTGACCGATAAAGATCTTCGTAGAATATGTAGGAACCAATATGAGCATCCAGGTTCCACTATTGGTTATTAACCGGAAATGAGTCTCGGTCATGTCTACATAGTTCTCGAACCCGTAGGGTCCGCACGCTTAACGTTCGGTGACGATCGGTATTATGAGTTTATGTGTTTTGATGTACCGAAGGTAGTTCGGAGTCCCGGATATGATCACAGACATGACGAGGAGTCTTGAAATGGTCGAGAGATAAAGGTTGATATATTGGACGGCTATGTTTGGACACCGAAAGTGTTCTGGGAGGTTTCGGATAAAACGGGAGTGCCGGAGGGTTACCGGAACCCCCTGGAAGTTATTGGGCCCTTAATGGGATTTAGGGGAGAGAGAGGGCAGCAGCCAGGAGGTGGCCCCCCCCCCAAGGGAGTCCGGATTGGACTAGGGGAGGGGGCACGGCCCCTCTTTCCCTCTCCCTTCCCCTCTCCTTCCTTCCCCCTCCTAGTAGGACTAGGAAAGGAGGAATCCTACTCCTACTAGGAATGGAGGAATCCCCTTGGCGCACCCTCTAGGGCCGGCCGGTATCCTCCTCCCCTTCTTTATATACGGGGGAGGGGCACCCCATAGACACACAAGTTGATTGTTTAGCCGTGTGCGGTGCCCCCTCCACAGATTTCCACCTCGGTCATATCGTTGTAGTGCTTAGGTGAAGCCCTGCATCGGTAACTTCATCATCACCGTCATCACGCCGTCGTGCTGACGAAACTCTCCCTCGACCTCAGCGGGATCTAGAGTTCGTGGGATGTCACCGAGCTGAACATGTGCAGATCGCGGAGGTGCCGTACCTTTGGTGCTAGGACCGGTCGGATCATGAAGACGTATGACTACATCAACCACGTTGTCATAATGCTTCCGCTTATGGTCTACAAGGGTACGTGGACAACACTCTCCCCTCTCGTTGCTATGCGTCACCTAGATGGATCTTACTGTGTTCCCCAACAATATGGACGTCCACGGTCCTGCTGCCGGTCATTAAACGAACGAGTTCGTCCATGTCTGTTAGTTACCGAACCCATGGGGTCACAAGCTTAAGGAAATCATGATCCTACGGGTGTTATTAGAACGGGAGTCGTGAAAATATATTTGTGGAATTGTTTCATGAATATTTGGAATAGTTCTGAGAGGATCAAGAAGCGTTTCGGGGTCACCGAAAGGGTTTCGGTGAATATCGGGTATTATCGATATATTATATATAGGTGGAAAATGTTTCTGGAGATGTTAATATATATATAATGGTCTAGAAGTATTTAGAACATTTTATATTTAATTTAAATATCAACAGGCCTAAAAAGGCCAAGAGGTGGAGGGAATTATGGGCCACAAGGGCCCATAAGGAAGTGGTGCCCCCCTTGCCTTATAGGGGCGGCTGGATTGGGGACTCCTCCCCCTTTGGACGGCGCCCCAAGGAGGGTCTTTTACTCCTTGGTGGCTGCCCCTCCTCCTCCTCCAACCTATATATACTAGGGTTTTTGCTCTATTGATCATACAAGTTTTGGAGCCCCCCTAGTTCTTCTAGTTCTAGTCGGTCCTAGTTGACTAATTCGAGCTAGGCTAATCCTCTTGTCCTCATAATTAGAAGACATGTGTGGTTCTAATCTCCTCCCTCTAATTCTCCGGGGATGATTAGCTTTGGACGGCGAAGCGCTGCCGGATCGTGAAGGCTGCACGCTTGCAGCCAAGTAGAGAGGCCATGTTTTCGGTCTTCGATTCGAGGCACTATTCGTGGGTGGTCCGAGGGATATTTCATGTACGGTTCAAGGGATTCCAAGTATGATCTACACCGATACGTTCTTCTTCCCTGCAACTCGGTGGCGGTGATCTTGATCCCAACCTGTTATGCATCTTCATATTGATCTTGGGTGATTGTAGGTGCGATTTTTTTGTTTTCTGCTACATTTCCCAATAGTAGGGGCGGCACCCGCCCTCGTCCCCGTAAATATTGCGAGTGCACCCAAACCGGCAGACTCATTTAGAGGAGTGCACTCACAAAATCCTCATTCCCCAACGATGAATCATTGGATGGCCATATGATGTTATTGTAAAAGAACTCATCTGAGCTATCCACCATGGTACCTTTTGGGCAAAAGGCCGAACACCTTGTGGGTGGCGACGGAGGCGGGCGTGGTTGAGTTGCGGCTAGTGAAGGGAACCGTCCTCTCCCCGTACATGAAGTAGGCCCGTCGAAGCCCGCGCCCTCCGGCAGTGACCGCCGAGGCAGTGGCGGTGCTGGCAACCCTGGGTAGGAATGCCTTCTCGTGCTCCTACGACGACTATGAGTGACCGCAAAGACTAGCAAGAGTTGGCGTCGGTGGATGCGATGGCGGTGGGGAAGTCTGTGAATGCGGGCGGCGGCGCCTAGGGCAGTGGCAAAGCGGCCGGAACGGGGTGGCGATGGCGGCGACGCCAGGGTGTAGACTATGGAGGGGAAGGGGAATAATGACCGTTGTGCCACAGACAGGCGGGCCAAGGGGGTGTCGCGGGCGCCCATGATGTGTGCGCGTAGATGCATACCCGACCCAATTTGGACCGAGAATGGGTTGCAACAAAAAAACAGGCAGTGTTCCATTTGTGTAGGCGCGTTGGGCCGTGTTTTCTGTACACGCGGACCAAAACAGATGCAGTCGAACGAAAATGCATGTTAGAGCATTTGCAACCGGCATCCTCAAATTCTCTTCAACCATTCGGGAACACGTCCGTTCAGTGACATGACAGGAAAGTGAGGGAAAAAGGTAACCCAACCGAACCCTCATATTGAGGACAAATGTAGGGAGGATATGAGGGCCCATGGGTGTGGCCGATTAGTCTGTCACATAGGACGCGGCCCACCTCAGACCAACTTTTCTCTTTATTTACTCATTATTTTCTTTCTCTCTTCATCTGCACCAATCACATGCAAGTGATCGGACATATGAGAGATAAAATGAGGAGTGTGCGTGCATGGACGGACAAATAGGGGCTCAAAATAGACACGCGGGTCACTGGCCGGGCGCGTCCGCGGGCGTTTAGTGGCAGATTTGTTTTTTTTTGGGATAGGGGGTCAGATTTGCTAAGTCCCGTTGTAGATGCTCTTAGAGCATCTCTAGCAGATCCCGTATAAGTCAGGCGAACTACGGTTTTTTTCGTCCAATTGACGGGACGGGCCAAAAATATGGCCTGAGCAAGTCTGCAAAAAGGGGCCTGGCCCGTAATTTTTTTACAGACGCCCCTTAAACCGACCGGCATTTCGGTATATATGCGGGTGCGGGGTCATTTTAGGCTTCCCATCCGTTATTCCCCTCATCCATCTCCGCCGCAAAATCAAAACTCTGGCGAGAAATCTCTATCCCTATGGCAGCGATTTCTGGCCCATTTGACCACCAGATCTTGGCGGCAATGGCGTCTGCGTTGCAGGGCGTGGCGGCGGGGGGAGGGGAGGGGTTGATGGGCGTAGTGGGTTCGGGTGCCAAGAGGGGGAGCGGTCGGCGGCCGCAGTGGGTTTGCCAGCCGCAAGCGGCGCAACGACGACGAGGTCGGTAGCTCCTTCCTCCGCCCTCCCGTGTTGGAGAAGCGTAGGGAGTAGGCGCGCACCGCGACGCGAAGGCCCGCAACGCCGGCTCGCGGGCGTGGGTGACTTTCATGCGCATCGGAAGGCTCTTCGATCCGTCGATCTATCGCCTCCAGGCGGTCGAGCGCGCATAGTGGGAGGCGAAGGAGGTCGTCGCCGCTAGAGATGCAGCTGCTGTCGTGTGCCCGCTGGCGCTCCGGGAGGAGTACCAACTCGTCTCGACCCTCTCTGACACGCTCATCTACCACACCCTCGACAACAACGAGCCCCCACGACTCCGACGATGACAACGACTACGGCGAGGAGTAGATGCTAGTATGAATTATCTAGTTTTAGTAGTTTATATGTTTGACCTATCTATTGGTGTGCTATGTGCGGAACTATCTAGTTTTAGTTGTATGATGGGCTATGCTTGTATGAATGATCTATGGTGCAAACTAGATGTTTTAAATGGAGTAGGAATCCGGCGAAGTTTAACAAGATCTATTTTGTCCATCCATTCTGTCATCTCGTAAATTTTGTTTACAGAATACTGTAAGGAAAACGCGACGCTTCGGCCGGTCATGCCGCTCTCTTCGCGCACATGCACAACGACAGCACACGCACCACGCGCCTGTGGTCCCACGCGTTTCACCCATGTTCTCATCTTATCCCCAGTAACCACTCGCCCAGAGAAATCCTCGAGCACTCATCCTCTCGCTCGTGTCTCGCCAACCTCGCCGGCAACGCCTCTCGCTCGTGCCACCGCGTATTAGCTCCGATGAGCCTCACCACCGGCGGACATCCCTCTTCTACTTTTTCTTCCTCTCTGGCGAGCTTTTTCCTGCTTTTTTCCTCCTAGCCTCATGTGTCGGCCTCCCTTCCCTACTCCCCGACCACCCGTCTCGC
Source organism: Triticum dicoccoides (assembly GCF_002162155.2). Taxonomy (NCBI): domain Eukaryota; kingdom Viridiplantae; phylum Streptophyta; class Magnoliopsida; order Poales; family Poaceae; genus Triticum; species Triticum dicoccoides. The sequence goes on along the minus strand of NC_041390.1, from coordinate 337,819,345 downwards.
CCAGGGATGGACCACTGTCGGCGGCCGGTTCCCTACTCCCCGACCACCCGTCTCGCCCAGGGATGGACCACTGTCGGCGGCCGGCAGGAGCTATAACCGGCAATGCACGGGAGTTGACCCCGGCCAGCAAGGAGCTACAACCGTAGGACGGAGGAGCTACAACTGGCCACGCCGGGGGCTGCAAGTCTGCAACCGGCGGACAGAGCTACAAGCCAGGGGCCACAACCGACAACCACTCGTGCTGGAACCAACATGCAGGGGTGCTGCAACCGGCAAAAGGGAGTCTGCCAATGGCCATGGGCTACGTCGAGGCGTCACTGTTCCTTTTTTTCTCCAGGTAGGTACAATTGTTACAACCGACGTTTTTTTGTTGGAACTATAGATGATTTTTGCTGGAATCAGCGATTAATTTTTGCTGAGGATCTACAGTGGACGGTGCTTTTCTGCTACCACCGGCGACAGGATTTTGATGCGACCAGTGATTTTTCTATGCCGGAACATGCGGTGTGCTTGATCCATAGCGGCGCCATGACGAATAAAAAGTTGGTACCGGCGGAATCAAATGCTTGTACCGGCAAACCAAAAAGCTGGAACCCGCGGCATCAAATGCTACTACAGGCAAACAGAAAGCTAGAACAGCGATTCAGAAGCTCCATTGACAGAAGAAAAAGTTTCAACCGGCGAACTAAAAACCTGGAACGGGCAGAATCAAATGCTACTACGGGCAAATAAAAAAGAATGGTGTATGCTGAAACTGGTGAAACAGTGCTGCGACGGCGGCGCCCACGCCGGCACGGCGATGTGCTGGGACATGGTGTCTTTTTTTGTTGCAACTGGCAGGGAGTGGGCTTCCATGCGGAACCGTAGTCCCTGAGATGGTTGGCTAGAGGTAGAAGCTGTGACCGGCGGCAAGCAGCCGAGGGCACTGTTGGGAGGCGTCGAGGTGCGAGCGGTCGGCGGCTATGCCCTCGTCGGAGCCGCGCACGGGGATGGAGTTGCGTGTTGACGAGACGGGTTTTTTTTCATGCGTACAGGACGAGCTATGCCGTGTGAATTCGTGAGAGAAGAAAAGAATCTGATGGTCCTTGCTAATCTAATCGAAGGGCTGCTAGGCGACCGGCCCAAATTTGGGCCGGCCCGCCAGCGCCTAGTACCACCCATACTGTAGGACAGCGGTATGCGAGATCTGCTAAGATGCTCTTAGGCCAACTTCACCGTGCAACTTCAAACGGAAGTCCGCTTTGTCCAGATTTTGTCTATTTGTGGTGCCGATGGGTAGCAAAACGGACATCCATGCCCGTCTAGGGTTGGACACGCCCAACGCAGCCGACTACCCCAAACTGTTCGCCTGCTCGCTCGTCCCCGCCTCGTCGCGCCCGCCCGCCGACGCGCGCCGCAGCCTCGCCACGCCGCATGCGCGTCGCGCCCGCTCCCCTCCTGCTCGCCTGCCGCCCCGCGGCCGCCTGGCCGTGCGCGCTCCGCGCTGCCGCCCGCCCGCGCCCCCGC
>NC_041390.1:337769341-337817499 GCF_002162155.2 Triticum dicoccoides | reverse complement strand
CGCCCGCGTCTCGCCTTGCCCCACCCCCGCCGCGCCTCGCCCCGCTCGCACACGCCTCGCCACGCTCGTCCACAACAGGAGTTGTCGGTGCTTGTCCACGGGCGGAGAGAGAAATGGAGGAGAGAGAGAGGTGGGGATGACACATGGGGCCGGGGGACATGCAGCGAACATGCAGCGGACGAGGACGCCACAAAGACATCCATTTCGTGTCCGCTTTTACCCCAAAGCCAGCTCAAGTTTGGGTCACGAATGGGGTCGAACAGACAGAAAACGGACAGAAAAATAAGATGGGGTCGCGCACTGGTCCGTTTCGTTTGTCCGTTTTACTCCAAACGGACGGGGCCGAATAGGATTGGATGGCGCAGTGGACTTGGGCTTAGATGGCGGTGGACCCGATGGATTCCACGGACGGGCTTTGCTGCAACACTACGTCTGCACGCGCTCCGCTCCCTCTCGCAAAAAAGTCCCCTAGGCGATAGGCTAGGGTTTCGACGTCTTCCGGCGATTTTCGCCGGAATCATCTTTTGCGGCGCAGTTCCCGATCGTGACTTCTCCTCTCGTCTCGGGCTGACAAAGGGGGATCCGAGCGATCCTTCCCGGCCTTGGACGGGGGTAGTTTCACGATTGGAAAGCGCTGGTTTTCGTTGGCAGATCGGATCGAGACGATGTCAGAGGGCAGGAGCACGCAGAGGGAGAAGGGGAAGGAGTCGGCTGGGGATCTACTAGCCCGTCTTATCTTGCAGGAGGAGGAAGAAGATGATTTTGTGTGGGAGGAGGAGCTACCAGATCTATTGGAGCCGGCGAAGTGGCTGGCGATCGCAAGGGTGCATACCCAAAAATCTTTTAGCCCTAACGCGTTGTATGGTGACATGAGGGCGGCCTGGAACCCGGCTAAGCCAGTAGCTTGGAGGAAGATTAGGGAGAACTTGTTCTCATTCTCAGCGCAATTTGGTTGCCTTGCAGATTGGAAGAAAGCTATGTTCGAAGGACCATGGTTGTTCAGGGACCAGGCTGTGATCTTGGAGGAATATGATGGATTCAAAAATCCTGATTCTTTCAAGCTGGACAGAATTGAAGTTTGGGCCCAGATCCATCGCCTTCCGGACAATTACTTGATAGAGCCGGCGGTTAAGGGTTTAGCATCGAGGATTGGTGAGGTGGTAGACACACAGTTAAAGTTGTCGGCGGGATTTTTTTGGAGAATTCGTGAGAGTAAGAATCAAGATTGACGTTAACGCAAAGATCAAAAGGTTTGTCACAGGAAAAAACGGCGACGAGAGGGTCCGGTACCCAGTCAAGTATGAGAAATTGCCAATTTTCTGTTACAATTGTGGAGAGTTCGGGCACTGGCATGAGGAGTGCGGTGATGGCGTGCACGATGAAGCGGCTTTTGAGTGGGGAGACTTTTTATTTGCAGATAATGTAAGAGTTCGAGCTCCGGGAAGAGGTTTTGCTCAATCACAGAGAGGGAGAGGAAGCCCTGCGAGGGGGGCGGTAGGGGTGGGGAACATTATAACCCAAACCAGAGCTGGCGCTTCAACACCCGGCCATCGCAGCCCCATGGAGAAGCATCGGGGGAGCCTAGACAACATGGAGAAGGGGAGGCTATGCAGTCAAACCAGTATGATATGCAGCGGCAGACACAGCTTCTTAATCAGGAGGGAGGGAAGAGAAAAGGCCCCATGAGCGGTAACAGTGGAGGATCAGAAGTGCCGGATGGGAGGAGATCGAACATATCTATGGATGTAGTTCATGGGCCAGCTGGAGTCTCGCTTAAGCGTCTCTTGGCTGACAACATGGCAGCTACATTGCCAGAGCCAGCGGCGGAAAAAGGGGGGTTGAAGCAGCAAAAATTGTGTCCACAGCGATGGTGGTGAGGGAGAAGCCGTCGGGGTGCCACCAATGCCCCCAGTATATGTTTCTTCGAGGAAGGAAGTGAAAAGATCAAAGAAAGGTGAAGACCAGGGAAGGAACTTGGACAGCAATGGAATGCAGGGTTCTGAAGAGGAAGGGAACAGAGAGGAAGGAGAAAACGAAGCAAACAAAGCAGCATCGGCGGGCTCCCGTGAGGAGTACCGCCGGGAACAATGAGTATCATATGTTGGAACTGTCGAGGTGCGGGCAAAGCCTCGATAGTTCGTGAACTTCGCGAGATCGTGAAGAACTTTGCCCCTACCTTGCTTTGTATTCTAGAAACTCAAATCGACAAAGTTAGGGTAGAAAGTCTTGCTACTTCAATTGGTTTTGATAAAGGTTATGCTGTGAGCAGTGTTGGTAGAAGCGGAGGCATCGGTTTGTTCTGGAATAATACAATTAATATTGATATTTCTGGCTATTCTGACTATCATTTGGATTGTGAGGTGCGTGACCCGGGTTTTGACCCATGGAGGCTAAATCTGGTGTATGGTGAGGCTCAAACTCACTTGAGACATCAGGCTTGGGAAACTATTAAAAATATAGCAAGTTTGAGCCACCCCCCTTGGCTCTGTATCGGAGATTTCAACGAGGTCCTACGTCCAGAAGAACATGAGGGGGTTGGAGAGAGGAGTAATGCTCAGATCCAAGGCTTTAGAGATGTGGTTGATACTTGCATGCTGGTGGACATTGGCTATAAAGGCAGATTCTAGACTTTTGAGAAGAAGGTTTCGGGGGGATCTTTCACAAGAGTAAGGCTAGACAGGGCTCTCGGGTCGACTGATTGGTGTGCTCTATTCCCATCGGCATGTCTTAATCACCTAACATCAGCGACATCGGACCATGGCCCGATCCAGCTAGAGCTCAACCCGGCCGCGCAGCGGGATCGGGTACGGGACAAAATCTTCCGCTATGAAATTGCTTGGGAGACCCATGAGGAGTTGAGGAGCACTATTGCTACTTCCTGGGCGGCTTCTTTGGACGGGGAGAGAGTAGAGGACCTAAGAATAAAACTAGCGGATCTGTCAACTAATTTGAGGAGATGGGACAGAAGGACCTTTGGGTCAGTCCGCAGGGAGATCAAGGAGTTAAAACAGAAGCTAGAGCAGATGCGTAATGAACAGGGGCGTACGGGCCCAAGTCATGAGGAGAAGAAGGTGCATGAGAGGTTGGTGGAGCTATATCACAGAGAAGAGTTACTGTGGAGACAACGATCAAGGAAAGAGTGGCTTTCGGCGGGAGATAAGAACACGAAATTCTTTCATATGAGAGTGAGTATGAGGAGAAAAAAGAACATGATAAAGGCCCTGATGAGTTCATTAGGGGTACAGGTGGATGATCCGGAGGAATTAAAGGAGATGGTCACTGAGTTTTACAAAAATCTGTACACAACAGAGGGGGTGACGGACATGGAGGCTGTTCTTTGCCATGTTCCAAGGAAGGTGACCCCGGAGATGAATGGTATACTTTGTGCAGATTATTCGGATGAGGAGGTCAAGACAGCTCTTTTTCAGATGTTTCCCACAAAATCCCCAGGTCCAGATGGCTTTCCAGCTCACTTTTATCAACGCCATTGGGATTTGTGTGGAGCAGAAGTTACAAAGGCTATTCTCCGGATAATCAGGGGGGAGGAGGATGCAGAGTGTATCAACGATACTTTCTTGGTTCTTATACCAAAGGTAATGAGCCCAACCTTGTTAACTCAGTTCAGGCCTATAAGTTTGTGCAATGTATTGTATAAAATTGCTTCGAAAGTGATTGCAAATAGGTTGAAGCAAATACTGCCAGAGATCATTTCAGAGGAGCAATCGGCATTTGTGCCTGGCAGATTGATAAGTGATAATATAATTATGGCATATGATGTCTGCATTTTATGAAGGGAAGTAAATCCAAGAGGAATAGCCATTGTGCTCTTAAATTGGATATGATGAAAGCCTATGACAGGCTAGAATGGGACTATCTACAAGCAATGATGGATAGACTTGGTTTTTCTCAACAGTGGATTAATGTGGTTATGAATATGATCAAGTCAGTCTCTTTCTCGGTTCTGTTTAATGGAGAAAAAATGGAGGAGTTCAAACCAAGTAGAGGTATTCGGCAGGGAGATCCTATTTCCCCTTATCTCTTTTTGATAGCAGCGGAGGGCCTTTCGTGCCTACTGAAATCAGTTCCTCAGTCGTCAGCTTTCACGGGAGTCCAAGTGGCACCGACAGCTCCGGTTGTTAACCACTTGCTTTTTGCTGATGATAGCCTATTGCTGTTCAAGGCGAGTACAGAAGGGGCAGAAGTGGTGTCAAACCTGTTGGATACGTACTGCAATGCATCGGGGCAACGAGTGAATAATGATAAGTCATCAATTTTCTTTAGCAAAGGCTGCCCGCAGGTTATACGGGACGGGATCAAAAACACTTTACAGGTCTATGATGAGCAACTCACTGATCGGTATCTAGGGATGCCAACGGATGTTGGGCAGGCTAAGAATGGTACTTTCAAGTATCTAAAGGACAAGGTGTGGGAGAAAATTAAAGGATGGATGGAGAAACTTTTGTCATATGCGGGTAAAGAGGTGTTAATCAAGGCAGTGGCTCAGGCTATACCCGCATATTCTATGTCATGTTTCAGGCTCCCTAGAGGTATTTGTGAAAGTATTACATCGCTGATCAGGCAATTCTAGTGGGGAAGTAAAAGAGGGAAGAGGAAACCTTGCTGGATATCTTGGGATGTATGCAATAAACCGAAGTATATGGGAGGACTGGGTTTTCGAGATATTGATCTTTTTAACCTCTCTTTACTGGCCAGACAGGCTTGGCGGATTATACACACCCCCTCTACATTAAGTGCCAGGATTTTGAAAGCTAAGTACTACCCTACCTCGTCTTTCCTTGAAGCCGAGTTAGGCAGCAGGCCCTCACAAATATGGAGATCTATCTTAGACGGGAAGGGAGCTCTAATGCAAGGTATGATCCGGAGGATCGGAACGGGAGAAGAGACACGAATATGGGACCAAATCTGGTTACCCCGATCAGGCCTAATGAGACCAATTGTGTGTCTGGCGGCGGATAGACCTGCTCGTGTCGCGGAACTTATTGACTCAACCTCGGCAAGGTGGAAGGAGGACAAAGTTCGTGCGACTTTTCTGCCAGTTGATGCAAATGTCATACTCAAAATTCCGCTGTGTACTAGAAGAGTTGATGATTTCTGGGCCTGGGGGGAGGATGAACAAGGTGTCTTTTCAGTAAGGTCAGTCTACAAATTTTTGTTGAAAATGAAACTGCAAGGTGAAGCATTACTGCAACCGGTTGGAGGACACTCAAATGAGGCAGAAGAGGAAGCAGCCTGGACGTCCCTATGGCATATTAAAGTCCCATCAAAAATCAAGGTATTCTTATGGAGACTTTGTCATGAAACAATTCCAACAGCCGGGGTGTTACACCACCGGAATATGTCTACTACGAGTGTGTGTGCCTTCTGTTCCGCACAAGATGACTGGAAGCACACACTAGTGGATTGCGTGATGGCCAGAAGTGTATGGTCACTGTGTTCGGAGGATATGGTGGAGACTATGCGGGGCAATCTTTCTTTGGATGCAAAAAACTGGATTTTTACATTGCATGAATCGTTGTCGCAGAGGGATTTCATAAGAATGGTGGTGACACTTTGGGCAGTCTGGCGAGCCAGAAGGAGAGCTATACATGAAAGATATTTGATAGTCCTTTCACTACTAACTCTTTCATACTCTCCTTTTTGAGGGATCTGGAGATGATGGATAGAGGAGCGGGCAGTGGTATGAAGCGTGCTAGCTCGGGACAGCATACATGGATGCCTCCGCAAGAGGGTCATGCAGAGATGAATGTGGATGCGGCTGTATCCCAGCAAGGGGAGTTTGGTGCCGTGGGAGCAGTGTGCCGGGACCACAGGGGAGTTTTCTTGGGTGCTTCGATCTTAAAACTCGAGTTTATCACGGATGTGAGCACACTAGAAGCAATAGCAGTAAGGGAAGGCCAATCTCTGGCTGAGGATTTATATGAGAATTTTATTCAAATCGCTACAGACTGCAAGCGAGTGGTTGAAGATGTGCGGAAGAACTCGGCGGCTGGCTATGGAGCTATAGTGCATGAAATAATACTTCGTGCAAACTCTTTCCAATCATGTAAAGTAGTTCATGAGTTTAGGAGCTCGAATTTTGAGGCTCACAATCTCGCTAGATATGCTTTGTCCTTAGATTTTGGTCTGTCATGTATGGCTAGGACAACCAGAAGATCTTGATTTTATTCCTATAAACATTATGGGCGATGAATAAAGCATGCGAGATTGTCTAAAAAAAAAACTACGTCTGCACGCAAAGGTCGTCCGGCCGCCTCCAGCGCTCCACCCATTCCCTGCGAACCTGCCGCCCTTCGCCGAAGCGCCCCTCCCTTCGCTTCGTTTCTCCCTCCGCCACGTACGCCACGCACCCACCTAGATCCTTAGCAGCTGCTCGTGTCCAGTCCTCCTGCTCATCCTCTACTGTGTGGATCCTCTCTCGGTAAGCCTCGATTGATCCCAATTCCCCGCTCGAATCTTGATTCTGTGCAAGTTACTGTTAATAATATTGCATCAGATGTCTCGCCACCCCGTGGGACAGGGCGACTCCGTAGGGCGTCCGACTAGGTTGTTTATGCCAGGCGGGGGTCTTCTGATAATAGATTGATGAACTGGTGGGCGTAGGTCTGGTCATAGTTGAGGTCTCTAGGGTGGAATTGGTTGTGAGAAAAGGTGCTTGATCCAATTTGTCTCCCTTTGATTTTCGATCATATAAATTTCAGACGAATTCGGTTGGAATTGAGATTTCTGGCACTAGACGTGATCCTACACTCGTGGTTGAGGCTTGTAGATTTTTTTCTTACTGTAGTTGAAACATGTTGGCCTTGTACTGTTTAGTTTTTTTTTTTTGTTAACAAATGCAACTGGTATGTTTGTCCTATTGTAGATTTTGTGCACTACTATTATGTTTTTTCGAGTATGGTGAAGCCGATATGCATATAATTTCAATTATTTTTCCTTCCAAACCAGGTTGAGGGATGACACCCCAGAGAGTTATTTGACTTTGAAGATAAACGAGACAAGATGGGCTCTTATCTAAGCACTGCAATCAGTAAGGCTCAATCCATGGATTCAGACGAGGTACATGGATCAGTTTCAAACAAAAGGGCCAAGATAACCGCATATGTTTGTGGGTCATATTCAAGGATAATTCCGACTCTTCCTGATGAGCTTTCATTTCAAATTCTAGCAAGGTTACCACGGATTCATTACCTAAAGATGAAGTTGGTTAGCCGAACTTGGAAGGCGGCAATCACCGGCACTGAGCTTGCCCAGCTGAGAAAAGAGCTTGGGTTAACTGAAGAATGGTTGTATATACTGACCAGAGTTGAGGCAAATAAGCTTGAATGCTATGCACTCGATCCATTGTTCCAGAAATGGCAAAGGCTGCCATCCATGCCTTCATTCGCCAATGAGGCGGATTCCACTGGGAGGACGCAGTATTCTGTGTTTCGGATGTGGAATGCAGTGGGCTCAAGCATCAGGATTGCTGATTTCTTTAGGGGATGGTTTTGGCGCCGATATGGTTTGGATCAAATGCCTTTTTGTGGGTGCTCTGTCGGAGTTGCTGATGGTTGCTTGTATGTCTTAAGGGGGTTTTCCAAAGCTGTTGCCTTGAATTGCGTGTGGAGGTATGACCCTTGTGTCAATTTGTGGCAGGAAGTTAACCCGATGATATCTGGTAGGGCTTTCTCTAAGGCATCATTATTGGAGAGTAAGTTGTATGTGGTTGGTGGTGTTAGTAGGGGTCGGAACGGATTGCTTCCTCTACGGTCGGGTGAAGTGTTTGATCCGAAAACTGGTTTATGGAGTGAGTTGCCGGAAATGCCTTTCGTGAAAGCACAGGTATTACCGACAGCTTTCTTGGCCGATGTGCTGAAGCCTATCGCCACTGGGATGGCATCCTATAACGGAAAGCTCTATGTTCCTCAGAGCCTGTACTCATGGCCATTCTTTTTCGATATTGGAGGTGAGATCTATGACTCGGAATTAAACTCTTGGTCAACTATGCCAGATGGTCTTGGCGATGGATGGCCAGCAAGGCAAGCAGGCACAAAATTAGGTGTTGTAGTCAATGATGAGCTTTATACATTGGATGTCACAACCTAGCTAGTCATGCATTAGAGTGTTGCATCATGTTTACTCTTTCATCAGAAACTTGAAATGGGGATGACAGAACCCCCAGTCCCCTCTGAAACCAACTAGGGTTACTAAAATAATTTTTCAATGAACCTGAAATGCCCTTCTAAAATGCCCATCATTTTTGTCTTGGTTCAGAACCTCTGCCAAAAATGGTGCACATTTTCCTAGGCCATCCTAGGGTTTTTGAATTAAATCATAAATATTTGAATTTGGGCATTTAAAATAATATAAAATATTTAAATGCTCAAATATCTCCAAACTAAAATGTTTCATGTTGGAAATAATCCAACTATGGGCCAGGAATAGTTTGGTGATTTTTGAACTAGCCTAGGTATTTTATTTAATTCAACAAAGTTGCAGAAGTATTAGAAAAACAGAAAACAGAAAAATATATAAAGGGAGAAGCTTACCTGGGCTCCTCCCTGTGCGGCCCAGCCAGCAGCCGGCCCAGCCCACCTCCCTCCTCTGTCGTCTTCGTCCCGACAGAGGGAGGGGAGTGTGGCCGGCGCGCGCGCGCCACCGCGCCACGCCACCTGCTCGCCTGCCCTCCCCTCCTCGCTCGACGCCCTGGACGACGCCACGCCTCTCCCCCTGCTCTCTCTCACTCTCCCCCGGCTCTCCTCTCCTCTCCCTCGCTCTCTCTCTCACGGCCGAACACCACCGTCGCCGCCGTTCGCCATAGCCATCGTCTCCGGCCACCCCTCGCTCCCCCGACTAGCTCAGAAGCTCCGCCTCGACTCCCTCTTCCTCCCCACCGCTCCACGGGTCCCCGGAAGCCCTGCATCGCCGCCACGTCGCCGTTCCCCTCTTCGGGCTCCGACCGTCGTCGCCGTCGAATTCACCGTCACCAGCGCGTCCCCGAGCCCGCTAACCATCCCTGCAGCTCCGCGGTGAGCCCCCGGATCGTTTCCCCCTTCTTCCCTGGTCTCTTTCGACTTCTAGGCCCTAGCCCCACCTCGGCCGAGAGCTCCACGCCGCCGGCGATGTCGTCGTCGTGGCCACGGTCGCCGTAGCGCCCAACCGAGCACACCATCGTGCTCCCCACCTCACCAGGAGCACGCAGCACGCACCAACGCCTCCCCAAACCCCCTGCAACACTGATCCCGACCGCACCCGAACTCCGGCCGCCGCAGCCGAGCTCGCCGCCGTCAACTCCGGCCACCCCGAGCCCAACCACCACCACCAATAGTCGCGACTCAACCTCAGCAACACGTAGATGCCTTCCGCCGTCCATTTGGTTGCCGGAATGGCAAAAAGCACTTTCGCCGCCGTCTCGGGCCTCGCCGGCGTCATGTCGCCGGTGGGGTTTGACTTGTCCGACCTGGGGTTTGACCCCCAGGATCACTGACGCGTGGGCCCTGTCGGCCAGGTGGTTAGGTTAGCGCTAACTACTGTTAGTCAACCCCCCCTGACACTGACAGTGGGCCCCAGCGCCACTAACCCCTAATTAGGATTAATTTAATCCTGTTTAACCCCCCCTGTCACTGACGTGTGGGCCCCACACGTCAGGTTTGACCTCAGCCAGCCACAGTTGACCACTGACGTCATGCTGACGTCATGCTGACGCAATAATTATATTTCTGGAATTAAATTAAATCAGGAAATTCCAGAATATTATTTAAACTTCAAAAATTCATAACTTTTATTCTGTAACTCCAAATTGGACAAATTATATATGAAAAATGATCAGAAAAATCCAATCTATCCATCTGTACTATTTTCATGCATGATCAAACAAGTTAAATTGATGTTTTAAGCAGAACAAGGAAAGGCACTTTAAAAGGCCATATTTGAATTTGAAATTTGAATCCTTGATTCAAATTTGTTCAAACACCCCTGGTTTTAGTTGCATTAGCCCAACACACTCATATTGCCATGTTTCATGCATGCATCATATTGTTGCATACTGTTTGGTAATGTTTGTGAATCGGTGCTCTCTGCGGCAGGTTCTATCCCCGAAGAGTACCCTGATTACCCTAGCGAAGAACCGTATCAGTGCATCGAACCATCAGGCAAGCAACCAACCATTTGATCATATCGATACAATCCCATGTTCTCGCTCCTGCTCTCTTTTACTGCATTAAGACAACGCGATTCAAACTGCTGTGTGCTACGGTAGTTGAACCCATTTCCTCTGCATGACCTGTCATTGCCACAGTAACTAGATGAAACCCACTAGCATGTGTAGGAGTTGCTTGAGCCATATGTATGTGTTGTTCCTACCTTGCTATGCCTGCTATGCTTAGAGTCGTGTCAGGTCTGGTTCATCTGGGTGATGGCTAGAGTGAAATGTTATGTCGGTAATGAGAGTGGTGTGGTGAACACGATTTGGTAAAGGTATCGATGAGAGGCCATGTAGGAGTACATGGTGGGTTGTTTCATTGAAGCCGACCTTAAGCACTGAGATCTGTATGTGTGATTTAAGAATCAGCTACTACCATGCATTGGGCCCGAAACCAATGGACCCTCTCGACTTCTTATTCACCCTAGTTCTCCGTCCAGGAGTTGCAAGTAGTTTCTGGTGTTTGTAGCCTACTGGAGGCCGTGGACAGCGCTGACCGTAGGGGTGGGCTGTGATGCGGTAGGTACGTGGCCGGGTGTACCGAATACCCGTTAGGTATCTCGGGAACCCTGTTCACATCGTTCGGGGCCGTATGGGAAACCTCGGCCGGACTCCCTGCGGATGGAACCTGAATAGGCGATAAACCTGGACCAGAGGCTTAAGTGTTTAGGTAGGTCGTGGTCTACACCCACGTCGGCTTTCGCTTGAAGTCTGCCGAGCACATGTCGTGTGCAGACGCTAAGTGGTGGAAACATGTATGAAGAAGTACACCCCTGCAGGGTTAACATCATCTATTCGAATAGCCGTGTCCGCGGAAAAGGACTTCTGGGTTGCTTATATCAGTTCATAGACAAGTGAAAGTGGATACTCTAAAATACGCAAGATAAGCGTGAGTGCTATGGATGGCGTTCTCGTAGGGAGACGGGAGCGGATCCATAGTGGTGTATTGGTTGGTGAATATGTGGACTCGTGTGCGCCACCTCAAAAGAGTCGCTTGCAGTCGTAGTCTAGGATAGCCACCGAGTCAAAGCTGGCTTGCTGCAGTTAAACCCCACCATCCCCTTGTTGAAAATGATGCATATGTAGTTAGTTCTGATGTAAGTCTTGCTGGGTACATTTGTACTCACGTTTGCCTATTTTATGTTTTTGCAGAGAGACTTCAGTCTCACTAGTAGTTCCACGTGGACTTCGACGTTTAGCTTGTTACCTCAGCTACGATCTTGTGCCCTCGGCAGGATCTGGTAGATAGTCAGGCTTCTCAGCCTTTTTCATTTATAGATGTCTGTACCCAGACATGATAGCTTCCGCTTGTGCTTTGACTTGTATGCTCTGAGTGTTGGGTCATGAGACCCATGTTTGTAATATCTCGCTCCTCGGAGCCTATTGATAAACTACTTGAGTCGTAGAGTCATTTTGTGATGCCATGTTGTATTGCACATATCGAGCATATTGTGTGTATGTTATTGAAATGCTTGGTATGTGTGGGATCTGACTATCTAGTTGTTTATCTTTAGTAGCCTCTCTTACCGGGAAATGTCTCCTAGTGTTACCGCTGAGCCATGGTAGCTTGCTACTGCTCTGGAACACTTAGGCTGGCCGGCATGTGTCCTTCTTCGTTCCTGTGTCTGTCCCTTCGGGGAAATGTCACGCTTTGAGTACCGGAGTCCTGTTAGCCCGCTACAGCCCGGTTTACCGGAGTCCTGTTAGCCCAGTGCTACAGCCCGGACCCACTTGCTGATGACCGACACGTTCGAAGCTGGGTCATGGATGCCTGTCCTTGTAAGTCTGTGCCACTTTGGGTTTACGACTAGTCATGTCAGCCCGGGCTCTTTATCATATGGATGCTAGCGACACTATCATATACGTGAGCCAAAAGGCGCAAACGGTCCCGGGAAAAGGTAAGGCGATACCCGTGGGAATACCGTGCGTGAGGCCGCAAAGTGATATGAGGTGTTACCAGCTAGATCGATGTGACATCGAGTCGGGGTCCTGACAGCGTTGGCATCAGAGCCGGACTGCCTGTAGGTTCTCCAAGCCAAACTGGTCGATGTTGAGTCTAGAAATTCTTTAGTTATATGTAGGGGAATTGTTTGTGGGTTGGAACGTAAGGCTCTTTTTACTTCTTATACCTTATGACTTTCTGATCTGAGTCAGTCCATTCTTCCACCGGGGGTTAAGGAATTAGGATCTATTCCTCTATCAGGATCACGTGTTACTAATCAGTAGTACCTTATAAGTTTGATGGTTACAAGCCTAGTTCAGTTCTACTACCACATTATGTAGTCAGAATGGTTCAGAACTTTGATATGATGATGTTGAGTGTGTATGAAATCCTTTGTCAAATGTCTCAATATCCTTTTTGAGCATTTACAGCTGTTATGCTGCCGAAATTTTGCTAGAAATTCTAACGCCTTTGCATTATAAATATGCTTTCAGATGGCCACTCGCGACCTCAATCAAGTGGTTCGCCTGACTCGATGCCTAGATGTACCCGGCCATACTGCTAAGTTGGTCAGGGTAATGACTGAGGCTGGATACCGCTGGTATCCCGAGTACACAGTCGAAGAGCAATTCCGGGACTTCAATCAAAGCCAGTATCTCTGCACTGTCAGGATATTTCCATCTTATCCTGGATCCACCGAGCCTCTTCACTGCTCCTATGGACTCGGGGTTACTATTGAGATGGCTGTGCAGGACGCCGCCTACTCTATGATGACCATTATGCGAGTCAGATCTGGGTTATTTCGGGACTCTGATTTCCGGTATATGCCAGGATCACTTCCGGGAGCACAAGGGTATCTCCAGGCTATCTATGCTGACTCCACTCAGGAGGATTCACGAACTCGCACCACTGCTGAGATGCTCGAGGATAAGGACCGTGAAAATCGGGCCTTAAGGCTAGAGCTCTTCAACACCCGTGCTGACCACTGGGCCACTTTGACTCGGTTCGCACCGGCGGTGCAAGCTGGATATTCAGATATGCGCGATCTCTATCCTGTGAGATCTGCTCTGCCAGACGTGATGGTTTGGCGTGATGTAGGAGGCATCACCCCACCTCGCGGTCCCCGCAGGCCACCGTTTGTTGGTCCAAGGCCTCATCCTAGCCCCTATGGTCCACAAGCTCCGCGAGACCGTCTGTTTCCAGATGATCATGTTGAGCTCCCAAGCTATGGAGGTGACTTCTACGAGGACTACTACGGATCGGTCTGAGTTAGTGGTAGTATCCCTAGTTCGCACTAGCTGTGTCGTCTATCATCCCGCGTGACTCGTGGGATATGACCTAGTTTGTACTCTTTCCGGAGATGTAGAAAAATAATGTATAGAAGCTTGGAATGCCTCCGATGAGATGTAATCCTCTTTCCACCGTAATAGTACTTGTTTGGTCTTGTACTAAACCCTGTATGGTGTGTATGACGATGGAATAAAAGAAGCAGTTGCTGTATCTACCATGTCATACGGATGATCATCTTGCATTTCGAGTTATTTCTTACATTATAAATCCTATGTCGGAATTTTACCATCCTGACTAAAACATTGTCTTGATTTCCTAGGATGGTCAACACGCGCGCTAACCCTGCTTCTCAAGAGCAGGCCGAAGGCAGTGAAGCCAGGGATGCAAATCTGCCTCATCCTCCTTCACTAGCCGAGGTCATGATGGAAGCTGAGAGAAACAAGCGGGAGACGAACCGTTTGTTGGAGCGTATTGAACAGAATACAGCACACCATCAGAGGGCTAACGTGGTGTCACTCAGTGATTTTATCAAATTGCATCCACCCACGTTCCATCACTCCGTCGAGCCCCTCGACGCTGATGACTGGCTTCGCAGTATCTCTCACAAACTGCGTTCCGTGCTGGTAGCGGAGGCTGACAAGGTCACCTTTGCTGCATATCATCTTGAAGGCCCCGCCAGTCTATGGTGGGAGAATTATGGAGCTATGCGCCCAGCGGGCCATGTCACTACTTGGGCTGAATTCAGCGAGGCTTTCCGTGAACATCACATTCCGGAGGGTCTCATGGACCGTAAACGTGAAGAATTTTGCAGTTTCACCCAAGGCCGACTTTCTGTGGATGCCTATAGCAGGGAGTTTGGTAATCTCGCCCGATATGCAACTGAGGAAGTTTCTACTGACGCCAAGAAGCAAGCAAGGTTCCATAAGGGCCTTAGTCCTGAGCTTCGCCGCGACCTCCGTCTGCATGAGTGTACATCTTTCTCGAAACTTGTCAACAAAGCCATCAGTGCTGAAACTGGTCAGACTGACTATGACGCAACACGCAAGCATGGCCGTGACACGGGTTCCTCATCCGGTGCTGGTCCTCAGAAGCGCCGCGTGTGGGTGCCCAACACCGCCCTGCCACCCAGGTTCACACCGAGGCCATCCTTCCAGGCGCCTCGCCCCGTTCAACAGTCTGCTCCAGCCAAGCCCTATGGGGGTTCAACTAACAATGCTCCTCCACGTACCAGTTCCGTGACTTGTTTCAAGTGTGGGGAATCGGGTCACTATATGCGTGAGTGTCCCCAGACCAACCCCAATCAATCTGCTAAAGCTGTTGGCCGTGGCAAGCCGACAGGGAAAGTGTTTCATGCTAAACCGGTCACCGCTTCACGTGGCCATGTCAACTGTATCTCTGCCGAAGAAGCTCAAGAGGATCCCAACGTCGTTCTCGGTACGCTTCTTGTTAATTGCCACCCGGCATCTGTTCTTTTCGATACAGGAGCCTCTCATTCCTTTATATCTGAAAATTATGCTCGTTTGCATAACGTTGCATTCTGTGACATGCCATCCACTATGGAAATCTCTACCCCTGGTTCTAGATGGCAGACCTCTAGGGTAAGCTATGGAAATGAGATCCAAGTCGACAGACTTGTTTTCCTCGCGTCTTTGATAGCCCTTAAATCTTCAGATATTAATATCATTCTGGGTATGGACTGGATGTCGGCTCATCATGCCCAAATTGATTGCTTCTCTAGGACTGTTCAACTCACCCATCCTTCGGGGAAGATAGTCCATGTCTTGACCCGAATAGCCAAGCGACAATTATATTCTCTTAACGCCAGGCCTTTGCCAGACCTTGAGGATGTTCCGGTAGTCCGTGACTTCCCGGATGTCTTTCCAGAGGAATTGCCAGGTGTTCCACCTGACAGGGATGTTGAGTTCGTAATAGACCTCATTCCAGGAACCGTTCCGATTGCTAGAAGACCTTATAAGATGGCACCACTAGAACTAGCCGAGCTTAAGAAACAACTCGATGAGTCCTTGAAAAAGGGTTTCATCCGACCTAGCTCTTCTCCGTGGGCTTGCCCCGTCCTATTCATCAAGAAGAAGGATGGTACGGACCGGATGGTTGTAGATTACCGACCTGTCAACTTGGTCACAATCAAGAACAAATACCCGCTTCCCAGGATCAACGACCTGTATGATCAGCTCGCTGGATCCTCAATCTTCTCCAAAATGGATTTGAGGTTGGGCTACCATCAAATCAAAATCAGAAACGGGGACATTCCTAAAACGGCCTTTGTTACTCGTTATGGCCAATACGAGTACACCGTCATGTCCTTCGGTTTAACCAACGCTCCAGCCACCTTTTCTCGGTTAATGAACTCAATCTTCATGGAGTATTTGGATAAGTTCGTCGTGGTTTACCTCGATGATATACTCATCTACTCCAAGAACGAGGAAGAACATGCCGAACATCTAAGGCTAGTGTTGAAGAAACTTCGAGAGCATCGCCTTTATGCCAAATTTTCTAAATGTGAATTCTGGTTGTCAGAAGTGACCTATTTGGGTCATGTAATATCTGGTAAAGGTATTGCTGTTAACCCTGAGCGAGTTCAAGCCGTCCTTAATTGGACTCCACCTGAATCGGTCAAGCAAGTTCGGAGTTTTCTAGGCTTAGCGAGCTATTGTCGTCGCTTTGTCGAGAACTTCTCCAAAGTTGCCAAACCTCTAACCGAGCTCCTCAAGAAAGATAAGAAGTTTGAGTGGACTCCACAATGTGAGCACAGCTTTCAGGAACTGAAAAGACGCCTGACTTCTGCTCCCGTATTGGTACCGCCAGACTTCTCCAAGGACTTTGTTATCTACTGCGACGCTTCGCGACAAGGACTAGGTTGCATTCTCATGCAAGATCGACACGTTATTGCCTACGCTTCACGGCAATTGCACCCACATGAGGAGAATTATCCCACTCATGATCTAGAGCTTGCAGCCGTAGTCTATGCACTTAAGACCTGGCGACATTACCTCCTCGGTAATCGTTGCGAAATATTCACTGATCACCAAAGTCTGAAGTATATTTTCACCCAACCGGATTTGAATCTCAGGCAGAGACGTTGGGTTGAATTGATCACCGACTTCGACTTAGGAATAACCTACACCCCAGGGAAAGCCAACGTCATGGCTGATGCGCTAAGTCGTAAATCTTATTGTAACAACCTGATGTTACAACAAAGTCAACGCTTCTCCATGAGGAATTTAGGAAGCTTAACCTTCATATTGTTCCTCAAGGTTTTCTCTCCACCTTGGTGGCAAAACCTACCCTTACGGATCAAATTATCAAAGCACAGAAGGTAGATCCGGGAATCTCCCGCATCAAGAGAAACATTCAGAAAGGAATTGCGAATTGTTTCTCCGTTAATGATCAAGGAGTCGTATACTTCGGGGATCGACTAGTGGTTCCCAAGGTGCGCAACCTGAGGCGATTGATCCTTAAGGAAGCTCATGAATCTCCTCTCACCATTCATCCCGGTAGTACTAAGATGTATCAGGACCTACGCCAGAGGTTCTGGTGGACTAGGATGAAGAGAGAAATTGCTCAGTACATTGCAAATTGCGACGTCTGTCGTCGTGTAAAAGCAGAGCATCAACGGCCTGCTGGCACCCTTCAACCCTTAGCTATTCCTGAATGGAAATGGAATAAAATTGGTATGGATTTCATTACCGGGTTTCCCAGGACCAAGAGAGGGAATAATGCTATTTTCGTCGTGGTCGATCGTCTTTCCAAAGTAGCCCACTTCTTACCTGTTCGTGAGAGTATAACCGCTAGTCAGCTGGCAGACTTATACATCTCCCGTATAGTGTCTCTCCATGGTGTTCCTTTGGAAATTAACTAGGATCGAGGAAGTCTTTTCACCTCTCGATTTTGGGAAAGTTTCCAAAATGCTATGGGAACCCGTCTTTCCTTTAGCACCGCTTTCCACCCTCAGTCGAGTGGTCAAGTGGAACGCGTCAACCAAATTCTAGAAGACATGCTTCGAGCCTCTGTTATCTCATTCGGAATGGACTGGGAGAAGTGCCTTCCATTTGCCGAATTCGCTTACAACAACAGCTATCAATCTAGCTTGGGTAAAGCCCCTTTTGAAGTTCTCTATGGACGACGATGTCGAACACCCCTTAACTGGTCAGAGACCGGGGAAAGACAATTCTTTGGCCCGGATATGATTCAGGAAGCAGAAGAACAAGTTCGTATCGTTCGTGAAAAGTTGAAAACAGCCCAATCTCGTCAAAAGAGTCAATATGACCGAAAACATAAGGCTATGACCTTCGAGATTGACGAGAAGGCTTATCTTCGGGTCACCCCTCTGAAGGGAACCCATCGTTTCGGTATCAAAGGCAAATTGGCTCCTCGTTATATTGGACCTTTTCGCATTCTTGCCAAACAAGGAGAAGTTGCCTACCAGTTGGAACTACCTCCGCACCTCTCCAGAGTTCACGACGTCTTCCACGTTTCTCAACTCAGGCGTTGCTTCTCGGATCCTATCGTGAAGTGGACCACGAAACGCTTGATCTCCAGGATAATCTTACATATCGAGAGTACCCCATTCGTATCCTCGATCAGGCCGAGCGTACCACTCGACGCCAGAACATCAAGTTCCTCAAAGTTCAATGGTCGCACCATTCTGAGGATGAAGCAACTTGGGAAAGGGAGGATCGTCTTCGACTCGAGTACCCCGCTTTCTTCCCGGAGGAACCCAAATCTCGGGACGAGATTCTTTTGAGTGGGGGTGAGTTGTCACAACCTAGCTAGTCATGCATTAGAGTGTTGCATCATGTTTACTCTTTCATCAGAAACTTGAAATGGGGATGACAGAACCCCCAGTCCCCTCTGAAACCAACTAGGGTTACTAAAATAATTTTTCAATGAACCTGAAATGCCCTTCTAAAATGCCCATCATTTTTGTCTTGGTTCAGAACCTCTGCCAAAAATGGTGCACATTTTCCTAGGCCATCCTAGGGTTTTTGATTTAAATCATAAATATTTGAATTTGGGCATTTAAAATAATATAAAATATTTAAATGCTCAAATATCTCCAAACTAAAATGTTTCATGTTGGAAATAATCCAACTATGGGCCAGGAATAGTTTGGTGATTTTTGAACTAGCCTAGGTATTTTATTTAATTCAACAAAGTTGCAAAAGTATTAGAAAAACAGAAAACAGAAAAATATAAAAAGGGAGAAGCTTACCTGGGCTCCTCCCTGTGCGGCCCAGCCAGCTGGCTGGCCCAGCCAGCAGCCGGCCCAGCCCACCTCCCTCCTCTGTCGTCTTCGTCCCGACAGAGGGAGGGGAGTGTGGCCGGCGCGCGCGCGCGCCACCGCGCCACGCCACCTGCTCGCCTGCTTGCCTGCCCTCCCCTCCTCGCTCGACGCCCTGGACGACGCCACGCCTCTCCCCCTGCTCTCTCTCACTCTCCCCCGGCTCTCCTCTCCTCTCCCTCGCTCTCTCTCTCACGGCCGAACACCACCGTCGCCGCCGTTCGCCATAGCCATCGTCTCCGGCCACCCCTCGCTCCCCCGACTAGCTCAGAAGCTCCGCCTCGACTCCCTCTTCCTCCCCACCGCTCCACGGGTCCCCGGAAGCCCTGCATCGCCGCCACGTCGCCGTTCCCCTCTTCGGGCTCCGACCGTCGTCGCCGTCGAATTCACCGTCACCAGCGCGTCCCCGAGCCCACTAACCATCCCTGCAGCTCCGCGGTGAGCCCCCGGATCGTTTCCCCCTTCTTCCCTGGTCTCTTTCGACTTCTAGGCCCTAGCCCCACCTCGGCCGAGAGCTCCACGCCGCCGGCGATGTCGCCGTCGTGGCCACGGTCGCCGTAGCGCCCAACCGAGCACACCATCGTGCTCCCCACCTCACCAGGAGCACGCAGCACGCACCAACGCCTCCCCAAACCCCCTGCAACACTGATCCCGACCGCACTCGAACTCCGGCCGCCGCAGCCGAGCTCGCCGCCGTCAACTCCGGCCACCCCGAGCCCAACCACCACCACCAATAGTCGCGGCTCAACCTCAGCAACACGTAGATGCCTTCCGCCGTCCATTTGGTTGCCGGAATGGCAAAAAGCACTTTCGCCGCCGTCTCGGGCCTCGCCGGCGTCATGTCGCCGGTGGGGTTTGACTTGTCCGACCTGGGGTTTGACCCCCCAGGGTCACTGACGCGTGGGCCCTGTCGGCCAGGTGGTTAGGTTAGCGCTAACTACTGTTAGTCAACCCCCCCTGACACTGACAGTGGGCCCCAGCGCCACTAACCCCTAATTAGGATTAATTTAATCCTGTTTAACCCCCCCTGTCACTGACGTGTGGGCCCCACACGTCAGGTTTGACCTCAGCCAGCCACAGTTGACCACTGACGTCATGCTGACGTCATGCTGACGCAATAATTATATTTCTGGAATTAAATTAAATCAGGAAATTTCAGAATATTATTTAAACTTCAAAAATTCATAACTTTTATTCTGTAACTCCAAATTGGACAAATTATATATGAAAAATGATCAGAAAAATCCAATCTATCCATCTGTACTATTTTCATGCATGATCAAACAAGTTAAATTGATGTTTTAAGCAGAACAAGGAAAGGCACTTTAAAAGGCCATATTTGAATTTGAAATTTGAATCCTTGATTCAAATTTGTTCAAACACCCCTGGTTTTAGTTGCATTAGCCCAACACACTCATATTGCCATGTTTCATGCATGCATCATATTGTTGCATACTGTTTGGTAATGTTTGTGAATCGGTGCTCTCTGCGGCAGGTTCTGTCCCCGAAGAGTACCCTGATTACCCTAGCGAAGAACCGTATCAGTGCATCGAACCATCAGGCAAGCAACCAACCATTTGATCATATCGATACAATGCCATGTTCTCGCTCCTGCTCTCTTTTACTGCATTAAGACAACGCGATTCAAACTGCTGTGTGCTACGGTAGTTGAACCCATTTCCTCTGCATGACCTGTCATTGCCACAGTAACTAGATGAAACCCACTAGCATGTGTAGGAGTTGCTTGAGCCATATGTATGTGTTGTTCCTACCTTTCTATGCCTGCTATGCTTAGAGTCGTGTCAGGTCTGGTTCATCTGGGTGATGGGCTAGAGTGAAATGTTATGTCGGTAATGAGAGTGGTGTGGTGAACACGATTTGGTAAAGGTATCGATGAGAGGCCATGTAGGAGTACATGGTGGGTTGTTTCGTTGAAGCCGACCTTAAGCACTGAGATCTGTATGTGTGATTTAAGAATCAGCTACTACCATGCATTGGGCCCGAAACCAATGGACCCTCTCGACTTCTTATTCACCCTAGTTCTCCGTCCAGGAGTTGCAAGTAGTTTCTGGTGTTTGTAGCCTACTGGAGGCCGTGGACAGCGCTGACCGTAGGGGTGGGCTGTGATGCGGTAGGTACGTGGCCGGGTGTACCGAATACCCGTTAGGTATCTCGGGAACCCTGTTCACATCGTTCGGGGCCGTATGGGAAACCTCGGCCGGACTCCCTGCGGATGGAACCTGAATAGGCGATAAACCTGGACTGGAGGCTTAGGTGATTAGGTAGGTCGTGGCCGACACCCACGTTGGGCTTCCGCTTGAAGGTTGCCGAGTACATGTCGTGTAAACGACGGTAAGTGGTGAGAGCGTGTATGAAGAAGTACCCCCTGCAGGGTTAACATGATCTATTCGAATAGCCGCGTCCGTGGTAAAGGACTACTTGGTTGCCTATACAGTTCATAGACAAGTAAATGGAAACTGTTAAAAGCCTCAAGATAAGTGTGAGTGCCGAGGATGGCTCTTCCGTAGGAAGACGGAGGCGGATCCTCGGTAGTGTATTGAATTGGTGAGTAGTGGACTCGTGTGCGCAAAACCATTTCAAGTTGGAGTATCGTAGGATAGCCTAGCCAAGAGTCAAAGCTGGCTTGCTGCAATAACTCCACCAACCCTTCTTGATACTATGCATGTATGTAGGATCTGATGTAAGTCTTGCTGAGTACCTTTGTACTCATGTTGCTATAATCTACATTTTTACAGAAGACGCTGCAACCCCTTCTGATGGGTTCTATGTAGACGTTGACATCAACGAGTAGGCTTAAGACCCAGGTGGTGACCCTGAGCTTGTGAAGGACCACGTAGTATAGCTAGGCTTTCCAAGCCTCTTTTGTTTTACTAGTTGTCTGTACTCAGACAAGTTACTTCCGCTGCTGGTTTGTATGACTGTATGACTTGTATGTTGGGTTGTGAGACCCGTACCTTTGTGTATGTTATGTATGGCTCACTGAGCCTTAAATAAAGTACTTGTGTCGTAGAGTCATGTTGTGATGCTTCATTGTATTTGCACATATCGAGCATATTGTGTGTATGACTGAAATGCTTGGTATGTGTGGGATCTGACTATCTAGTTGTTTATCTTTAGTAGCCTCTCTTACCGGGAAATGTCTCCTAGTGTTACCGCTGAGCCATGGTAGCTTGCTACTGCTCTGGAACACTTAGGCTGGCCGGCATGTGTCCTTCTTCATTCCTGTGTCTGTCCCTTCGGGGAAATGTCACGCTTTGAGTACCGGAGTCCTGTTAGCCCGCTACAGCCCGGTTTACCGGAGTCCTGTTAGCCCAGTGCTACAGCCCGGACCCACTTGCTGATGACCGACACGTTCGAAGCTGGGTCATGGATGCCTGTCCTTGTAAGTCTGTGCCACTTTGGGTTTACGACTAGTCATGTCAGCCCGGGCTCTTTATCATATGGATGCTAGCGACACTATCATATACGTGAGCCAAAAGGCGCAAACGGTCCCGGGAAAAGGTAAGGCGACACCCGTGGGAATACCGTGCGTGAGGCCGCAAAGTGATATGAGGTGTTACCAGCTAGATCGATGTGACATCGAGTCGGGGTCCTGACATTGGAGCCTTCCAGCTCCTTGGACAGTGGACAGATAAAAAGGTATGATGCTGAAGAAGATGTCTGGAGAACTATAGTACCACACGTTCCAGTTCATGATTTCACTGATGCGGAGTCTCCTTATTTACTCGCTGGCCTTCATGGGAAGCTCCATGTTATTACAAAAGAGGCAAACAATAACCTTCAAGTTATGCAAGCTGTATTGGAGAATAACACGGGAAACGATACGCCTGAAGAAAACGTCTTATGGAACATAGTAGCCTCGAAGAACTTTGGGGCTGCAGAGCTTATTAGCTGTCAGGTTCTCAATGTTTAAAATGATGAGTTGCTGCCAGCACCGAGTTTTTTCCAAGAAATACTTAGAGTCACTGAGACAATGTTACATACGGAATTGCTCCACACACGACATCATGTGGCCGATCCATGAACGACAATAAATCCAGCGAACAGAGTGTGGGCTGTGGACGAGTTTCGGTGGCTGGGATTCATCGTCGTGCACTGGTCGTCTAAATTAGTCGTCCGCCTAGCAGTGTTGTGTTACATATATTTAACTGGGAGTAATGTATGTACATTATACGTATTTAGATTCTTGCAAGTCAAGCCATTCCTCAAACAATGCCACATATAGTCATGTAGACAACACTATTGACGTACTCCCTCCGATTCTAAATGTAGGACCTTTTAGAGATTTCAATATGGACTACATACGAATGTATATTAGTATATAGATGTATTTGAGTGTTGATTCACCCATTTTGCTCCATATGCAGTTTACGTTTTAATCTTTAAAAGGTCTTATATTTAGGAACGGAGAGAGTACTGGCGTTTCTCCACAATCTGGAGGGAGTACCTTTTTCACAACCATTGCATGCACAAGGGCACCTCCAACGAGGATAATCTATTCACCCGCAAATGTTGGAACTGACCGGTGCAGATATTTTTAGCTATCCAACATGGCTCATCAAAATTATCTGGACTATTCACCCACAAATGTCCGGACTGTCTGATGTCGGCATAGGAGCTCGGATATGGTCCTCTCAAAGGGAAAAAAAATTAGAGCACAGTTTATTCCCCGTTCTTTTTTATTCTCATATATCCTCGTTGACTTAAATCAAAAGTTGTAAAGTCATACTATAAAAAATTAATAACATCTACAATACCAAATAAATATAATATAAAAATATTTTCAATGATGATCTAATAATACTAATCTGGTATCGTGAATATTGATACTTTTATATATAAAATTGGTCAATCTTTTGGAAGTTGGAATTAAAATAAACATATTATATGATATAAGAGCAACTCCAACGGGGGGACCCAAATTGATGAAGGGTGGAACCCTAGGGGCCGATCTTTCACGATTTGGAGGGGATTTCACGAGGAACACGACGAACACACGAGGGGGAAACGAGAGGAAACACTCAAATCAACAAGGAAAGGTCACACATGTGCTAGATCTGAGAACACAAGGAGGGATACATGGTTCAAATCCAACAAAGGGGGTACAGACCTCCTAGAAGGAGGTCTTGAATCCGCTAGGCGATCTTCTCCGCGAGGTCTTGAATCCAAGTGGGGGATCTTCTCCTAGATGGAGGGCTTGGCCTCCAATGGAGAACGTATCAAGTGGATGAGCAAAGATCTATCTCTCATATGAGCTAAACCAATGCTAACCCTAAAATGTAGGTACAAGATGAGTATATCTAGTCTAGGGGGCGAAAGGGTATATGGGCCTCGGCCCGAGTTACTACGCGCAGGCAGGGCCGAAAGTTCCGGGCGAAGGTCTGGGCAGGGTCCGGGCTATCCAGAGAGTTGGCACGGCGCGAGCGAGGCTGGTGTCCGGGCAGGCCGGAAGTTCCTGGGGGGGGGGGAGGTCCGGGCCCGGTTACAGGCTGGTTCCGGGCAAACCAGAGAGTTGGCACGCCCAGGTTCGTCTAGGTCGTCGGAGGCCGGAAGTTCCGGGATGGCCGGAGGTTCCGGGCGTGGGCCTAACGGTCCGAGCTGACCAGAGAGTGAAGGAAATATGCCCTAGAGGCAATAATAAAGTTCTTATTTATTTCCTTATATCATGATAAAAGTTTATTATTCATGCTAGAATTGTATTAACCGGAAAGTTAGTACATGTGTGAATATATGGACAAACAGAGTGTCACTAGTTTGCCTCTACTTGATTAGCTCGTTGAATCAATGATGGTTATGTTTCCTAACCATAGACATGAGTTGTCATTTGCTTAACGGGATCACATCATTAGAGAATGATTTGATTGACTTGACCCATCCGTTAGCTTAGCACGATGATCGTTTAGTTTGTTGCTATTGCTTTCTTCATGACTTATACATGTTCCTATGACTATGAGACTATGCAATTCCCGAGTATCGGAGGAACACTTTGTGTGCTACCAAACGTCATAACGTAACTGGGTGATTATAAAGGTGCTCTACAGGTGTCTCCGATGGTACTTGTTGAGTTGGCATAGATCGAGATTAGGATTTGTCACTCCGATTATCAGAGAGGTATCTCTGGGCCCTCTCGGTAATGCACATCACTATAAGCCTTGCAAGCAGTGTGACTAATGAGTTAGTTGCGGGATGATGTATTACGGAACGAGTAAAGAGACTTGCCGGTAACAAGATTGAACTAGGTATTGAGATACCGACGATCGAATCTCGGGCAAGTAACATACCGATGACAAAGGGAACAACGTATGTTGTTATGCGGTTTGACTGATAAAGATCTTCGTAGAATTGTAGGAACCAATATGAGCATCCAGGTTCCGCTATTGGTTATTGACCGGAGACGAGTCTCGGTCATGTCTACATAGTTCTCGAACCCGTAGGGTCCGCACGCTTAAAGTTCGGTGACGATCAGTATTGTGAGTTTATGTGTTTTGATGTATGGAAGATAGTTCGGAGTCCCGGATGTGATCAGACATGATGAGGAGTCTCGAAATGGTCGAGACGTAAAGATTGATATATTGGACGGCTATATTCGGACACCGGAAGTGTTCCGGATGATTTCGGAGAAAATTGGAGTGCTGGAGGGGTTACCGGAACCCCCCGGGGAAGTATTGGGCCTTAGTGGGCCTGAGGGAAGAGAGAGGGCTGCAGCCCAGGAGGTGGCGCCCCCCCCTCCCATGGGAAGTCCGAATTGGACTAGGGGAGGGGGGCGCAGCCCCTCTTTCCCTCTCCCTCTCCCTCTCTTTCCTCCCCCTCCCCTCTTCCGAGTTGGACTAGGAAAGGATGAATCCTCTTCCTAGTAGGAAGAGGATTCCTCCTCTCCTTGGGGAACACCACGGCTGGTCGGCCTCCCCCTTGCTCCTTTATATACGGGGGTGGGGGGCACCCAAAGACACACAAGTTGATCATTGATCCCTTAGCCGTTTGCGGTGCCCCCTCCATCATAATCCACCCCAGTCATATCATCGTAGTGCTTAGGCGAAGCCCTGCGACAGTAGCATCATCATCACCGTCATCATGTCATCGTGCTGACGAAGCTCTCCCTCGACACTCAGCTGGATCGAGAGTTCATGGGACATCACCGAGCCGAACGTGTGCAGATCGCGGAGGCGCCATACTTTCGGTACTAGAATCGGTCGGATCGTGAAGACGTACGACTACATCAACCGCGTTGTCATAACGCTTCCGCTTATGGTCTACGAGGGTACGTAGACAATACTCTCCCCTCTCATTGCTATGCATCACCATGATCTTGCATGTGCGTAGGAAATTTTTGAAATTACTACGTTCCCCAACAGTGGCATCCGAGCCAGATTTATGCGTAGATGTCATATGCATGAGTAGAACACAAAGGAGTTGTGGGCGCGGTATATACATATTACTTGCCGTCACTAGTTGATTCTTGATTCAGTGGCATTGTTGGATGAAGCGGCCCAGACCGACATTACGCGTACGCTTACGCGAGACTGGCTCTACCGACGTGCTTCGCACACAGGTGGCTACTGGGTGTCTGTTTCTCTAGCTTTATTTAATCGGATTCAATGAACAGGGTTCTTTCTGAAGATCAAAAAGCAATCACTATACCGCGTTGTGTTTTTTCATGCGTAGGTAAGAACGGTCCTTGCTCAGCCCGTAGCAGCCACGTAAAACTTGCAACAACAAAGTAGAGAACGTCTAACTTGTTTTTGCAGGGCATGTTGTGATGTGATATGGTCAAGACGTGATGAGATATAAATTGTTGTATGGGATGATCATCTTTTGTTAAAGTTATCGGCAACTGGCAGAAGCCTTATGGTTGTCTCTTTATTGCATAAGATGCAAGCGCCATACAATTGCTTTACTTTATCGCTATGCGATAGCAATAGTTGGCGAGACGACCATATGATGACACATTGATAGAGATCAAGATGATGGAGATCATGGTGTCATGCCGGTGACGATAGAGATCATGACGGTACTTTGGAGATGGAGATCAAAGGCGCAAGATGATCATGGCCATATCATGTCACATATTTTGATTGCATGTGACGTTTATCCTTTATGCATCTTATTTTGCTTAGTTCGACGGTAGCATTATAAGATGATCTCTCACTAAATTTCAAGGTACAAGTGTTCTTCCTGAGTATGCACCATTGCCAAAGTTCGTCGTGCCGAGATACCACGTGATGATCGAGTGTGATAAGCTCTACGTTCACATACAACGGGTGCAAGCCAGTTTTGCACACGCAGAAATACTCGGGTCAAACTTGACGAGCCTAGCATATGCAGATATGGCCTCGGAACACTGAGACCGAAAGGTCGAGCGTGAGTCATATAGTAGATATGATCAACCTAGTGATGTTCACCATTGAAAACTACTCCATTTCATGTGATGGTCGGTCATGGTTTAGTTGATTTGGATCACTTGATCACTTAGATGATTAGAGGGATATCTATCTAAGTGGGAGTTCTTAAGTATATGATTAATTGAACTTTAAATTTATCATGAACTTAGTCCTGGTAGTATTAGCATATCTATGTTGTAGATCAATGGCTCGCATTTAGCTCCCCTATTTTATTTTTGATATGTTCCTAGAGAAAACTAAGTTGAAAGATGTTAGTAGCAATGATGCGGATTGGATCCATGATCTGAGGATTATCCTCATTGATGCATAGAAGAATTATGTCCTTGATGCACCGCTAGGCGACAGACCGATTGTAGGAGTAGATGCAGACGTTATGAACGTTTGGCAAGCTTGATATGATGACTACTTGATAGTTTTGTGCACCATGCTTTACGGATTAGAATCGGGGCTTCAAAGATGTTTTGAACGCCATGGAGCATATGAGATGTTTCAAGAGTTGAAATTAGTATTTCAGACTCATGCCCATGTCAAAAGGTATGAGACCTTTGACAAGCACCTTGCCTACGAGATGGAGGAGAATATCTCAGCTAGTGAGCATGTGCTCAAAATGTCTAAGTACTACAATCACTTGAAAAAAGTGGGAGTTAATCTTCCAAATAAGATAGTGATTGACAGAGTTCTCTAGTCACTATCACCAAGTTACCAGAACTTCATGATGAACTATAATATGCAAGGGATAACGAAAACGATTCCCAAGCTCTTCATGATACTGAAATCGACGAAGGTAGAAATCAAGAAAAGCATCAAGTGTTAATGGTTGACAAGACCACTAGTTTTAAGAAAAGGGCAAAGGGAAGAAGGGAAACTTCAAGAAGAACGGCAAACAAGTTGCTGCTCAAGTGAAGAAGCCCAAGTCTAGACCTAAGCCTGAGACTAAGTGTTTCTACTACAAAGGGACTGGTCACTGGAAGCAGAACTGCCCCAAGTATTTGGCGGATAAGAAGGATGGAAAAGTGAACAAAGGTATATTTGATATACATGTTATTGATGTGTACTTTACTAGTGTTTATAGCAACCCCTTAGTATTTGATACTAGTTCAGTTGCTGAGATTAGTAACTCGAAACGGGAGTTGCAAAATGAACAGAGACTACTTAAGGGTGAAGTGACAATGTGTGTTGGAAGTGGTTCCAAGATTGATATGATCATCATCGCACACTCCCTATACTTTTGGGATTAGTGTTGAACCTAAATAAATGTTATTTGGTGTTTGCGTTAAACATGAATATGATTTGATCATGTTTATTGCAATATAGTTATTCATTTAAAGTCAGAGAATAATTTTTGTTCTGTTTACATGAATAAAACCTTCAATGGCCATACACCCAAGGTGAATGGTTTACTAAATCTTGATCGTAGTGATACACATAATTCATAATATTGAAGCCAAAAGATGCAAATTTAATAATGATAGTGCAACTTATTTGTGGCACTGCCGTTTAGGTCATATTGGTGTAAAGCGCATGAAGAAAATCCATGCTGATGGGCTTTTCGAATCACTTGATTATGAATCGGTTGATGCTTGCAAACCAATTTGGAATGTTATACATAGGTCATTCATGCATATCATATTTTATTGAATTTCGTGTTGCGATCCTGGAAATTCTAAGAAACTCAAGGACCCACGGAGAGAGTTGGGGATTTCATTGTTTTCATATTTGAATTTTGTCAAATATCGAAACAAGGATCACTTTAGTTTTAATATTTTTTCTCTCCGAAAATATTTCATATTAAAAATATATGAGAGGAGATAATATGACTTCTCCAAAATAAATAAAATATTAGAGGAAAAATACTAAAAATCAAATAATAAATTTTATTTGGATTTTATCGCTATTTTATTTGAATTAGGAAAAATACGCGTTGTTCAAAATTGCATTATAGGCCCAAATGAATGTTCACTTTGTCCAGAATATTTTTAGAGGACCGTGAAAATTTAGTTTGGGATTTTTTGAGTTCATTTAGTATTTCTGCGTCAGGATTTTATATAAAAAAGGTAACCGACTTACCGGACCGTGTCCGGCTAGGACACTTGGCCCGACCGTCTTTAAAAGTCGAGGCCTGCGACCCCGATAGCCCAATCCGCGCCGCGCCCGGCCGAACCGTAGCACCGCGCGCCGCCACCTGCTGTCCCGCCGGAGGCGCGCCGCCGCCGCACCGCCGTCCCGTCGCCCCGCTGGAGCCGTGATGTCGCCATCCCGCCGCCGCCGACGACCTCGCCGGAGGTAGCCGCTGCCGTCGCCGTCGTTCGTCGATTTTCTCGAAAAAATCGTTCGGTTTTTTCTAGGTCTCGTTTTTTATATATAGATCGGTTCGTCCGGTTTTCCATCGTTTTATTTATTTAGCGGACGTTCGTCGGTACGTTCGTTTTAACGAACGCTGTTCGTCCGTTAGCCGCAGACAGCGAACGTTCGTTCGTTAGCCTATTCGTCAGTTTTTCTTTTTCCAGGATTTTTCCGCGATTATTTTTTATCGCGATTTCTGCCTTGATCTTCGTTTTAGTTTATCTTTTCGATCGTTTATCCAAATCAGGTGAAACAAGCGCCTAGATCTTCGCCTCGAAGCCCTCTTTATGTTTAACCAACTTGAACAGGATTTTGACACAGTAAAATTTGACTTTAGTCCAGATTAGTAATCGGATCTTGTTTCTTTCGCAGTTTGAGTTTCGTTGCTCCGTTTGATTTGATTCTTTTTGCAAAACCTGAGTTCTTCAGTTGAACTTTCTGGTTAGATATTCTTATTTGAGTTTTACCCATGCATCTTTGCTTGATTGCTTATGTATGTTATTGCTTGTTTGCGATAGAACACCCAGAGTGCGAATCGCGCTACTACGAGTCACTAGGTTTTGCGGATCGTCAGCAAGACAAGTAACACATTGATCATACTCTTTCATACCCATTTTTATGCATTAGTTACAATCCTTAAACACTGCATGATTAGGATGTGATTAACATGTGGGTATTGGGAAGTAGTTGATGAGGTAGAACCTATTACCTGTTTCATTATCAAACCCTTGGGAGTTACTTCTACGTTATGCTTATAACGCTATGCTATGCTAGTACACGTGGATTGGGTTTGAGTGTATCCATGACAGATGTGAGTTTGTTAACTAATGGTTCAAATTCTAAGGTGGCAACTTTAATACACATCTGGCTGGATTGTTGGTTTTGGGCACCTGAGGTTATACCGGTGTTGTCCTAGGAGATCCCGGGGTTATACCATGTGATCCTCCTATGGTCCGCCACCCAGGCTCAAAGGGATCATAAGATTATTCATGCTAGAAACTTCCGTGTGCAGCCACAAGCTATTATGGGCTTTAGCATAGTGGAGTAAGTTGCATGACCTCTTCCAGTGGTAAGCAAGCAGATGTAGGGGATGTAGGTTGGTACTGTCTACCCGGGGTTAGAGTTAATGCTCCTGAAAAACTGTGTCTTGGTCATCCGTTTCTCAAACACCATGTAGTGCGAGAAATCCAACAGAGGAGATCGAGTCTTGTGGGGAAAAGTGCACAAACCTCTGCAGAGTGTACAAACTAACCATGGTTAGCCCTGTCCCCGGTTATGGACAACTTGAGTATCTGGTTCTTGGATTATGATATGGATCTCATCACTCTAAATTAATCTATTGGGTTGATTATTACTTTTAATTGGGATTGGGATGGGGGTACCATTCTCAATGTTTCAACTACCATGATAGTTAAATAAATTATATTCCTTTGTTGTAGGGAAAATTGTCTTTTCGCAAAAACATTATAACCATAGAGCCTCCACCAGCCAAATATGCATGTAGTGATATCATTTATTGCTCTACTGTGTTATATTGCCAACATATTCCATGTGCTGACCCGTTTTCCGGCTGCAACATATCATGTTGCAGACTTTTCAGACGAGGAGTAAGATGCCGTAGGTCATTTGTCATGCACTCAGCTATGCCGTTGGAGTTGATGGACTCACTTTATCTTCCAAGCCTTCCGCTGTTATCGTTTTTAGATGGCCTTAAGCCATATTTATTGTAATAAGTTCTCTTTTGAGACATTCGATGTAATAAGTGTGTGATTGCTACTTTGTTATAAATCCTTCGAGTACTGTGTGTGTCAACATTACCGATCCAGGGATAACACTAAACACAAAGACTTGACCGTCTGAGGTCGGGTCGCTACAAGATGGTATCAGAGCACACGCTAAATGTAGGACATGACCACTAAGATGAGCCATAGGACACTCTTCTCTACTCATTTCTGACTCCTCTCCATTTTCTACTCTTTAGGATGGCGGACTCAAGGAATAAGTTTACACAGCCGGATGAAGACATCCCATTTGGACGACATTTGAAGGAAGTCACTAGGTACCTGAACATCGGAATACCAAGCTTCACTGGGACCTACACCGTCACTTTACCAGAAGAGGAGCGTTGGTTGATTCAAGTTCAAATCCCAGGATGGACGTTCGCACCAGTCACTAAACCCATAGAGTTTTCCTTTGACGCACCAACCTGGAGTCTAGGCAAGAGCATGGCAGCCCACATCACCATAGGACGCATCAGCGAAGTTTACCACAAGGAGCTTAAGGACACTATCTACCAGATATGTGGGCGCCGAGATGAGCAATGGGAGATGATCAGCACCAGGAAGGACATGTCCATTGCAGCATTCATCCAGGAGTTAAACCATCATATTCGTCGCCAGGAGAACCAGATGTGTGCAAGCATGATAGATTTGAAGAAGGCGATGACCAGGATCACAGAGCTAGAAGAGGAGCTTAATTCTACACGCGATGGATATGAAGAGGAAATGATGATACTTGTGGAGAAGAATGACGACATGACAAGGAAGCTAGGAGTTTTCATGGGATACCCCGCGCCAGGAGGAGAAGACGACGAACCCAAGGAAATTCATTCTGAAGACTACATCATCATCGATGACACCGACTCCGACCCCGACAATAGTGATGATGATTATGAAGACGAAGCTGGAGCAGATATCATGGAGTCTTCCACTGATCAAAATTTCTAGTAGACCACCATATGATCAGTAGTGTTTCCCATGTATATAGAATAGTCCGAGCACTGTAACGATAGTTAGATCGATTGTATGCCCTTGCTTGATTGATTGAGTGATATGATATGATTGTGCTTTTCTCATGTGCATATGGGTAGTGCTTTCTCCTTAGACCTCATTCTATTCTAATCTCTCCCCTCAAAAACCCATCAGATGCCTCCGAGACATGACCCCGATTTTGCTTTCCCACCGGAGCTCACTCAGTTGATCCAGTAGCAGAATGCCTTGATGTAGTTGTTAGTTCAGAATCAAGGCAACAACAACAACAACAACAACAACAAAAACAACAACAACAACCCATCGCCACCACCTCCAGTTGACAACTTAGCCCGCTTTCGAAGGTTATAACCACCGGAGTATTCCAGTAACACCGAGCCCATAGTTGCGGATGATTGGCTACGTAGGATTGGAAGGGAGGTAACCACTGCCGGTTGCACATATGCTGAGAGGGTGCGTTTTGCCACACACCAATTGGACGGACCCGCAGACGCATGGTGGGAGAATTACACAACCACTTTTCCCATAGCCAATGTTACTTGGGAGCAGTTTCAGCAAGCTTTCCGCACAACCCATGTCTCAACTGAAGCTATGAGCATGAAGAAGCGTGAGTTTCGCAACTTGCTCCAGGGAAATCATACTGTGGCCCAGTACATAGATGAGTTTAGCAATATATCTCGTTATGCCCCTGATGATGTGGCCACAGATGCTGCGAAGCAAGAGAAGTTTATGGAAGGGCTTACTGATGAGATGAGCATACAGTTGATGGTGGCAACATTTAACAACTACCAGGAGCTGGTTGACAAGGCTCTTATGATTGAAGGGAAGCAGCAGCAGATTGAGAGTCGCAAGAGGAAGTATGGACAAGGAAAGTACAATTCTGGAGCTCAGCAGAAGCCTCGTTTCACCATGAACTCCGGAGGATTGACCCATAATAATGGAGGCCACACTCACAATGGAGGTAGTTCGCATAACCATAGCGGCCCCAAGAATGGAAATGGGAATGGAGCAGGCAGTAACCAGAACCGCTCTAACCCAGCCACACCCGCCAAGAAGGATCAAAGTCACATTACCTATTTCAAGTGTGGGAAGACTGGGCACTATGCCAATGATTGTCTAGAATTTAAGAACGGAAATGGCAATGGAAGGGACAAGTGAACCACGTGAACGTGGAGGAGGTTGAAGAGCAACCAGATGCGGTTATCGATAAGTTTTTGGTTAAGTCATTTACCGCTCTCGTTCTTTTTGATACTGGTGTGGCGCATTGATACATTTCAAGGGTATTTGTGGACAAGTTTAAGTTACCCACCTAGCCCTTAGGACACCCTTGCTAGTGAGCTCACCCGGTGCAGAGTATATGGCCAGCCGATGGTGCGATCGGATACCCTTAACCATTGGTAGCCATGTTTCCCCTCAGACCTAGTAATTTTGGAGTCACAAGGATTGGATGTGATACTAGGAATGGATTGGTTATCGAAGTATGGAGGAAACATTAACTGTGCTAGCAGATCAATTCTACTCACCACCCCAGAGGGTAAAAGGATCAAGTATGTATCTAGGCATGCGCCTAGGAGGACTCAAGTAAATTCTCTCTCAGGAGTTGTTCAGGAGGAAGTGCCGATATTATTTATAGAGGAGTTACCAGGCATGACGCCAGATCGAGATATCGAGTTTTTGATAGAGTTAATGCCAGACACCAGACCATACCGGATGCCCGCAAATGATATGGAAGAGATCAAGAAGCAGATTAAGGAGTTGTTGGAGAAAGGTTACATCCTACGAAGTTCATCACCATGGGGAGCACCAATGCTCTTGGTTGAGAAGAAGGATGGGTCATTGAGAATGGTTGTTGATTATCGTGTGTTGAATGAAGTGACGATCAGGAATAAGTACCCACTGCCGATGATCAATGATTTGTTTTACCATCTGCAAGGAGCTAAAGTGTTTTCGAAGATCGATTTGCGATCAGGATATCACCAGCTAAATATTCGATAAAAGGATATACCAAAGACATCGTTCACTACAAGGTACGGGTTATTTGAGTATACGGTTATGTCATTTGGACTGACTAACGCCCCTGCCTATTTCATGAGTATGATGAACAAGGTGTTCATGGAGTTCTTGGATAGGTTTGTCGTGGTGTTCATTGATGATATCTTGGTATACTCGAAGAATGAAGAGGAACACAAGGAGCATTTGCGTTTAGTACTCGAGAAGCTCAGGGAACATCAGTTATATGCCAAGTTCAGCAAATGTGAGTTTTGGTCGAAGGAAGTTGGATTTCTTGGACATGTTATATCAGGAGAAGGTATAGCAGTGGATCCTACCAAGGTTCAGTCAGTCACTGAGTGGTTGGCACCCACCTCAGTTGGAGAGATCCGCGGTTCTCTTGGACTTGCGGGATACTATCGGAGATTTATCGAGAATTTCTCCAAGATTGCGAAGCCTATGACGGCATTGCTGAAGAAGGAAACCAAGTTCCATTGGACTGAAGAATGTGAAGCAAGTTTCCAGGAGTTTAAGAAACGTTTGACTACAGCCCCAGTGCTGATTCTGCTGGATATATGCAAGGATTTCCAAGTGTATTGCGATGCCTCTCTCTTAGGACTTGGAGGAGTACTTGTGCAAGACGGAAGGGTTGTTTCATATGCCTCACGTCAACTTCGACCACATGAGTTAAATTATGCTACACATGATTTGGAGTTAGCAGCCGTAGTGCATACGCTCAAGACCTGGAGACATTTTCTTATTGGAAACCGTTGTGATGTGTACACGGATCACAAGAGTTTGAAGTACATTTTCACACAGAAGGAGTTAAATCTCAGGCAAAGGAGATGGTTGGAGCTCATAAAGGATTATGATATGAAGTTGCACTAACATCCAAGCAAGGCCAATATCGTAGCAGACGCTTTAAGCCGGAAGAGTTATGCCAATACCTTAGTAACAGGAGGTTTGCCAAAGGAGTTAGCAGAAGACCTCAGGGGGCTTTGTTTGGAGATAGTTCCTAGAGGTTTTGTTGCAGCATTGGAGGTTCAGTCAACATTGTTGGAAAAGATTAGAGAAGCTCAGAAGGATGACAAAGAAATTGCTAAAATAAAGGAGAGGATGAGTGAAGGAAAAGCCAAAGGTTTTCGTGAGGACGAGCACAACACCTTGTGGTTCGAGGATCATGTTTATGTGCCAAACAATGTAGAGATCAGGAAGTTGATACTTCAGGAAGCCCATGACTCGCCATACTCGATACACCCCGGGAACACCAAGATGTATTTGGATTTGAAGGAGCGTTTCTGGTGGACCAGAATGAAGAAGGATATCCCCGAGTATGTAGTCATATGTGATGTATGTCAGAGAGTGAAAGCAGAACATCAGAAGCCCGTAGGATTACTGCAGCCTTTGCCGATACCTGAATGGAAGTGGGATAAGCTTGGCATGGATTTTATCACCGGATTACCCCGGACCCGGTCGGGATATGATTCTATCTGGGCAGTAGTGGATCGCTTGACCAAAGTAGCTCACTTTATCCCAGCGAAAACCACCTATACCAGTGCGAAGTTGGCCAAGATATACATGAACAGGATCGTATGTCTGCGTGGAGTTCCGAGGACCATCGTATCAGATAGAGGAACACAATTTACTTCAATGTTTTGGCATCAGCTGCACCAGACTTTGGGTGCCAGGCTAGAGTTCAGTACAGCTTTTCATCCGCAGACAGATGGACAGACCGAGAGAGTCAATCAAATTCTGGAGGACATGTTGAGAGCCTGTGCGCTAGATTATGGATCTAGTTGGGATGATAATTTGACCTACGTGGAGTTCTCATACAACAACAGCTACCTGGCCAGTTTGAAGATGGCACCGTTCGAAGCCCTGTATGGAAGAAGATGCCGAACACCGTTGATGTGGGATGAAGTTGGAGACCGCCAGTTGTTTGGACTAGATTTGATTAAAGAGTCTGAACAGAAGGTTAAGCTGATTCGAGACATACTGAAGGTAGCTCAGTCCCGACAGAAGAGTTATGTAGACTCGAAACGCAAGGAGGTAGCCTATGAAATTGGAGATAGAGCATATCTGCAAGTGTCACCTCTGCGAGGAGTTAAATGTTTTGGAGTTAAGGGAAAGTTAGCCCCGAGATTTGTGGGACCGTACCGTGTTTTGGAACGCATGTGAGAGGTTCCCTACAAGTTGGAGCTACCCACGGGACTATCAGGAGTTCATGATTTGTTTCACGTTTCCTAGTTGAAGAAGCGCCATGCAGAGATGGAAGATATTCCTCTGAGAGATACAGTGCCTCTGGAAGCAATTCAGTTGGATAGTGATTTGACATATGTGGAGAAACCTGTCAAAATTCTTGAGTTTGCCAGCCGAGTTACTCGCCGCAAGGTTATCAAGTTTTGCAAAGTTCAGTGCAGCCACCATACTGAGGAGGAAGCCATCTGGGAAAGAGAGTATGATCTACGCAAGGACCACCCACACCTATTTTCTAGCCAACCCGAATCTCGAGGGCGAGATTCATCTTAAGGGGGGTAGGTTTGTAACATCCCAACTTTCCAATTTGAAATGTTATACATAGGTCATTCACGCATATCATATTTTATTGCATTTCGCGTTGTGATCCTGGAAATTCTAAGCAACTCAAGGACCCACGGGGAGAGTTGGGGATTTCACCATTTTCATATTTGACTTTTGTCAAATATCGTAACAAGGATCACTTTGGTTTTAATAATTTTTCTCTCTGAAAATATTTCATATTAAAAATATATGAGAGGAGATAATATGACTTCTCCAAAATAAATGAAATATTGGAGGAAAAATACTAAAATCAAATAATGAGTTTTATTTGGATTTTATCGCTATTTTATTTGAATTAGGAAAAATACGCGTTTTTCAAAATTACATTAGAGGCCCAAATGAATGTTCACTTTGTCCGGAATCTTTTTAGAGGACCATGAAAATTTATTTTGGGATTTTTGGAGTCCGTTTAGTATTTCTTTCGTTAGTTTTTCTGCGCCAGGATTTTATAAAAAAAGGTAACCGACTTACCAGGTCGTGTCCGGCGAGGACACTTGTCCCGGTCGGCTTTAAAAGCCGAGGCCCGCGACCCCGACAGCCCAAGCCGCGCCGCAACCCTCCGGAGCCGCGCCGTCGCCGCCCCGCCGACCTCGCCGGAGGTAGCCGCTGCCGTCGCTGCCGTTCGTCGGTTTTCTCAGAAAAATCGTTCATTTTTTCTAGATCTGGTTATATATATATCGGTTCGTCCGGTTTTCCGTCGGTTTATTTATTTAGCGAACGTCCGTCCGTACGTTCGTTTTAACGAACGCTGTCCGTTCGTTAGCCGCAGACAGCGAATGTTCGTTCGTTAGCCTGTTCGTCAGTTTTTCTTTTTCCAGGGTTTTTCCGCGATTATTTTTTATCGCGATTTCTGCCTTGATCTTCGTTTTAGTTTATCTTTTCGCTCGTTTATTCAAATCACATGAAACAAGCGCCTAGATCTTCGTCTCGAGGCCCTCTTTCTATTTAACCAAATTGAATAGGATTTTGACATAGCAAAATTTGACTTTAGTCCAGATTAGTAATCAGATCTTGTTTCTTTTGCAGTTTGAGTTTCGTTACTCCGTTTGATTTGATTCTTTTTGCAAACCGGAGTTCTTCAGCTAAACTTTCTGGTTAGATCTTCTTATTTGAGTTTTACCCGTGCATCCTTTCTTGATTGCTTATGTATGTTATTGCTTGTTTGCGACAGAGCACCCAGAGTGCGAAGCGTGCTACTACGAGTCACTAGGTTTTGCGGATCATCAACAAGGAAAGTAACACATTGATCATACTCTTTCATACCTAGTTTTTATGCATTAGTTACAATCCTCAAACACTGCATGATTAGGATGTGATTAACATGTGGGTATTGGGAAGTAGTTGATGAGGTAGAACCTATTACCTGTTTCATTATCAAACCCTTGGGAGTTACTTCTACGTCATGCTTATAACGCTATGCTATGCTAGTAGACATGGATTGGGTTTGAGTGTATCCATGACAGATGTGAGTTTGTTAAGTTCAAATTCTAAGGTGACAACTTTAATACACATCTGGGTGGATTGTTGGTTTTGGGCACCTGGGGTTATACCAGTGTTGTCCTAGGAGATCTCGGGGTTATACCGGGTGATCCTCCTATGGTCCGCCACCCAGGCTCAAAGGGATCATAATATTATTCATGCTAGAAACTTCCGTGTGTAGCCACAAGCTATTATGGGCTCTAACATAGTGGAGTAAGTTGCACGACCTCTTCCAGCGGTAGGCTAGTAGAGGTAGGGTATGTAGGTTGGTACTGTCTACCCAGGGTTAGAGTTAATGCTTCTGAAAAACTGTGTCTCGGTCATCCGTTTCTCAAACACCATGTAGGGCAAGAAATCCAACGGAGGATATCGAGTCTTGTGGGGAAAAGTGCACAAACCTCTGCAGAGTGTACAAACTAATCATGGTTAGCCGTGTCCCCGGTTATGGACAACTTGAGTATCTGGTTCTCGGATTATCATATGGATCTCATCACTCTAAATTAATCTGTTGGGTTGATTATTACTTTTAATTGGGATTGAGATGGGGGTACCATTCTCGATGTTTCAACTACCATGATAGTTAAATAAAATATATTCCTTTGTTGTAGGAAAAAATTGGCTTTTTGCAAAAACATTATAACCATAGAGCCTCCACCAGCCAAATATGCATGTAGTGATAGCATTTATTGCTCTACTGTGTTATATTGCCAGCATATTCCATGTGCTGACCTGTTTTCCGGCTGCAACATATCATGTTGCAGACTTTTCAGACGAGGAGTAAGATGCATAGGTCGTTTGTCATGCACTCAGTTATGCCATTGGAGTTGATGGACTCACTTTATCTTCCACAAGCCTTCCATTGTTATCGTTTTTAGATGACATTAAGCCATATTTGTTGTAATAAGTTCTCTTTTGAGACATTCGATGTAATAAGTGTATGATTGCTACTCTATTATAAATCCTTCGAGTACTGTGTGTGTCAGCATTACCGATCCAGGGATGACACTGAACACAGAGACTTGACCTTCTGAGGTTGGGTCGCTACATGTTGATGGTTGACAAGACCACCAGTTTCAAGAAAAGGACAAAGGGAAGATGGGAAACTTCAAGAAGAACGGCAAACAAGTTGCTGCTCAAGTGAAGAAGCCCAAGTCTAGACCTAAGCCTGAGACTAAGTGCTTCTACTCCAAAGGGACTAGTCACTGGAAGCAGAACTGCCCCAAGTATTTGGCGGATAAGAAGGATGGCAAAGTGAACAAAAGTATATTTGATATACATGTTATTGATGTGTACTTTACTAGTGTTTATAGCAAACCCTCAGTATTTGATACTAGTTCAGTTGCTGAGATTAGTAACTCGAAACAGGAGTTGCAGAATAAACAGAGACTAGTTAAGGGTGAAGTGACAATGTGTGTTGGAAGTGGTTCCAAGATTGACATGATCATCATCGCACACTCCCTATACTTTTGGGATTAGTTTTGAACCTAAATAAATGTTATTTGGTGTTTGCGTTAAGCATGAATATGATTTGATCATATTTATTGCAATACAGTTATTAATTTAAAGTCAGAGAAAAAATGTTATTCTGTTTACATGAATAAAACCTTTAATGGTCATACACCCAAGGTGAATGGTTTATTGAATCTTGATCGTAGTGATACACATAATTCATAATATTGAAGCCAAAAGATGCAAAGTTAATAATGATAGTGCAACTTATTTGTGGCACTGCCGTTTAGGTCATATTGGTGTAAAGCGCATGAAGAAAATCCATGCTGATGGGCTTTTGGAATCACTTGATTATGAAAATGTTGATGCTTGCGAACGATGCCTCATGGGCAAGATGACTAAGACTCCATTCTCAGGAACAATGGAGCGAGCAACAGACTTGTTGGAAATAATACATACTGATGTATTGTGGGGACCCCGACTCATAAGTCGTGATCACCGGATTCACGTGTACAGTGATCCCAGAGATTAATGCTCATTGAACACACAGAAGCTGAATAACAAGAGTCTTACATCCATACATACCGTATTGCACAAGTAGGACCATTATGGTCAAGTCTTGAGTATAACATCGCAGCGGAAATCTTCGTCGATAACTTGGACCCATGCCATCTGCCTTAACCCTACAGGCATTCTGACTGGGAAGCGTCCTAGCTCGCATGTTTGTCACCGAAGTATTCTTCATCATATCCTGCTTTTTTCATGCCTGGCCAATAAAATAACGAGTGGCAAGCCAATGAGTACTTTGAATGTACTCGCAAGCAACCCATGTTT
Organism: Triticum dicoccoides; assembly: GCF_002162155.2. Taxonomy (NCBI): domain Eukaryota; kingdom Viridiplantae; phylum Streptophyta; class Magnoliopsida; order Poales; family Poaceae; genus Triticum; species Triticum dicoccoides. Next base: position 337,776,902 of record NC_041390.1, on the reverse strand, counting down.
TGGCTCAAGATACAACAATGCATGACATAGGTAAATTTTTGCAGAAAGCTAATTTTGTTGTGTTATGACATGTTCAATATCTGGTAAATCATGCATCAGGAGAATTCAAGTAACCATGAGGACAGGTTACAGATATCAACATAAATAGAGTGGGCATCAACCCAACTCAATCATGTCAAGTCCTTTGACTTGACCCAAGTAGTTCTTCCCACTTATCCAAACACATACACTGGTTTGTAAACATGTGGACGTAGCCCAAGAGCGGTTACCCAACTGTCCTTGACCGTGGACACGGCTATTCAAATAGTTTTACACTCTGCAGAGGTTGCACACTTTACCCACAAGATCCGGGGAACTTCCGTGTCACCCACGACCCACGGTACCTCAAGTACCCGGAGTAAGCACCCGATCACTATCTTTCCCTAGATGACACTAACATGAAGTCCACTCGATTGGTAGTAACCCCCGTGCCCAACATTTCACAACTTAAAATTGTGGAGCCTCGCTCCCATATTCATCACATACCACTGGCACAGTGTACCAACGGTGTGTCCGGTGCCCCATAAAAAGTTCTTGGCCGCCCTACCTGGCACGACCCCATACCGAGAGAGAGCACCAACTCTCCCCCGTCACTAGTAGTGCGGGCTCCAAGCTAGTATCGGCCTAGGTAATCAATAATGCCCTTTCCCATATAAGGGTAGAGTGGTTGCGCATGTAAGGTTGGAATAACGGTCGCAACTTAAACCAATCCGTTTTCGAAAGCAACACACACACTTGCCTCGGTACACCACTTCGTCATCAAGCGGTTACCCATCTCATTATCTCCCTCGGGCATAAGTGGCACCCGACGGGGTTTTCGAAAAGTCCTTTGAAAATGCTTTGTCTCCATCACCATGCATATTCCCGTCCCTTTTTGCGTAGCAACTACTTTAGCATCCTATCTACTCCCACCGGCATAACCCTCATAAGGAGGTAGGGTCATGCACAATGCAAGTATCAACGAGGAAGTAACGGAGGCAAACCATCAAAGTGGTTCCACCTCATCATGATTCCGTTGCAACAACAATATGGTGCTATATGTCATGCATAAAAAGGGTTTCATAGACATGGTCAAAGGGTTGCTTGCCTTTTTTAACAAAGTCTTCGAGGTCTTCAAATATCTCTGGTCCAACTCCGAGCATTTCGTCTACTTCGTCAACTATCGTTGAAAGCAACCATAATAAGCAACACAACAAGGCAGAAAATAAAAGTGCTCTAGAAATCTGAGTTGGACTTTTCTAGGATACCTCTGGTCATATGAGGAATGACCAAAGTGATTTCAATGGAATTGGATAAGTGGATATTTTGGAACATTTCAATATGAAGGATATAAGGGATTTTAAATGGATCTGCAAGTTGTCTACAGAATGCCTTTTTATAAAAATGAGTAAAAGTACCCATTAAACAAGGCATGCTTTTAGAAGTATTTAGAAATTGGTTTCACTGGATTTGGAGTCCAAATGAAATTCCTAGGGAATTGCAAAGTTGGCTATACATGGATAAATAGACCAATATTTGATGTGGTATAGAAAGCATTGGTAAAAATGTTCAAAAACTATGTTAGGAACATATAGGTATATAGGAATTTGAATCATTGCATTTGGATCAATTTCGAGTTCTCTGTGATTTTCTAAAGTTTAACAAGAAATACAAAAATAGGATTTTGATAAATATTTCTGAAGAGAAAGTTTCTGGAGAAATGTGCAAATAGCACCATGTGATAGATCATGATTTATGGAGTCACTAGAAATTTGAATCACCTAATTTGGACTTGAAATGAATTGATTATGGATTTTACAACATTCCTAGAAAAGAAAAGGAAGAAAAGGAGTCAACCTTATAAAGTGCACCGGGCGAAGCCCAGCTAGAAAGCGCCTACTGGGCTCGGCCTAGTGGCTCAGCTGCACGAGGGAGGAGGTGACGCCGAAGGCGCACTGCGGGAGGGCGCCACCCAGCGGGGCAAGCGGATTAGCGCGAAGCTGTGTCCACTTAACCCGACTGGTGGGCCGGCTCGGTCGCCTCTGCTGCTGACAGGCGGGCCCCCCTGCCAGCTGGCGGGGTGGTCGTCCTCTACCTCGCGCCTGAGGCAGGGGAGCGTCAGGGGAGGCGAGGCCGAGCACACGCCGGCGTTGATCCCCGGCGACTCCGGCCGTCCCCGGTGGCGTCCGGTGCACCGACGGACTCGGTATGCCGAGCCGCTTCCATCCAGGGGCTTCTCGCGGACTGGGAGGATCTGGGGCGACGGCGACCCTGGCGATGGCGGGCGGCGTCTGGAGTGGATGGGCGCGACGCCGTGAGCACAAGGGCAGTGGGAGAAGGAGCGGGAGGGCTCCGCTGGCCTGCGACGCTTCCCCTGTTGGTAAAAGGAGAGGAGGGGAGGCTCTGGTTCACCGGAGCGGGGCAGAGGCAGGCAGTGACCATGGCGGCCATGGAGAGGGAAAGAGAGCATGGGAGGGAGAGGGATGTTGTCTGGGAGGTTCATGGGGGGAGAGGGAGAGCGATGAGAGGCCAGATAAGAGGTCGGGAGTAGCTTATATGGGCGTGGCCGTGGTGCACCGTGGGCAGTGTCCACGGACATGCTCGGGTGAGCCTGTAGAGGGGAGAGGAGAGAGGTTCTGGAGGGGTCCGGCAGCGTGCCGTGTCCCGGACGCCGAGGCCACCTCAGGAGACATCACCCCGATGCCCAAGGTTGTCGTATGCCCTTGGCATGGGTGAGCTACAGTGCGGGAGAGCACTGTAGCGTGCTCCAGAGCACGAGCTTTGCATGCACTGGCATTGTTTATGTGCCATGAGCATGTCCTTTCGTGTCTGGGGGTTTTGGGGGTGAGTAAACAATGTAGGAGTGGCATTGGATGCCCTAGAGAGCAAGTAGGAGAGGAGGGAGGTTGAGGGAGAGAGAGAAAACGGTTGTCTAGAGAGGGAGACAGAGGTTTTTACCCCTCAATCATTGAGATTTGGAAGAGGGGGAGCTACTGGAGGTAGGAGGTGACCTAGGGCAGCTGTGGAAAAACTTGGGCTCATGGAGATTAGTGGAAGAGGTCAAAATGATGATTTTGGAAAAATGATAGAAGGTGTTTGTTGTTGGTTTGGGCAAGAAAATTAATCCCACTTGCCATGGTATTTAACAGGATGGAATGGCACTTAAAAATAGGGTGTTCTACAAAATTTGAGCTCATTTGGGAAAAGTTGCCAGTGGAACTTTTGTAAACCCTAGAAATCAACAGAAATGCACTTTCCAAGATTTAGCCATGCAAATCTATTCTCCTTGATGCACCACTTAGTGTAGTGTCATCATTTGAGGTTCTGAACATGTCCACAAAAGTTGAGATCAAAATGAGAAAGTTTCCAATGTAAACTTGTTCAAATTTGGTTCTGGACAGAGAGGGTTTTGGGGCACTTTGACCAATATAACTTTCTCTCCAACTTGTGCCATTTTGTCTAGATGCATTATTACACCATTTGAGCATGTGCACCAAGTTTGAGAGCATTTGGACATGTTTGACAGTGCAAAGTTGTTCAAACTTGAAAAAGGGCAGAACTGCTTTTGAGAGGGTTTCATGGGGTTATACTATTCTCCATGACTTGAGACTTGGCAAGATCATAAAAAATGTCATATGTGACATGCTAGAATTTTGCTGGATTTATTGGAAAATATTTCTTGTAGAAATATTTCGAATCCTTGAAATGGGCAGAAATGGTTTTGGGAGGTTTTGTCCAATATTTTGATCATGACCATATGTTGAAACTCATATATATGGAAAATATATGTCCACTGAGTTTCCCTGTTTTTTCTCAAATATTTCTGAAACAATAAAATAATTTTTCCCTATTAAAGACCATTTTTGGCCTTAAGAAAAAGCTTTTAAATAAAATTGGAAAATAACTTTTAAAGTTATATTTTTGTGGTTTATGGGAATCCTATATCGAATAGGTTTCAAATATTCTCTTTGAAATATTTGTCATACTCCAAATCAAGTACTTGTAGTGCAAACCTCAATTCAGGGGTTTTTGGAAAACTAATTTTTGAAAATACTATTTGGCCAAATTATTTTTGTAAGAAAATACTATATTGCACTATACACATGGCATGATCATTGGGCAGAAGTTTGGAGCAAGGAGATGAAGTATGGGAGGGGGAGTTGTGTTGACTTTAAAGAGCACTTGAAAAACACACAGAGAAAACCAACTCCAAGTAAAAGCCAATTGATGCAAAAGTTTTTGTCAAACCACACTTTATCATGATTTATGAGCTTAAGTGTTGTGGCATGAAAATCAGGGTGTGACATGTATGCAGTCCGATGAGTGTTGAGGCTCGCGGCAGGTATCGTTATTTTCTGACCTTCATAGTGTTGGGGATCGTTGCAGAAATTTAAATTTTTTCTACGCATCACCAAGATCAATCTATGGATTAACTAGCAATGAGAGAGAAGTGAGTGCATCTTCATACCCTTGAAGATCGCGAGTCGGAAGCGTTGCAAGAACGCGGTTGGAGGAGTCGTACACGTAGCGATTCAGATCGCGGCCGAATCCGATCTAAGCACCGAACAACGGTGCCTCCACGTTCAACACATGTGCAGACCGGTGACGTCTCCCACGCATTGATCCAGCAAGGAGGAGGGAGAGGTTGAGGAAGAAGGCTCCAACAGCAGCACGACGGTGTGGTGGTGATGGAGTGGCAGTTCTCCGGCAGGGCTTCGCCAAGCTCACGCGGAGGAGGAGAGGTGTTGGGGAGAGGAGGGGCTGCGCCTTGGATGTGGTGCTGCAGCCCTCCCCTCACCCCTCTATTTATAGGGAGAAGGGGGCCGGCCCCTCTAGATGGGATCTAGAGGGGGGGGGGGCCAAGGGGGAGGGGGCTTGCCCCCCAAGCCAAGGGGGCGCGCCCCCTTTAGGGTTCTCCCCAACCCTATGCACATGTGCCCTAGGGGGTTTTGGCGCCCCAGCCCACTCGGGGCTGGTTCCCTTCCATCTACAGCCCATAAGGCCCTCCGGGGCAAGTGGATCCTCCCGATGGACCCCCGGAACCCCTCCGGTGGTCCCGGTACAATACCGGTATACCCTTGAATATTTCCGGTGACCGTATGATGACTTCCCATATATAAATCTTCACCTCCGGACTATTCCGGAACTCCTCGTGGCGTCCGCGATCTCATCCGGGACTCCGAACAACATTCGGTAATCACATACAAGTCTTCCTAATAACCCTAGCGTCATCGAACCTTAAGTGTGTAGACCCTACGGGTTCGGGAACCATGCAGACATGACCGAAACAACTCTCCGGCCAATAACCAACAGCGGGATCTGGATACCCATGTTGAGTCCCACGTGTTCCATGATGATCTCATTGGATGAACCACGATGTCGAGGATTCAAGCAATCCCGTATGCAATTCCCTTTGTCAATCGATATGTTACTTGCCTGAGATTCGATCGTCGGTATCCCAATACCTCGTTCAATGTCGTTAGCGGCAAGTCACTTTACTCGTTGCGTAACACATCATCCCGTGACCAACCCTTAGTCACATTGAGCTCATTATGATGATGTCTTACCGAGTGGGCCCAGAGATACCTCTCCATCATACGAAGTGACAAATCCCAGTCTTGATTCGTGCCAACCCAACAGACACTTTCAGAGATACCCATAGTGCACCATTATAGTCACCCAGTTACGTTGTGACGTTTGGCACACCCAAAGTATTCCTACAGTACCCTGGAGTTGCACAATCTCATGGTCTAAGGAAAAGATACTTGACATTAGAAAAGCTTTAGCAGACGAACTACACGATCTTGCGCTATGCTTAGGATTGGGTCTTGTCCATCACATCATTCTCCTAATGATGTGATCCCGTTATCAATGACATCCAATGTCCATGGTCAGGAAACCGTAACCATCTATTGATCAATGAGCTAGTCAACTAGAGGCTCACTAGGGACATGTTGTGGTCTATGTATTCACATATGTATTACGATTTCCGGATAACACAATTATAGCATGAACAATAGACAATTATCACGAACAAGGAAATATAATAATAACCATTTTATTATTGCCTCTAGGGCATATTTCCAACAATCTCCCACTTGCACTAGAGTCAATAATCTAGTTACATTGTGATGAATCGAATGTTGGAAATATGCCCTAGAGGCAATAATAAAAGTATTATTATGTTTCAATGTTCATGATAAATGTCTTTTATTCATGCTATAACTGTATTATCCGGAAATCGTAATACACGTGTGAATACTTAGACCACAATATGTCCCTGGTGAGCCTCTAGTTGACTAGCTCGTTGTGATCAACAGATAGTCATGGTTTCCTGACTATGGACATTGGATGTCGTTGATAACGGGATCACATCATTAGGAGAATGATGTGATGGACAAGACCCAATCCTAAGCATAGCATAAAAGATCGTGTAGTTCGTTTTGCTAGAGCTTTGCCAATGTCAAGTATCTCTTCCTTCGACCATGAGATCGTGTAACTCCCGGATATCGTAAGAGTGCCTTGGGTGTATCAAACGTCACAACGTAACTGGGTGACTATAAAGGTGCATTACAGGTATCTCCGAAAGTATCTGTTGGGTTGACACGAATCGAGATTGGGATTTGTCACTCCGTATGACGGAGAGGTATCTCTGGGCCCACTCGGTAATGCATCATCATAATGAGCTCAATGTGACCAAGGTGTTGGACACGGGATCATGCATTACGGTACGAGTAAAGTGACTTGCCGGTAACGAGACTGAACAAGGTATTGGGATACCGACGATCGAGTCTCGGGCAAGTAACGTACCGATTGACAAAGGGAATTGCGTACAGGGTTTGATCGAATCCTCGACATCGTGGTTCATCCGATGACAACATCGAGGAGCATGTGGGAGCCATCATGGGTATCCAGATCCCGCTGTTGGTTATTGACCTAAGAGCGTCTCGGTCATGTCTGCATGTCTCCGAACCCGTAGGGTCTACACACTTAAGGTTCGGTGACGCTAGGGTTATTAGGAAGACTAGTATGTTACTACCGAACGTTGTTCGGAGTCCCGGATGGGATCTTGGACGTCACGAGGAGCTTCGGAAGGGTCCGGAGGTAAAGATTTATATATGGGAAGTTGTCAAACGGACACCGGGAAGTTTCGGGGTCATACCGGTATTGTACCGGGGCCACCGGAAGGGTTCCGGGGGTCCACCGGGAGGGGCCACCCCTCCCGGGGGGCCACATGGGCTGCGTGGGGCAGGGAGCCAGCCCCTGGTGGGCTGGGCGCACCCCCTCCCTTGGGCCCTTGCGCCTAGGGTTGAGGGGGGAACCCTAGAGGGGGCGCCCCCCTTGGCTTGGGGGGCAAGCCACCCTCTCCCCCTCTCCCCTTGGCCGCCGCACCCCCCCTAGATGGGTTCTAGGGGGCCGGCCCCCTTCTCCCTCCCCCCTATAAATAGAGGGGTGAGGGGAGGGCAGCCAGACGACCCTCCAAGGCGCAGCCCTCCCCTCCCCAACACCTCTCCTCCTCCGTTGTGTGCTTGGCGAAGCCCTG
>NC_041390.1:337673588-337768570 GCF_002162155.2 Triticum dicoccoides | reverse complement strand
AACTTCAACGCGTTCCTAGAGAAAACCAAGCTGAAAGATGATGGCAGCAACTATACGGACTGGGTCCGGAACCTGAGGATCATCCTCATAGCTGCCAGGAAACAATACGTCCTAGAAGGACCGCTAGGTGACGCTCCCGTCCCAGAGAACCAAGACATTATGAATGCTTGGCAGTCTCGTGCTGATGATTACTCCCTCGTTCAGTGCGGCATGCTTTACAGCTTAGAACCGGGGCTCCAAAAGCGTTTTGAGCACCACGGAGCATATGAGATGTTCGAAGAGCTGAAACTAGTTTTTCAAGCTCATGCCCGGGTCGAGAGATATGATGTCTCCGACAAGTTCTACAGTTGTAAGATGGAGGAAAACAGTTCTATCAGTGAGCACATCCTGAAGATGTCTGGGTTGCACAACCGTATGACCCAGCTGAACATTAACCTCCTAGATGAGGCGGTCATTGACAGAATCCTCCAGTCGCTCCCACCAAGCTACAAGAGCTTTGTGATGAACTACAACATGCAGGGGATGGAAAAGACCATTCCTGAAGTGTTCTCGATGCTGAAGTCAGCAGAGGCTGAAATCAAGAAAGAACATCAAGTGTTGATGGTCAATAAGACCGCTAAGTTCAAGAAGGGCAAGGGTAAGAAGAACTTCAAGAAGGACGGCAAGGAGGTTGCCACGCCTGGTAAGCCAGTTACCGGGAAGAAGTCAAAGAATGGACCCAAGCCTGAGACTGAGTGCTTTTATTGCAAGGGGAAGGGTCACTGGAAGCAGAACTGCCCCAAATACTTAGCGGATAAGAAGGCCGGCAACACCAAAGGTATATTTGATATACATGTGATTGATGTGTACCTTACCAGTACTCGTAGTAACTCCTGGGTATTTGATACCGGTGCCGTTGCTCATATTTGTAACTCACAGCAGGAGCTGCGGAATAAACGGAGACTGGCGAAGGACGAGGTGACTATGCGCGTCGGGAATGGTTCCAGAGTCGATGTGATCGCCGTCGGCACGCTGCCTCTACATTTACCTATGGGATTAGTTTTGAACCTTAATAATTGTTATTTAGTGCCAAGTTTGAGCATGAACATTGTATCTGGATCTCGTTTAATACGAGATGGCTACTCATTTAAGTTTGAGAATAATGGTTGTTCGATTTATATGAGAGATATGTTTTATGGTCATGCTCCGATGGTCAATGGTTTATTCTTAATGAATCTCGAGCGTAATATTACACATGTTCATAGTATAGATGCCAAAAGATTTAAAGTTGATAACGATAGTCCCACATACTTGTGGCACTGCCGCCTTGGTCACATTGGTGTCAAGCGCATGAAGAAGCTCCATGCCGATGGACTTTTAGAGTCTCTTGATTATGAATCGTTTGACACGTGCGAACCATGCCTCTTGGGCAAAATGACCAAGACTCCATTCTCCGGAACAATGGAGCGAGCAACCAACTTGTTGGAAATCATACATACCGATGTGTGCGGTCCAATGAGCGTTGAGGCTCGCGGAGGATATCGTTATGTTCTCACTCTCACTGATGACTTGAGTAGATATGGGTATGTCTACTTAATGAAACACAAGTCTGAGACCTTTGAAAAGTTCAAGGAATTTCAGAATGAGGTAGAGAATCAACGTGATCGAAAGATAAAATTCTTACGATCAGATCGTGGAGGAGAATACTTAAGTCACGAATTTGGTACACACTTAAGGAAATGTGGAATCGTTTCACAACTCACGCCGCCTGGAACACCTCAGCGAAACGGTGTGTCCGAATGACGTAATCGCACTCTATTGGATATGGTGCGGTCTATGATGTCTCTTACCGATTTACCGCTATCATTTTGGGGATACGCTCTAGAGACAGCTACATTCACTTTAAATAGGGCACCGTCTAAATCCGTTGAGACGACACCGTATGAATTATGGTTTGGAAAGAAACCTAAGCTGTCGTTTCTAAAAGTTTGGGGATGCGATGCTTATGTCAAGAAACTTTAACCTGAAAAGCTCGAACCCAAGTCGGAAAAATGCGTATTCATAGGATACCCTAAGAAAACTGTCGGGTATACCTTCTACTTAAGATCCGAAGGCAAGATCTTTGTTGCCAAGAACGGATGCTTTCTGGAAAAAGAGTTTCTCTCGAAAGAAGTAAGTGGAAGGAAAGTAGAACTCGATGAAGTACTACCTCTCGAACGGGAAAGTGGTGTAGCTCAGGAAAATGTTCCTGTGATGCCCACACCAACTGAAGAGGAAAACATTGATGATGATCAAGGTACTTCGGATCAAGTTACTGCTGAACTTCGTAGGTCCACAAGGACACGTTCCGCACCAGAGTGGTACGGCAACCCTGTCCTGGAAATCATGTTGTTAGACAACAATGAACCTTTGAACTATGAAGAAGCGATGGCGGGCCCGGATTCCAACAAATGGCTTGAAGCCATGAAATCCGAGATAGAATCCATGTATGAAAACAAAGTATGGACTTTGACAGACTTGCCCGATGATCGGCGAGCGATAGAAAACAAATGGATTTTTAAGAAGAAGACGGACGCGGATGGTAATGTTACCATTTATAAGGCTCGACTTGTCGCTAAGGGTTATCGACAAGTTCAAGGGATTGACTACGATGAGACTTTCTCTCCCGTAGCGAAGCTGAAGTCCGTCCGAATCATGTTAGCAATTGCCGCATACTATGATTATGAGATATGGCAGATGGACGTCAAAACAGCATTCCTTAACGGGCATCTTAAGGAAGAACTGTATATGATGCAGCCGGAAGGTTTTGTCGATCCTCGGAACGCTAACAAAGTATGCAAGCTCCAGCGATCCATTTATGGACTGGTGCAAGCATCTCGGAGTTGGAACATTCGCTTTGATGAGATGATCAAATCGTTTGGGTTTATGCAGACTTATGGAGAAGCCTGCGTTTACAAGAAAGTGAGTGGGAGCTCTGTAGCATTTCTCATATTATATGTAGATGACATACTCTTGATGGGAAATAATATAGAATTTCTGGACAACATTAAGGCCTACTTGAATAAGTGTTTTTCAATGAAGGACCTTGGAGAAGCTGCTTATATATTAGGCATCAAGATCTATAGAGATAGATCGAGACGCCTCATAGGTCTTTCACAAAGCACATACCTTGATAAGATTTTGAAGAGGTTCAAAATGGATCAGTCCAAGAAGGGGTTCTTGCCTATGTTACAAGGTGTGAGACTGAGCTCGGCTCAGTCACCGACCATGGCAAAAGATAAAGAAGAGATGAGTGTCATCCCCTATGCTTCAGCCATAGGATCTATTATGTATGCCATGCTGTGTACCAGACCCGATGTAAACCTTGCCGTAAGTTTGGTAGCAAGATACCAAAGTAATCCCGGCAAGGAACACTGGACAGCGGTCAAGAATATCCTGAAGTACCTGAAAAGGACGAAGGACATGTTTCTCGTTTATGGAGGAGACGAAGAGCTCGTCATAAAGGGTTACGTCGACGCTAGCTTCGACTCAGATCTGGATGACTCTAAGTCACAAACCGGATACGTGTATATGTTGAATGGTGGAGCAGTAAGCTGGTGCAGCTGCAAGCAGAGCGTCGTGGCGGGATCTACGTGTGAAGCGGAGTACATGGCAGCCTCGGAGGCAGCGCATGAAGCGATTTGGGTGAAGGAGTTCATTACCGACCTAGGAGTCATACCCAATGCGTCGGGGCCGATCAAACTCTTCAGTGACAACACTGGAGCTATTGCCCTCGCGAAGGAGCCCAAGTTTCACAAGAAGACCAGGCACATCAAGCGTCGTTTCAACTCCATCCGTGAAAATGTTAAAGATGGAGACATAGAGATTTGCAAAGTGCACACGGATCTGAATGTCGCAGATCCGCTGACTAAACCTCTCTCGCGTGCAAAACATGATCAACACCAGAACTCTATGGGTGTTCGATTCATCACAATGTAACTAGATTGGTGACTCTAGTGCAAGTGGGAGACTGTTGGAAATATGCCCTAGAGGCAATAATAAAAGTATTATTATATTTCAATGTTCATGATAAATGTCTTTTATTCATGCTATAACTGTATTATCCGGAAATCGTAATACACGTGTGAATACTTAGACCACAATATGTCCCTGGTGAGCCTCTAGTTGACTAGCTCGTTGTGATCAACAGATAGTCATGGTTTCCTGACTATGGACAATGGATGTCGTTGATAACGGGATCACATCATTAGGAGAATGATGTGATGGACAAGACCCAATCCTAAGCATAGCATAAAAGATCGTGTAGTTCGTTTTGCTAGAGCTTTGCCAATGTCAAGTATATCTTCCTTCGACCATGAGATCGTGTAACTCCCGGATATCGTAAGAGTGCCTTGGGTGTATCAAACGTCACAACATAACTGGGTGACTATAAAGGTGCATTACAGGTATCTCCGAGTTGGGTTGACACGGATCGAGATTGGGATTTGTCACTCCGTATGACGGAGAGGTATCTCTGGGCCCACTCGGTAATGCATCATCATAATGAGCTCAATGTGACCAAGGTGTTGGACACGGGATCATGCATTACGGTACGAGTAAAGTGACTTGCCGGTAACGAGACTGAACAAGGTATTGGGATACCGACGATCGAGTCTCGGGCAAGTAACGTACCGATTGACAAAGGGAATTGCGTACAGGGTTTGATCGAATCCTCGACATCGTGGTTCATCCGATGACAACATCGAGGAGCATGTGGGAGCCATCATGGGTATCCAGATCCCGCTGTTGGTTATTGATCTAAGAGCGTCTCGGTCATGTCTGCATGTCTCCCGAACCCGTAGGGTCTACACACTTAAGGTTCGGTGACGCTAGGGTTATTAGGAAGACTAGTATGTGACTACCGAATGTTGTTCGGAGTCCCGGATGGGATCCTGGACGTCACGAGGAGCTCCGGAAGGGTCCGGAGGTAAAGATTTATATATGGGAAGTTGTCAAACGGACACCGGGAAGTTTCGGGGTCATACCGGTATTGTACCGGGGCCACCGAAAGGGTTCCGGGGGTCCACCGGGAGGGGCCACCCCTCCCGGGGGGCCACATGGGCTGCGTGGGGCAGGGAGCCAGCCCCTGGTGGGCTGGGCGCACCCCCTCCCTTGGGCCCTTGCGCCTAGGGTTGAGGGGGGGAACCCTAGAGGGGGCGCCCCCCTTGGCTTGGGGGGCAAGCCACCCTCTCCCCCTCTCCCCTTGGCCGCCGCACCCCCCCTAGATGGGTTCTAGGGGGCCGGCCCCCTTCTCCCTTCCCCCTATAAATAGAGGGGTGAGGGGAGGGCAGCCAGACGACCCTCCAAGGCGCAGCCCTCCCCTCCCCAACACCTCTCCTCCTCCGTTGTGTGCTTGGCGAAGCCCTGTCGGAGTACTGCCTCTCCACCATCACCACGCCGTCGTGCTGCCGGTGGAGCTTTCTTCCTCAACCTCTCCTTCCCCTTGCTGGATCAAGAAGGAGGAGACGTCTCCCGTCCCGTACGTGTGTTGAACGCGGAGGTGCTGTCCGTTCAGCACTTGGTCATCGGTGATTCGAATCACGTCGAGTACGACTCCATCATCACCTTGCAAGCTTCCGCACGCGATCTACAAGTGGTATGTAGATGCAAACTCTCTCCCTTGACTCGTTGCTTAGATGAACTCATAGATGGATCTTGGTGAAACCGTAGGAAAAATTTTAATTTTCCGCAACGTTCCCCAACATCGAACACCCATAGAGTTCTGGTGTTGATCATGTTTTGCTGGAGGAAGAGGTTTAGTCAACGGATCTATGACATTTAGGTCCGTATGCACTTTACAAATATCTATGTCTCCATTTTGAACATTTTCACGAATGGAGTTGAAGTGACGCTTGATATGCCTGGTCTTCCTGTGAAACCTGGGCTCCTTGGCAAGGGCAATAGATCCAGTGTTGTCATAGAAGAGAGTCATCGGGCCCGACGCTTTGGGAATAACTCCTAGGTAGGTAATGAACTCCTTCATCCAGATTGCTTCTTGTGCTGCCTCCGAGGCTGCCATGTACTCCGCTTCACATGTAGATCCTGCCACGACGCTTTGCTTGCAACTACACCAGCTAACTGCCCCACCATTCAAAATATACACGTATCCAGTTTGTGACTTAGAGTCATCCAGATCTGTGTGGAAGCTAGAATCGACGTAACCCTTTACAATGAGCTCTTCGTCACCTCCATAAACGAGAAACATATCCTTAGTCCTTTTCAGGTACTTCAGGATATTCTTGACCGCTGTCCAGTGTTCCATGCCGGGATTACTTTGGTACCTTCCTACCAAACTCACGACAAGGTTTACATCAGGTCTGGTACACAACATGGCATACATAATAGACCCTATGGCCGAGGCATAGGGGATGACACTCATCTTTTCTCTATCTTCTGCCGTGGTCGGGCATTGAGCCGTGCTCAATCTCATACCTTGTAATACAGGCAAGAACCCCTTCTTGGACTAATCCATATTGAACTTCTTCAATATCTTGTCAAGATACGTACTTTGTGAAAGACCAATGAGGCGTCTCGATCTATCTCTATAGATCTTGATGCCTAATATATAAGCAGCTTCTCCAAGGTCCTTCATTGACAAACACTTGTTCAAGTAGGCCTTTATGCTTTCCAAGAATTCTATATCATTTACCATCAGGAGTATATCATCCACATATAATATGAGAAATGCTACAGAGCTCCCACTCACTTTCTTGTAAACACAGGCTTCTCCATAAGTCTGTGTAAACCCAAACGCTTTGATCATCTCATCAAATCGAATGTTCCAACTCCGAGAGGCTTGCACCAGCCCATAGATTGAGCGTTGGAGCTTGCACACCTTGTCAGCATTCTTAGGATCGACAAAACCTTCTGGCTGCATCATATACAATTCTTCCTTAAGGAAACCATTAAGGAATGCCGTTTAGACGTCCATTTGCCATATCTCATAATCATATAATGCGGCAATTGCTAACATGATTCAGACGGACTTCAGCTTCGCTACGGGTGAGAAAGTCTCATCGTAGTCAGCCCCTTGAACTTGTCGATAATCCTTAGCGACAAGACGAGCCTTATAGATGGTCACATTACCATCCGCGTCTGTCTTCTTCTTAAAGATCCATTTATTTTCTATGGCTCGCCGATCATCGGGCAAGTCAGTCAAAGTCCATACTTCGTTTTCATACATGGATCCTATCTCGGATTTCATGGCTTCCAGCCATTTGTCAGAATCTGGGCCCGCCATCGCTTCTTCATAGTTCAAAGGTTCACCATTGTCTAACAACATGATTTCCAGGACAGGGTTGCTGTACCACTCTGGTGCGGAACGTGTCCTTGTGGACCTACGAAGTTCAATAGCATCTTGATCTGAAGTTTCATGATCATCATCATTAACTTCCTCTCTAGTCGGTGCAGGCACCTCAGGAACATTTTCTTGAGCTGCGCCACTCTCCGGTTCAAGAGGCAATACTTCATCAAGTTCTACTTTCCTCCCACTTACTTCTTTCGAGAGAAACTCTTTCTCTAGAAAGGATCCATTCTTGGCAACAAAGATCTTGCCTTCGGATCTGAGGTAGAAGGTATACCCAATAGTTTCTTTAGAGTATCCTATGAAGACACATTTTTTCGATTTGGGTTCGAGCTTTTCAGGTTGAAGTTTCTTGACATAAGCATCGCATCCCCAAACTTTCAGAAACGACAGCTTAGGTTTCTTACCAAACCACAATTCATATGGTGTCGTCTCAACGGATTTCGACGGATCCCTATTTAAAGTGAATGCGGCAGTCTCTATAGCATAATCCCAAAATGACAGCGGTAGATCGGTAAGAGACATCATAGATCGTACCATATCCAATAGAGTGCGATTACGACGTTTGAACACACCATTACACTGAGCTGTTCTAGGCGGCGTGAGTTGTGAAACAATTCCGCATTTCCTTAAGTGCATGCCAAATTCGTGACTCAAATATTCTCCCCCACGATCTGATCGTAAGAACTTGATTTTCCTTTCACGTTGATTCTCAACCCCACTCTGAAATTCCTTGAACTTTTCAAAGGTCTCAGACTTGTGTTTCATTAAGTAGACATACCCATATCTACTCAAGTCATCAGTGAGGGTGAGAACATAACGATAGCCACCGCGAGCCTCAACACTCATTGGACCGCACACATCATTATGTATGATTTCCAATAAGTTGGTTGCTCGCTCCATTGTTCCGGAGAACGGATTCTTGGTCATTTTTCCCATGTGGCATGGTTCGCACGTGTCAAATGATTCACAATCAAGAGACTCCAAAAGTCCATCTGCATGGAGTTTCTTCATGTGTTTGACACCAATGTGACCAAGGCGGCAGTGCCACAAGTATGTGGGACTATCATTATCAACCTTACATCTTTTGGCATTCACACCATGAATATGTGTAACATCACATTCGAGATTAAATAAGAATAAACCATTGACCAGTGGGGCATGACCATAAAACATGTCTCTCATATAAATAGAACAACCATTATTCTCAGATTTAAAAGAGTAGCCATCTCGCATTAAACGAGATCCAGATACAATGTTCATGCTCAAAGCTGGTACTAAATAACAATTATTGAGGTTTAAAACTAATCCCGTAGGTAAATGTAGAGGTAGCATGCCGACGGCGATCACATCAACCTTGGAACCATTCCCGACGCGCATCGTCACCTCGTCCTTCGCCAGTCTCCGTTTATTCCGCAGTTCCTGTTTTGAGTTACAAATATGAGCAACTGCACTGGTATCAAATACCCAGGAGCTACTACGAGCGCTGGTTAGGTACACATCAATAACATGTATATCACATATACCTTTGGCATTGCCGGCCTTCTTATCCGCTAAGTACTTGGGGTAGTTCCGCTTCCAGTGACCGTTTCCCTTGCAATAAAAGCACTCAGTCTCAGGCTTGGGTCCATTCTTTGGCTTCTTCCTGGCAGCTTGCTTACCGGGCGCGGCAACTCCCTTGCCGTCCTTCTTGAAGTTCTTTTTACCCTTGCCTTTCTTGAACTTAGTGGTTTTATTCACCATCAACACTTGATGTTCCTTTTTGATTACCACCTCCGCTGATTTCAGCATTGAATATACCTCAGGAATGGTCTTTTCCATCCCCTGCATATTGAAGTTCATCACAAAGCTCTTGTAGCTAGGTGGGAGCGACTGAAGGATTCTGTCAATGACCGCATTATCCGGGAGATTAACTCCCAGCTGAGATAAGCAGTTGTGCAACCCAGACATTTTGAGTATGTGCTCGCTGACGGAACTATTCTCCTCCATCTTGCAACTGTAGAACTTGTCGGAGACTTCGTATCTCTTGACCCGGGCATGATCTTGAAAACCATTTTCAGCTCTTGGAACATCTCATATGCTCTGTGTTGCTCAAAACGCTTTTGGAGCCCCGGTTCTAAGCTATAAAGCATGCCGCACTGAACCAGGGAGTAATCATCACTAAACGTCTGCCAAGCGTTCATAAAGTCTTGTTCTGCTGGGAAAACAGGTGCTTCACCTAGCGGTGGATCAAGGACATATGCTTTCCTGACAGCTATGAGGATAATCCTCAGGTTACGGACCCAGTCCGTGTAGTTGCTGCCATCGTCTTTCAGCTTGGTTTTCTCTAGGAACGCATTGAAGTTGAGGGCAACATTAGCGTGGGCCATTTGATCTAGAAGACATATTGCAAAGATTTTTAGACTATGTTCATGATAGTTAAGTTCATCTAATCAAATTATTTAATGAACTCCCACTCAGATAGACATCCCTCTAGTCATCTAAGTGATACATGATCCGAGTCAACTAGGCCGTGTCCGATCATCACGTAAGACGGACTAGTCATCATCGGTGAACATCTTCATGTTGATCATCTCGTCTATACGACTCATGTTCGACCTTTCGGTCTTCCATGTTCCGAGGCCATGTCTGTACATGCTAGGCTCGTCAACTTAACCTAAGTGTGTTGCGTGTGTAAATTTGGCTTACACCCGTTGTATGCGAACGTTACAACCGATCACACCCGATCATCACGTGGTGCTTCGGAACAACGAACCTTAGCAACGATGCACAGTTAGGGGGAACACCATTCTTGATATTTTAATGAGGGATCATCTTATTTATGCTACCGTCGTTCTAAGCTAATAAGATGTAAAACATGATAATCATCACATGCAATCAAATAGTGACATGATATGGCCAATATCATTTTGCTCCTTTTGATCTCCATCTTCGGGGTGCCATGATCATCATCGTCATCGGCATGACACCATGACCTCCATCATCATGATCTCCATCATCGTGTCTTCATGAAGTTGTCTCGCCAACTATTACTTCTACTGCTATGGCTAACGGTTAGCGATAAAGTAAAGTAATAACATGACATTCATGTTGACATGCAGGTCATAAATAAATTAAGACAACTCCTATGGCTCCTGCCGGTTGTCATACTCATCGACATGCAAGTCGTGATTCCTATTACAAGAACATGATCAATCTCATACATCACATATATCATTCATCACATCCTTTTGGCCATATCACATCACACGGCATATGCTGCAAAAACAAGTTAGACGTCCTCTAAATGTTGTTGCATGTTTTTACGTGGCTACTATAGGTTTCTAGCAAGAACGTTTCTTACCTACGCCAAAACCACAACGTGATATGCCAATTTCTATTTACCCTTCATAAGGACCCTTTTCATCGAATCCGATCCGACTAAAGTGGGAGAGACACACACCCGCTAGCCACCTTATGCAACTAGTGCATGTCAGTCAGTGGAACCAGTCTCACGTAAGCGTATGTGTAAGGTCGGTCTGGGCCGCTTCATCCCACGATGCCGCTGAATCAAGATAAGACTAGTAACGACAAGTAAATTGACAAAATCGACGCCCACAACAACTTGTGTTCTACTCGTGCATAGAAACTACGCACAGACCTAGCTCATGATGCCACTGTTGGGGATCGTTGCAGAATTTTTTTTTCTACGCATCACCAAGATCAATCTATGGAGTAACTAGCAACGAGAGGGAAGGGAGTGCATCTTCATACCCTTGAAGATCGCGAGTTGGAAGCATTGCAAGAACGCGGTTGTAGGAGTCGTACATGTAGCAATTCAGATCGCGGTCGAATCCGATCTAAGCACCGAACAACGGTGCCTCCGCGTTCAACACACATGAAGCCCAGTGATCTCCCCCGCGCATTGATCCAGCAAGGAGGAGGGAGAGGTTGAGGAAGAAGGCTCCAATAGCAGCACGACGGTGTGGTGGTGATGGAGTGGCAGTTCTCCGGCAGGGCTTCGCCAAGCTCACGTGGAGGAGGAGAGGTGTTGGGGAGGGGAGGGGCTGCGCCTTGGATGTGGTGCTGCAGCCCTCCCTCACCCCTCTATTTATAGGGAGAAGGGGGAAGGGGGCCGGCCCCTCTAGATGGGATCTAGAGGGGGGGCGGCAGCCAAGGGGGAGGGAGCTTGCCCCCCAAGCCAAGGGGGCGCGCCCCCTTTAGGGTTCCCCCCAACCCTATGCGCATGGGCCCTAGGGGTTTTTGGTGCCCCAGCCCACTCGGGGCTGGTTCCCTTCCATCTACAGCCCATAAGGCCCTTCAGGGCAAGTGGATCCTCCCGATGGACCCCCGGAACCCCTCCGGTGGTCCCGGTACAATACCGGTATACCCCCGAATATTTCCGGTGACCGTATGATGACTTCCCATATATAAATCTTCACCTCCGGACTATTCCGGAACTCCTCGTGACATCCGGGATCTCATCCGGGACTACGAACAACATTCGGTAATCACATACAAGTCTTCCTAATAACCCTAGCGTCATCGAACCTTAAGTGTGTAGACCCTACGGGTTCGGGAACCATGCAGACATGACCGAAACAACTCTCCGACCAATAACCAATAGCTGGATCTGGATACCCATGTTGACTCCCACATGTTCCAAGATGATCTCATTGGATGAACCACGATGTCGAGGATTCAAGCAATCCCGTATGCAATTCCCTTTGTCAATCGATATGTTACTTGCCTGAGATTCAATCGTCGTTATCCCAATATCTCTTTCAATCTCGTTACCAGCAAGTCACTTTACTCGTTGCGTAACACATCATCCCGTGACCAACCCTTAGTCACATTGAGCTCATTACGATGATGTCTTACCGAGTGGGCCCAGAGATACCTCTCCGTCATACGGAGTGACAAATCCCAGTCTCGATTCATGCCAACCCAACAGACACTTTCAGAGATACCCTTAGTGCACCTTTATAGTCACCTAGTTACGTTGTGACGTTTGGCACACCCAAAGTATTCCTACAGTATCCGGGAGTTGCACAATCTCATGGTCTAAGGAAAAGATACTTGACATTTGAAAAGCTTTAGCAGACGAACTACACGATCTTGCGCTATGCTTAGGATTGGGTCTTGTCCATCACATCATTCTCCTAATGATGTGATCCCATTATCAATGACATCCAATGTCCATGGTCGGGAAACCGTAACCATCTATTGATCAACGAGCTAGTCAACTAGAGGCTCAGTAGGGACATGTTGTGGTCTATGTATTCACACATGTATTATGATTTATGGATAACACAATTATAGCATGAACAATAGACAATTATCATGAAGAAGGAAATATAATAATAACCATTTTATTATTGCATCTAGGGCATATTTCCAACACACAGATGATTTGAGTAAGATATGGGTATATCTTCTTGATGAAACATAAATATGTAACATTTGAAAAGTTCAAATAATTTCAGAGAGAAGTGGAAAATGATCGTAACAAGAAAATAAAGTTTCTGCGATCTGATCGTGGAGGAGAATATTTGAGTTATGAGTTTGGTCTTCATTTGAAACAATGCAAAATAGTTTCGCAACTCACGCCACCTGGAACACCACAGCGTAATGGTGTGTCCGAACATCATAACCATACTTTATTAGATATGGTGCAATCTATGATGTCTCTTAGCGATTTACCACTATCATTTTGGGGTTATGCATTAGAGACAGCTGCATTCATGTTAAATAGGGCACCATCTAAATCCGTTGAGACGACGCCATATGAACTGTGGTTTATCAAGAAACCTAATATGTCGTTTCTTAAAGTTTGGGGCTATGATGCTTATGTGAAAGAGTTTCAACTTGATAAGCTCGAACCCAAATCGGGGAAATGCGTCTTCATAGGATACCCAAAGGAAACTGTTGGGTACACCTTCTATCACAGATCCGAAGGCAAGATATTCGTTGCTAAGAATGGATCCTTTCTAGAGAAGAAGTTTCTCTCGAAAGAAGTGAGTGGGAGGAATGTAGAACTTGATAAGGTAATTGTACCTTCTCCTGAATTGGAAAGTAGTTCATCAGATAAATCAGTTCTATTATTCCTACACCAATTAGTGAGGAAGCTAATGATGATGATCATGAAACTTCAGATCAAGTTGCTACCAAACCTCGTAGGACAACCAGAGTATGGTCCACACCAGAGTGGTACGGTAATCCTTTCTGGAAGTCATGTTACTAGACCATGACGAACCTATGAACTATGAGGAAGCGATGATGAGCCCAGATTCCGCAAAATGGCTTGAGGCCATGAAATCTGAGATGGGATCCATGTATGATAACAATGTATGGACTTTGATTGACTTGCCCGATGATCATTGAGTCATTAAGAATAAATGGATCTTCAAGAGGAAGACGGACGCTGATAGTAGTGTTACTATCTACAAAGCTCAAACTATCGCGAAATGTTTTCAACAAGTTCAAGGTGTTGACTACGATGAGATTTTCTTACTCGTTTTGATGCTTAAAAGTCTGTCCGAATCATGTTAGCAGTTGCCGCATTTTATGAAATCTGACAAATGGATGTCAAAACTGTATTCTTTAATGGATTTCTTAAAGAAGAGTTGTATATGATGCAACCAGAAGGTTTTGTCGATCCTAAAGGTGCTAAAAAAGTGAGCAAGCTCCAGCGATCCATCTATGGACAGGTGCAAGCATCTCGGAGTTGGAATATATGCTTTGATAAAGTGATCAAAGCATATGGTTTTATATAGACTTGCGGTGAAGCCTGTTTTTACAAGAAAGTGAGCGGGAGCACTACAACATTTCTGATAAGTATATGTGAATGCCATATTGTTGATCGGAAATGATGTAGAATTTTCTGGAAAGCATAAAGGAGTGTTTGAAAAGATTTTTTCAGAGAAAGACCTCGATGAAGCTGCTTAGACATTCAACATCAAGATCTATCGAGATAGATCAAGATGCTTGATAAGTTTTTTCAATGAGTACATACCTTGACAAGATTTTGAAGTAGTTCAAAATGGAATAGTCAAAGAAGGAGTTCTTGCCTGTGTTGCAAGTTGTGAAGTTGAGTAAAGACTCAAAACCCGACCACAACAGAAATATAGAAAGAGAATGAAAAAGCATTCCCTATGCCTCAGTCATAGGTTCTATAAACTATGCTATGCTATTTACCAGTCCTATTGTATACCTTAGCATCTTCCTGGCAAGGGAGTACAATAGTGATCTAGGAGTAGATCACTGGACATCGGTCAAAACTATCCTTAGAGGACTAAGGAAATATTTCTCGGTTATGGAGGTGATAAAAGAGTTCGTCATAAAGAGTTACGCCGATGCAAGCTTTTTACATCGATCCAGATGACTCTAAGTCTCGATCTGGATGCATATTGAAAGTGGGAGCAATTAGCTAGAGTAGCTCCGTGCAGAGCATTGTAGACATAGAAATTTGCGAAATACATTTGAATCTGAATGTTGCAGACCCGTAGACTAAACTTGTCTCACAAGCAAAACATGATCACTCTTTGGGTGTTAATCACATAGCAATGTGAACTAGATTATTGACTCTAGTAAACCCTTTGGGTATTAGTCACAAGGAGATGTGAACTAATCACATAAAGATGTGAACTAGATTATTAACTCTAGTGCAAGTGGGAGACTGAAGGAAATATGCCCTAGAGGCAATAATAAAGTTATTATTTATTCCCTTATATCATGATAAATGTTTATTATTCATCCTAGAATTGTATTAACCAGAAACTTAGTACATGTGTGAATATATAGAGAAACAGAGTGTCACTAGTTTGCCTCTACTTGACTAGCTCGTTGAATCAATGATGGTTATGTTTCCTAACCATATACATGAGTTGTCGTTTGATTAACGGGATCACATCATTAGAGAATGATGTGATTGACTTGACCCATCCGTTAGCTTAGCACGATGATCGTTTAGTTTGTTGCTATTGCTTTCTTCATGACTTATACATGTTCCTATGACTATGAGATTATGAAACTCCCGAGTATCGGAGGAACATTTTGTGTGCTACAAAACGTCACAACGTAACTGGGTGATTATAAAGGTGCTCTACAGGTGTCTCCGATGGTACTTGTTGAGTTGGCATAGATTGAGATTAGGATTTGTCACTCCGATTGTCGGAGAGGTATCTCTGGGCCCTCTCGGTAATGCACATCACTATAATCCTTGCAAGCATTGTGACTAATGAGTTAGTTGTGGGATGATGTATTATGGGACGAGTAAAGAGACTTGCCAGTAACAAGTTTGAACTACGTATTGAGATACCGAAGATCGAATCTCGGGAAAGTAACATAACGATGACAAAGGGAACAACATATGTTGTTATGTGGTTTGACCGATAAAGATCTTCGTAGAATATGTAGGAGCCAATATGAGCATCCAGGTTCCACTATTGGTTATTGACCAGAGATGTGTCTCGGTCATGTCTACATAGTTCTTGAACCCGTAGGGTCCGCACACTTAACGTTCGATGACGATTTGTATTATGAGTTATGTGATTTGATGTACCGAAGATAGTACGGAGTCCCGGATGTGATCACAGACATGACAAGGAGTGTCGAAATGGCCGAGATGTAAATATTGATATATTGGACGGCTATATTTGGACACCGGAAGTGTTCCAGATGATTTCGGAGAAAATCGGAGTGCCGGAGGGGTTACCGGAACCCCCGGGGAAGTATTGGGCCTTAGTGGGCCTGAGGGGAGAGAGAGGGCTGCAGCCAGGAGGTGGCGCGCCCCCTCCCATGGGGAGTCCGAATTGGACTAGGGGAGGGGGGGCAACCCCTCTTTCCCTCTCCGTCTCCCTCTCTTTCCTTCCCCCTTCCCTCTTCGTAGTTGGACTAGGAAATGATGAATCCTCTTCCTAGCAGGAAGATGATTCCTCCTTTCCTTGGGGCGCACCAAGGCTGGCCCGCCTCCCCATTGCTCCTTTATATACGGGGGCAGGGGGCACCCAAAGACACACAAGTTGATTATTGATCCCTTAGCCGTGTGCGGTGCCGCCTCCATCATAATCCACCTCGGTCATATCATCGTAGTTCTTAGGCGAAGCCCTGCGACAGTAGCATCATCATCACCGTCATCACGCTGTCGTGCTGACAAAGCTCTCCCTCGACACTCAGCTGGACCGAGAGTTCGTGGGACGGCACCGAGCCAAACGTGTCCAGATCACGGAGGTGCCGTACTTTCTCAACCGCATTGTCAAACGGTACTAGGATCGGTCGGATCATGAAGACGTATGATTACATCAACCGCATTGTCATAATGCTTCCGCTTATGGTCTACGAGGGTACGTAGACTATATTATCCCCTCTCGTTTCTATGAATCACCATGATCTTGCATGTGCGTAGGAAATTTTTGAAATTACTGCGTTCCCCAACAGAGAGTTGGCACTTGTCCACTCTTCTTCAGCTCTCGGAGGTTGGCACGCCGGGGTTCATCTGGGTCGTCCGAGACCGGAAGTTCCGGGATGGCCGAAGGCCGGGCGCTAGCCGGACGGTATGGGCTGACTAGAGAGTTGGCGCTTGTCCCCTCTTCTTCAGATGTCGGCTCCGTGGCTTGTGCGTTGTAGCTTATCACAGATAGTGTTTTTGACTTAGGCAGCAACCATGTCTCACTCGAATTTAAGGGAAGCTCAAGTAGGAGAGATGTTACCTCATATTGAATAGCACGTGCTGGAGCTCTTGTCATGGGTCCACTTGGTGCTTGGTGAGACGATGGTAGGTTGTAACGCCCTCGATGCGGCTATATCTCCCACGTGTCGAAGCACGACTTAGAGGCATAACCGCATTGAAAGCAATGTCGCAAGTGAGGTAATCTTCACACAACCCATGTAATACATAAGGGAAATAGATACATAGCTGGCTTACAATCGCCACTTCACACAATACATGAATAAAGCATTACGTCAACCAGATACAATCAAGGTCTGACTATGGAACCAAAATAAAAGAAGACTACCCCAAATGCTACACAGATCCACGATCGTCCCAACCGGGCTCCACTACTGATTAACTGAAACGAAACAACACAATGAACGAGATCTTCATCGAGCTCCTCCTTGAGCTCGGTTGCGTCATCTGCATGGTTCAACGGCACCTGCAAGCTGGTTTTGAAAGTATCTGTGAGTTACGGGGACTCAGCAATCTCACACCCTCGCGATCAAGACTATTTAAGCTTATAGGAAGGGTAAAAGGTATGAGGTGGAGCTGCAGCAAGCGACTAGCATGTATGGTGGCTAGCATACGCAAATGAGAGCGAGAAGAGGAGGCAAAGGCACGATCGATGAACTATGATCAAGAAGTGATCCTAGAACAACCTACGTCAAGCATTACTCCAACACCGTGTTCACTTCCCGGACTCCGCCGAGAAGAGACCATCACTGTAACACACACGGTTGATGCATTTTAATTAAGATAAACTTTAGGTTTTCTACAACCGGACATTAACAAATTACCATCTGCCCATAACCGCAGGCACGATTTTCGAAAGTTCAAATCCCTGCAGGGGTGTCCCAACTTAGCCCATCACAAGCTCTCATGGTCAAGGAAGGATATTCCTTCTCCCAAGACAATCCAATCAGACTCGGCATCCCGGTTACAAGACATACTCGACAATGGTAAAACAAGTCCAGTGAAGCCACCCAGATGTGCCGACAAATCCCGATAGGAGCTGCACATATCTTGTTCTCAGGGCACACCGGATGAGCAAGACGTCGGGTAGGCCAGCCCAGAGTTTCTCCTGGTAGCCCCGAACATCGCTCAGTTGGACCAACACTTAGAGAAGCACTGGCCCGGGGGGGTTAAAAGAAAGATGACCCTCGGGATGCGCGACTCCCAAGGGAAAGAGGCTAGGTGGCGAATGGTAAAACCAATGTTGGGCCTTGCTAGAGGAGTTTTATTCAAGGCGAACTGTCAAGGGGTTCCCATTATAACCCAACCGTGTAAGGAACGCAAAATCCGGGAACATAACACCGATATGACGGAAACTAGGGCGGCAAGAGTGGAAGAAAACAGTAGGCATAAGGCCGAGCCTTCCACCCTTTACCAAGTATATAGATGCATTAATTAAATAAGAGATATTGTGATATCCCAACAATAACCATGTTGCAACAGGGAACAAACTCCAATCTTCACCTGCAACTAACAATGCTATAAGAGGGGCTGAGCAAAGCGGTAACATAGCCAAACAACGGTTTGCTAGGACAAGGTGGGTTAGAGGCTTGGCTTAATAATATGGGAGGCATGATAAGCAAGTGGTTGGTATCGCAACATAGGCATAGCAAAAAGAGCGAGCATCTAGCAAGCAAAGATAGAAGTGATTTCGAGGGTATGGTCATCTTGCCTAAGATCCCGAAAGGAAGAAGAACGAGTCCATGAAGAAGACAAACAGACATAGTCGAACGAATCCTCACAACACGACGTTACCGGATTACCGAGAAGAAGTACTGTAACGCCCTCGATGCGGCTATAGCTCCCACGTGTCGAGGCACGGCTTAGAGGCATAACTGCATTGAAAGCAATGTCGCAAGTTAGGCAATCATCACAACATCCCATGTAATATAGATAACAAAAGGGGAGATACATAGTTGGCTTACACCCGCCATGTCAATCAAAGGACATGAATAGCATTACGACATTCAAACACTCATGGCCCGACTACGGCGCCAAAATAAAAGATAACCCAACATGCGACACGGTCCCGATCACCCCAACTGGGAACCACTACTGATCATCAAGTAAAGACACGTAGTAACGGCGTGAGTCCTTGTCGAACTCCCACTTGAGCTCAAGCATGTCATCTGGAGCGGAATCATCAGGCCCTGCATCTGGTTCGGAAGTAATCTATGAGCCACAGGGACTCAGCAATCTCGCACCCTCGCGATCAAGACTATTTAAGCTTATAGGTAAGGCAGGGTAAATATGTGGAGCTGTAGCAAGCAACTAGCATGTATGGTGGCTATCCTGTTTGCAGTAGAGAGCGAGAAGAGAAGGCAAAGCGCGATCGAGTAACTAGAGGACATCCTGCGGCAAGCATTACTCCAACACCGTGTTCACTTCTCAGACTCCGCCGAGAAGAGACCATCACGGCAACTCACACAGTTGATTCATTTTAATTAAGTTAAGGTTCAAGTTATCTACAACCGGACATTAACAAATTCCCATCTACCCATAACTGCAGGCACGGCTTTCGAAAGTTCAAAACCCTGCAGGGGAGTCCCAACTTAGCCCATGACAAACTCTCACGGTCAACGAAGGAATAGACCTCCTCCCGAGACATTCCGATGAGACTCGGCATCCCGGTTCTACAAGACAACTCCGACAATGGTAAAACAAGACCAGCAACGCCACCCGCTGTGCCGACAAATCCCGATAGGAGCTGCATATATCTCTTTCTCAGGGCACACCGGACAAGCTAAGCGTACGGGAGCCAACGTAACCCAAGTTGCCAAGGGACGGCCCCGCATGGTGCTCTAGGTTGGACCAACGCTCAGAGGAGCAATGGCCCGGGGGTTTAAAATAAGATGAACCTTGAGTCCGCGAAACCCAAGGGAAAAGGCTAGGTGGCAAATGGTAAAACCAAGGTTGGGCATTGCTGGAGGAGTTTTATTCAAGGCAGACTGTCAAGGGGTTCCCATTATAACCCAACCGCGTAAGGAACGCAAAATCCGGGAACATAACACCGATATGAAGGAAACTAGGGCGGCAAGAGTGGAACAAAACCCTAGGCGAGAGGCCGAGCCTTCCACCCTTTACCAAGTATATAGATGCATTAAGATAACATGGCAATATAAAGATATCCCAACAAGTAAATAATGTTCCAACAAGGAACGGTCTCCAATCTTCACCTGCAACTAGCAACGCTATAAGAGGGGCTGAGCAAAGCGGTAACATAGCCAATTAATGGTTTGCTAGGACATGGTGGGTTAGAGGCTGAACATGGCAATTTGGGAGGCATGATAAGCAAGTGGTAGGCATCATAGCATAGGCATAGCAAAAGAGCGAGCATCTAGCAAGCAAGGATAGTAGTGATTTTGAGGGTATGATCATCTTGCCTGCAAAGTTGTCAGAGTTGACTGGATCGTCGAAAGCAAACTCAACGGGCTCCTCGTTAGAGAACTCGTCTCCCAGCTCTACCCAAACAAGACAAACAAGCAACAAGGACACAATCAACCACGTGCAAACTCAAACAATATGATGCAACGATGGTATGCTATGCGGGATGCGATGCGGGATGCATATGCAAGATTTGACAAGGAATGAATGAACCTGGCCTCAACATGGAAATCCAAGTGTGCCACTGGAAAGATGAGATGAAATCGCTTGAAAACAATATAAAGAACACCGGAATCGGAGTTACGGTTTGGAAATGGCAAGCGATTCAAATATGACCAGGTTCTGCGATTTACAGCAAGTAGCCATCTAAATGCAACAATAAGAACATGCTACAGCACTCAAACATGGCATCAAAATACATTGCAGGAATCCATTCATGATGCTTAACAAAAGTCTAGCACTGAGCTATGGCCAAATCATCCATTAACAGGTTCAAACAAGCTTGGCAAAAATGCATTTGACAAACAGATCTCAGACTTAGTGAAATTAACACTTGTCTGGAATTTCAGAGCAGATAGCACACTTCGGAGCATGAAAACTATATGCTACAGTACCTGAACATGGCAAAGTAAAGCATGGCATGGAGCTACTCAAAGAGCTTAACAAAAGTCCCTTAGTGACCTTGAGCCAAAAGGGATCAGAAAATACATTTGCAAGCATGTGAACATGGCAAAAACATAATCAGTTCTCAGACTTAGTGAAAACTGGAGCATGCTGAAAACAGATATCAATTAGGCATGTTTACGAACTCGATGCACTCACTACAGAGCAAGTCATGACAAACTAAGCATACACCCATCAAGAATACATAAAAAAACTAACTAGACATGGCAAGAAAAATAACATAGCATGCACGGATCAACTACAACAACATCGGCAAAATCGCTAACAAGTAGACAATCTGCCCAGATTCACGAAATGACAAAAGTAGAGCTCGATTGACTCAAGCTAGGGTGCTCCATAATTGCAAACAAAGACATGGATGGATAGAGCACTATAAGAATAACAAAACATCTTTACTGATCATCCTCAAAATTCGCACTTGGAGAACAAGGAAGATCATGCCAAGCACTTGCGTTTGGTACTCAATAAGCTCAGAGAACACAAGTTCTACGCCAAGTTCTCCAAGTGCGAATTTTGGCTCGATGAGGTTCTTTATCTTGGTCATATCATCTCTGCCAAGGGCATTGCGGTGAATCCTAAGAAGGTGTCTGCAATTATGAATTGGTCACCTCCTCAGAACGTGAAGCAACTCCATAGCTTCCTCGGTCTCGCAAGCTACTGCCGAAGATTCGTTGAAAACTTTTCTAAGATCGCGCAGCCTCTCTCAAATTTTCTCCAGAAGCACGTCAAGTACGTTTGGTCTCCGGAATGTGACATTGCTTTCAACACTTTGAAAGAGAAATTGGTCACCGCTCTAGTTCTGACTCCGCCTGATGAATCCAAGCCATACGAGGTCTTTTGTGATGCCTCTCTCCAAGGTCTTGGCGCAGTGTTGATGCAAGAGAGGAAAGTTGTTGCTTATACCTCTCGCCAATTGAAGCCCAATGAGAAGAACTACCCCACTCATGATCTCGAGTTGGCGGCAGTTGTGCATGCTCTTTTGACTTGGAGACATCTCTTATTGGGAAGAAAATTGACATTTTCACTGATCACCAGAGTCTCAAGTACATCTTCACTCAACCTAATCTCAACCTCAGGCAAACTCGATGGGTCGAAATGATTCAAGAGTATAATCCGAGTATTGAGTATACTCCAGGCAAGGCCAATGTGATTGCTAACGCATTGAGCAGGAAGGCTTATTGCAACAGTCTGATTCTCAAGCCTTATCAACCCGAGCTTTGTGAAGCTTTCTGCAAACTTAATCTGCAAGTTGTTCCTCAAGGTTTCCTCGCCAACCTTCAAGTCTCTCCTACCTTGGAAGACCAGATTCGCCAAGCCCAGCTTCTTGATGCTATGGCGAAAAAGGTGAAGATTGGGATTGCCAAGAGTCAACCCAAGTACAAGTGCTACCGCCTTGATGACAAGGATACTCTCTTCTTCGAGGATCGTCTTGTTGTGCCCAAGGGTGACCTTCGTAAAGTGATCATGAACGAGGCTCACAATTCTCTCCTCTCCATCCACCCTGGGAGCATGAAGATGTATCAGGACCTCAAGCAAGCTTATTGGTGGACTCGAATGAAGCGCGAGATTGCTCAATTCGGGAATGAATGTGATGTCTGCAGAAGAGTGAAGGCAGAACACCAAAGGCCAGCAGGTCTCCTCCAACCTCTTGCCATTCCAGAATGGAAGTTTGACCACATTGAGATGGACTCCATGACTGGGTTTCCAAAGTCCAAACGTGGCAATGATGCTATATTCGTTGTCATTGACAAACTCACTAAAGTGGCACACTTTCTGCCTATCAAAGAGTCGATCACAGCAGCTCAATTGGCAGAACTCAATACCTCTCGAGTTGTCTCTCTGCACGGTATTCCACAAGTGATCTCTTCAGACCGTGGCAGCATCTTTACCTCAAAGTTTTGGGATTCTTTTCAGAAGGCCATGGGAACCAACATCCGCTTCAGCACAGCTTTCCATCCTCAAACTAGCGGTCAAGTCGAGCGTGTCAACCAGATTCATGAAGATATGCTCAGGGCTTGTGTGATCTCCTTCGGCATGAAGTGGGAGGATTGTCCTCCTTATGCTGAATTCTCCTACAACAACAGTTTTCAAGCTAGTTCGGGCAAGGCCCCATTTGAAATTCTGTATGGCAGGAAGTGCCGTACCCCTCTCAACTGGTCTGAAACCGGTGAACGTCAGCTTCTCGGAAATGACTTAATCACAGAGGCAGAGGAAATGTGCAAAGTCATTCGAGATAACCTCAAAGCAGCCCAATCCCGCCAGAAGAGCTACTATGATAGTAATCACCGTGATTTGGCTTTCGAGATCGGAGATCATGTTTACCTCCTTGTCTCTCCGATGAAAGGTACTCGTCGCTTCGGTATCAAAGGGAAGCTTGCCCCTAGATACGTCGGACCTTTCAAGATCGTCAGCAAGAGAGGCGATCTCGCCTATCAACTCGAGCTTCCTTCAAACTTTCCAAATGTGCATGACGTGTTCCATGTCTCTCAGCTCCGAAAGTGCTTCAAGACCCCTGACCGCACCGTCAACTTCGAGGACATTGAGCTCCAAGAAGATCTCTCTTATCGTGAGCACCCCGTTGCTATTCTTGAAGAGACTGAATGCAAGACTCGCAACAAGCCAATCAAATTCCTCAAAGTCAAGTGGTCACACCAGTCCGACTGTGAAGCTACCTGGGAACGCGAGGATCACCTCCGTTCTGATTACCCAGCGTTCTTTCAGTCCTAGATCTCGGGACGAGATCCTTTCGTAGTGGTGGAGTGTTGTAACACCCCGGATATGATTTACCCAATATGTAATCCAACTCTTGTCGTTTCCGGTGTTAAGTTATTTTATTTTCTCAGGTTCGGGTTTTTGTCTCCGTGTGTCGTTGTCGTTGTCATGCATCTCATATCATGTCATCATGTGCATTGCATTTGCATACGTGTTCATCGCATGCATTCGAGCATTTTCCCCGTTGTCCGTTTTGCATTCCGGCACTTCATTCTCCTCCAGTGGTCAATTCTACCTTTCTTTCGTGTGTGGGGATTAAACATTTCCGGATTGGACCGAGACTTGCCAAGCGGCCTTGGTTTACTACCGGTAGACCGCCTGTCAAGTTTCGTACCATTTGGACTTCGTTTGATACTCAACGGTTAACCGAGGGACCGAAAAAGCCTCGTGTGTGTTGCAGCCCAACACCTCTCCAATTTGGCCCAAAACCCACCAAAACCTTCTCCATCATCTAGAGCGTTCGATCACGATTGCGTGGCCAAAAACCGCACCTCATTTGGACTCTCCTAGCTCCCTCTATGCCTATATATACCTCCCCCATTCCAAATCTCGGATCCCCTCCTCGAATCGCTAAAAAAATCCATCTCCGCCGCCAGACAACGCCCGTCCCCGGCCGGACAGCGTCCGCCGCCGCCTTCGACCAACCGAGGCGCGCCACGTGGGCATCCAGCCCCACTTCGCCGCCTCCTCCCGCCGCCGGCCCGCTCGGCCCGCGAGGGGCCCTCCCGGGCCCGGGCGCCGCCTCCCCGCGCCTTCTCCACCCTGCCGCCCGACGCCGCTGCCCCGCCGCCTTCACCTCGCCGGCCGGCGCCGCCACGCCGCCGCGCCAGGGCGCCGCACTCGCCTCCTCCAGCGGATCCGGGACACCGCGTCCGCGCCGCCGCCGCCAACCGCCGCCGCCGCTTCGGATCCGGCCACCTCGCCGGCGAGCCCCCTCCTCCGCGCCAAGTCCGACGACTCCGGCGACCTCGAAGCTCCGGCCGGCGAACCTCGTTCGGCGTGCAAACCAGATCTGGATCTGGATCTCGTCTGGGTTGACTTTTCTGCCCGAAACCCTAATTTTATTACTATGTTCATCGTGTCGTAACTCTGCATCCGTAGCTCCGTTTTAGGCATATAGCATATCAAAATGTTCGTCTCAGAGAGAACATCATTTCGTCTCATTGCATCATTTTCATTTGAGTTCATCTTGATGCCATAAATGCTGTTAGAAGAGTGCTATTTGAGTTAATTGTCATATCTGCTGCTCCATTTAGATATTTGTCATTTTTGCCATGTTTATTGTGTGCATGATATGCCCCTGAGCTCTTCATGAGTTTTTTATATGTTTTGCCATATATTTAGAGGTGCAACCCATATATTTTTTGTGATGTGTGTGGTGACTAGCATGAGCTTGCAAAGTGGTGCATTCGTTAATGCGGATTTCAGGGACTTAGCTTTTCCACTAAGTCCTTGATCTGTTTATCTCAATATGCCATATGTTCATGTTGTTTCCTAGTGATCCGTGCCTCTTTTGAGGATGATCAGTAAGGATGTTTTGTTATTCTTGTAGTGCTCTATCCATCCATGTCTTTGTTTGCAATTATGGAGCACCCTAGCTTGAGTCAATCGAGCTCTACTTTTGTCATTTCGTGAATCTGGGCAGATTGTCTACTTGTTAGCGATTTTGCCGATGTTGTTGTAGTTGATCCGTGCATGCTATGTTATTTTTCTTGCCATGTCTAGTTAGTTTTTTTATGTATTCTTGATGGGTGTATGCTTAGTTTGTCATGACTTGCTCTGTAGTGAGTGCATCGAGTTCGTAAACATGCCTAATTGATATCTGTTTTCAGCATGCTCCAGTTTTCACTAAGTCTGAGAACTGATTATGTTTTTGCCATGTTCACATGCTTGCAAATGTATTTTCTGATCCCTTTTGGCTCAAGGTCACTAAGGGACTTTTGTTAAGCTCTTTGAGTAGCTCCATGCCATACTTTACTTTGCCATGTTCAGGTACTGTAGAATATAGTTTTCATGCTCCGAAGTGTGCTATCTGATCTGAAATTCCAGACAAGTGTTAATTTCACTAAGTCTGAGATCTGTTTGTCAAATGCATTTTTGCCATGCTTGTTTGAACCTGTTAATGGATGATTTGGCCGTAGCTCAGTGCTAGTCTTTTGTTAAGCATCGTGAATGGATTCCTGCCATGTATTTTGATGCCATGTTTGAGTGCTGTAGCATGTTCATCTTGTTGCATTTAGATGGCTACTTGTTGTAAATCGCAGAACGTGGTCATATTTGAATCGCTTGCCATTTCCAAACCGTAACTCCGATTCCGGTGATCTTTATATCGTTTTCAAGTGATTTCATCTCATCTTTCCAATGGCACACTTGGATTTCCAAGTTGAGGCTAGGTTCATTCATTCCTTGTCAAATCTTGCATTTTGCATCCCACATAGCATACCATCTTCGCATCATATTGTTTCAGCTTTGCACATGGTTGATTGTGTCCTTGTTGCTTGTTTGTCTTGTTTGGGTAGAGCCGGGAGACGAGTTCGCTAACGAGGAGCCCTTTGAGTTTGCTTTCGAGGATCCAGTCAACTCTGACAACTTTGTAGGCAAGATGATCATACCTTCGAAATCACTACTATCTTTGCTTGCTAGATGCTCGCTCTTTTGCTATGCCTATGCTACGATGCCTACCACTTGCTTATCATGCCTCCCAAATTGCCATGTTCAGCCTCTAACCCACCATGTCCTAGCAAACCGTTGATTGGCTATGTTACCGCTTTGCTCATCCCCTCTTATAGTGTTGCTAGTTGCAGGTGAAGATTGGAGACCGTTCCTTGTTGGAACATTATTTACTTGTTGGGATATCATTATATTGCCATGTTATCTTAATGCATCTATATACTTGGTAAAGGGTGGAAGGCTCGGCCTCTCGCCTAGTGTTTTGTTCCACTCTTGCCGCCCTAGTTTCCGTCATTATGCCTAGTGGTTTGGAAGTAAATCCGGGAACATAACACCGATATGACGGAAACTAGGGCGGCAAGAGTGGTAGAAAACAGTAGGCATAAGGCCGAGCCTTCCACCCTTTACCAAGTATATAGATGCATTAATTAAATAAGAGATATTGTGATATCCCAACAATAACCATGTTGCAACAGGGAACAAACTCCAATCTTCACCTGCAACTAACAATGCTATAAGAGGGGCTGAGCAAAGCGGTAACATAGCCAAACAACGGTTTGCTAGGACAAGGTGGGTTAGAGGCTTGGCTTAATAATATGGGAGGCATGATAAGCAAGTGGTTGGTATCGCAACATAGGCATAGCAAAAAGAGCGAGCATCTAGCAAGCAAAGATAGAAGTGATTTCGAGGGTATGGTCATCTTGCCTAAGATCCCGAAAGGAAGAAGAACGAGTCCATGAAGAAGACAAATGGACATAGTCGAACGAATCCTCAAAACACGATGTTACCGGATTACCGAGAAGAAGTACTGTAACGCCCTCGATGCGGCTATAGCTCCCACGTGTCGAGGCATGGCTTAGAGGCATAACCGCATTGAAAGCAATGTCGCAAGTTAGGCAATCATCACAACATTCCATGTAATATAGATAATAAAAGGGGAGATACATAGTTGGCTTACACCCGCCATGTCAATCAAAGGACATGAATAGCATTACAACATTCAAACACTCATGGCCCGACTACGGCGCCAAAATGAAAGATAACCCAACATGCGACACGGTCCCGATCACCCCAACTGGGCACCACTACTGATCATCAAGTAAAGACACGTAGTAACGGCATGAGTCCTCGTCGAACTCCCACTTGAGCTCAAGCGCGTCATCTGGAGCGGAATCATCAGGCCCTGCATCTGGTTTGGAAGTAATCTGTGAGCCACAGGGACTCAGCAATCTCGCACCCTCGCGATCAAGACTATTTAAGCTTATAGGTAAGGCAGTGTAAATATGTGGAGCTGCAGCAAGCGACTAGCATGTATGGTGGCTATCCTGTTCACAAAAGAGAGCGAGAAGAGAAGGCAAAGCGCGATCGAGTAACTAGAGGACATCGTGCGGCAAGCATTACTCCAACACCGTGTTCACTTCCCGGACTCCGCCGAGAAGAGACCATCACGGGAACTCACACGGTTGATTCATTTTAATTAAGTTCCGGATCAAGTTATCTACAACCGGACATTAACAAATTCCCATCTGCCCATAACCGCGGGCACGGCTCTCAAAAGTTCAAAACCCTGCAGGGGAGTCCCAACTTAGCCCATGACAAGCTCTCACGGTCAACGAAGGAATTGACCTCCTCCCGAGACATTCCGATCAGACTCGACATCCCGGTTCTACAAGACAACTCCGACAATGGTAAAACAAGACCAGCAACACCACCCGCTGTGCCGACAAATCCCGATAGGAGCTGCACATATCTCGTTCTCAGGGCACACCAGATAAGCTAAGCGTACGGGAGCCAACGTAACCCAAGTTTCCAAGGGACGGCCCCACACGGTGCTCTAGGTTGGACCAACGCTCAGAGGAGCACTGGCCCGGGGGTTTAAAGTAAGATGACCCTTGAGTCCACGAAACCCAAAGGAAAAGGCTAGGCGGCAAATGGTAAAACCAAGGTTGGGCATTGCTGGAGGGGTTTTATTCAAGGCGGACTGTCAAGGGGTTCCCATTATAACCCAACCGCGTAAGGAACGCAAAATCCGGGAACATAACACCGATATGACGGAAACTAGGGCGGCAAGAGTGGAACAAAACACTAGGCGAGAGGCCGAGCCTTCCACCCTTTGCCAAGTATATAGATGCATTAAGATAACATGGCAATATAATGATATCCCAACAAGTAAATAATGTTCCAACAAGGAACGGTCTCCAATCTTCACCTGCAACTAGCAATTCTATAAGAGGGGCTGAGCAAAGCTGTAACATAGCCAATCAACGGTTTGCTAGGACATGGTGGGTTAGAGGCTGAACATGGCAATTTGGGAGGCATGATAAGCAAGTGGTAGGCATCATAGCATAGGCATAGCAAAAGAGCGAGCATCTAGCAAGCAAGGATAGTAGTGATTTCGAGGGTATGATCATCTTACCTGCAAAGTTGTCAGAGTTGACTGGATCCTCGAAAGCAAACTCAACGGGCTCCTCGTTAGCGAACTCATCTCCCGGCTCTACCCAAACAAGACAAACAAGCAACAAGGACACAATCAACCACGTGCAAACTCAAACAATATGATGCAAAGATGGTATGCTATGCGGGATGCGATGCGGGATGCATATGCAAGATTTGACAAGGAATGAATAAACGTGGCCTCAATATGGAAATCCAAGTGTGCCACTGGAAAGATGAGATGAAATCTCTTGAAAACAATATAAAGAACGCCGGAATCGGAGTTACGGTTTGGAAATGGCAAGCGATTCAAATATGACCACGTTCTGCGATTTACAGCAAGTAGCTATCTAAATGCAACAAGATGAACATGCTACAACACTCAAACATGGCATCAAAATACATGGCAGGAATCCATTCATGATTCTTGACAAAAGTCTAGCACTGAGCTATGGCCAAGTCATCCATTAACAGGTTCAAACAAGCATGGCAAAAATGCATTTGACAAACATATCTCAGACTTAGTGAAATTAACACTTGTCTGGAATTTCAGATCAGATAGCGCACTTCGGAGCATGAAAACTATATGCTACAGGACCTGAACATGGCAAAGTAAAGCATGGCATGGAGCTACTCAAAGAGATTAACAAAAGTCCCTTAGTGACCTTGAGCCAAAAGGGATCAGAAAATACATTTGCAAGCATGTGAACATGGCAAAAACATAATCAGTTCTCAGACTTAGTGAAAACTGGAGCATGCTGAAAACAGATATCAATTAGGCATGTTTACGAACTCGATGCACTCACTACAGAGCAAGTCATGACAAACTAAGCATACACCCATCAAAATACACAAGAAAACTAACTATACATGGCAAGAACAATAACATAGCATGCACGGATCAACTACAACAACATCGGCAAAATCGCTAACAAGTAGACAATCTGCCCAGATTCACGAAATGACAAAAGTAGAGCTCGATTGACTCAAGCTAGGGTGCTCCATAATTGCAAACAAAGACATGGATGGATAGAGCACTACAAGAATAACAAAACATCCTTACTGATTATCCTCCAAAGAGGCACGGATCACTAGGAAACAACATGAACATATGGCATATTGAGATAAACAAATCAAGGACTTAGTGGAAAAGCTAAGTCCCCGAAATCAGCATTAACAAATGCTTCACTTTGCAAGCTTGTGCTAGTCACCGCACACATCACAAAAATACATGGGTTGCACCTCTAGATAGATGGCAAAACATATAAAAAAACTCATGAAGAGCTTAGGGGCATATCATGCACACATTAATCATGGCAAAAATGACAAATAACTAATTGGAGCAGCAGATCTGACAATTATCCCAAATAGCACTCTTCTAACAGCATTTCGGGCATCAAGATGAACTCAAATGAAAATGATGCAATGAGATGAAATGATGTGCTCTCTGAGGCGAACATTTTGATATGCTATATGCACAAAACGGAGCTACGGATGCGGAGTTACGACATGATGAACATAGCAATAGAATTAGGGTTTCGGGCAGAAAAGTCAACCCAGACGAGATCCAGATCCAGATCCGGTTTGCACGCAGAACGAGGTTCGCCAGCCGGAGCTTCGAGGTCGCCGGAGTCGTCGGACTTGGGGCGGAGGAGGGGGCTCGCCGGCGAGGTGGCCGGATCCGAAGCGGCGGCGGCGGTTGGCGGCGGCGGCGCGGATGCGGTATCCCGGATCCGCCGGAGGAGGCGAGTGCGGCGCCCTGGCGCAGCGGCATGGCGGCGCCGGCCGGCGAGGCGAAGGCGGCGGGGCAGCAGCGTCGGGCAGCGGGGTGGAGAAGGCGCGGGGAGGTGGCGCCCGGGCCCGGGAGGGCCCATCGCGGGCTGAGCGGCCGGCGGCGGGAGGAGGCGGCGAAGTGGGGCTGGATGCCCACGTGGCATGCCCCGGTTGGTCGAAGGCGGCGGCGGACGCTGTCCGGACGGGGACAGACGTTGTCCGGCGGCGGAGACGAATTTTTTTGGGTTTCGAGGAGGGGATCCGAGATTTGGAATGGGGGAGGTATATATAGGCATAGAGGGAGCTAGGAGAGTCCAAATGAGGTGCTATTTTCGGCCACGCGATCGCGATCGAACGCTCTAGATGATGGAGAAGGTTTTGGTGGGTTTTGGGCCAAATTGGAGAGGTGTTGGGCTGCAACACACACGAGGCCTTTTCGGTCCCTCGGTTAACCGTTGGAGTATCAAACGAAGTCCAAATGGTACGAAACTTGACAGACGGTCTACCGGTAGTAAACCAAGGCCTCTTGGCAAGTCCCGGTCCAATCCGGAAATGTTTAATCCCCACACACGAAAGAAATGTAGAATTGACCACCGGAGGAGAACGAAGTGCCGGAATGCAAAACGGACAACGGGGAAAATGCTTGAATGCATGAGATGAACATGTATGCAAATGCAATGCACATGATGACATGATATGAGATGCATGACAATGACAACAACACACGGAGACAAAAACCTGAACCTGAGAAAATAAAATAACTTAACGCCGGAAACGGCAAGAGTTGAATTACATAGGGTAAATCATATCCGGGGTGTTACAAGTACATCGGAAAGAAAGCAAACA
Source organism: Triticum dicoccoides (assembly GCF_002162155.2). Taxonomy (NCBI): domain Eukaryota; kingdom Viridiplantae; phylum Streptophyta; class Magnoliopsida; order Poales; family Poaceae; genus Triticum; species Triticum dicoccoides. Next base: position 337,736,981 of record NC_041390.1, on the reverse strand, counting down.
ACAAAGTAAACAATCATCACATAAGCATGGCATGATGCGCAAACAAGTATGATGCATGTCCGGTTTAATGAGGCATGGCATGGCAAAGTGCACAAACAACCCTACAAATTAAGTGGGGCTCAACATGCAACTCCGTTGCATATTGACGAAACACCACGTTCAAGTTATTTAGCCCGATCTTGTTTATGTACCCAACAATATTAAATGTTGATTAACATGGCAAGAGGTGAAGCAGATGAAAAACTACCTAACTAGGGAAGTTTAAATGAGGCCGGAAGAACAAACAACGAGTCCGGAAAAATCCCCATGTGCAATTTAAGGATTTGGTACTGTTCTGCCCTAAACCATATTTTATAGTTGTTAAACATGCAAAGTAGGGCTACCATGTTAAACTATGCATTTTTCTACCCCATTTACATATAAAGATTATTTAAAACCGACCTACGGATATTTAGTTATGAATTAAATCATTTTAGCATGGAATAGGAGCAAATTAAAGCAAACATCATTTTAAGCATTTTAAACATGGATGAAAGTGGCAAATTATGAAACTACGCAAAATTCTAAGCAACCTTCATATTAAGTTTGTTTTAATCCGATGCATGGTTCAATAGTTATAAAATGCATGATGCTTGGGGGGGGGGGGTTCTGCAAAACTGTTAATTCGGGAAAATAGCTAAAATCGTTTGGCAGGAAAAGAACAAATACTGGGCTGAAACCGTAGGCGGCTGGGCGCTCACCAAGGCCCAAGGCCTGAGTCGGTGGAGGTGCTGGGCTTCAGCTGGACAGGGACGAAGCCCACTAGGCCAGGTCAACAGGCGTAGTCGCTCGTTCTTGGACAGAACGAGAAGCAGGCCCGAAGGCGTTCGTCCTCCTCTGAACGCAGGGGAGGTAGCGGTGCGGTCAACGCAAGCGGGAAGTAGAGAAAGGTTCAGGGCGCAGCGGTTGCCGGTGATGAGGACGACGGCACTGCGGGAAGCGGCTCCAGCGAGGTCAGGGACTGGCGGAGGCAGGCGGATCCAGGTGCTCGTCCATCTCTGCTTGAACTGCAGCTTCCCGATGCAGCAGAAGCATGGGCCGGCGATGAGGACTTGGCGAAGGCGCGGCAGCAGGGACTTGGCGCGGGTCGTGGGGCTCCGGCGAGCTAAGGAGGTCCGGCAACGACAGGGATGGCCGGGACGACGACGTGGGGGCTCCGGGACAATGCAACAGCGGGCTTGGCGATCCCTGATGGGGCTCCTGTCCATGGTGCTCAGGAGGAATCCTGTATGAAAGAACGAGGGAGAGAGATCAGGGGACGGGGAGAGCAAGGGAAGAACGAAGCAGAGAGGAAGGGAGGCGCTCATCTCTTCCATGGAGCTCGGCTCAGGGACGAGGCATGGCAGTGGTGCCTGCAGGCGAAGGACACCGGGGGCTGCTCCGGGCGCCTGAGCGGTGGCGGCTGCGGCCAGGAGCGCGAGGATAGAGACGGAGGTGGATGGGTGGATCGAGGGGAGGAGGCCGGATGGATCCGAAGGGAGCCATGGGAGGCTTTGGTTGGTGGGGAGTGATGGATTGGGCAGGGGAGAATGAGAGGATCCCGAGGTAGCTGGTGAGGTTGGTGGCGGCGGCGGACACGGAATGGATGGGACATCCCCTAGGTTTTAGGGTTTTGTCTCAAATTAGACTAGGGGTTCTATATATACAAGAAAAGAGGGAAGTTGGATCATCCGATCGAAATCCGACGGACGAGAATAAATAGGCTCGGGGGTCCAAATAAGAAAACAGTGATGTTTTGTAGACGTTTGGGGATGATCCGGACCCGTTGGTAATGACAGAGCGGGTTGGGTTCGGGACAGTTTCGGACACTCACGTGAGGGGTTCGATGCACTGTGCAGAGAGGGTTTCGGGGTCTGGCGGTTGACAGCGGACTATGCAGAAAGCTTTGGGCTGAGAGAAGAGAAGAGAGAGAGAGACCCGGCAACTGTTTCTGGAGACCGAAAACGTCCGACGTTTGACCGACTACAATGTCACTATAGTTATCCGTTGGGCTATCAAACGAACTCCTAATGCGATGAAACTTGGCAGGCGGCCTACCTACAACATAACAACACCACATGCCAACTTTCAACCCATTCCGAGAACATTTTTGGCCACTTATAAAATAATATTTCAGACATGCCGCAGGTCCGTGCAAGTGTGTCTGGGCTCAGAACGGACAACGGACGGAACGAGGAGACCGGGACGGATGCAAGTTTTGAAAACATGATGATGCAATGCACATGATGACATGGCAAGATGCGACACGCAAGCAAATGACAAGGCAACAACAACGAGTAACTGGAAGACACCTGGCGTGTAACACCCCGGTGTAATGATGCTACAGTAACCCCTGGGGTTAAGTTAATCTTTTTGCTAGACATGTGTCTGATCATTATTGTCTCATGTTCTTTTGAATTCCAGTTGAATTCAAATTCAAATTCTGTGTGAAATTCAGAATGCTCAGACACGAAAACAAAAATGTTCATCATGTGCCAAATATTCCACAACTAATATTGGTGGTGAACCAACATTTTTGCAAAGGGTTTAAGTGGCCTAAACTACTTAAAACAGTGACCTAAGCAATAAATTAAATGCCCTTTTTAAATTATAAAATTGGCAACTTTTCCAAAAGCCTCCCAACCTTTTTGTGGCAGTGCACTTTAATTCTTTGAAATTGTTTTGGCCAGTGGCATAATTTTGCAAAGGCATTATTGGCTAAAAAGAAAATGCAAAAGCTGCTGGAAAAAAAGGAAAATGAGAAGTAGAGGGGAGAGAGAGGCCCTCTGTCTCACTCAGGCTTCGGTCCACCCGGGCCAGCTGGCCCAATAGGCCGGCCCACACTCCCTGGGTCGTCGCTCTCCCCTCCCCCTGTTCAACCGACCGAGGGCGCGCACCCGCGCGTCGCCGCCGGACCACCTCGCTGTCGACGGGAGGGGATAAGGCCGCCCCCAACGCCTCGGCCCCCTCGCCTCCCACTCGCCCACTTGCCCCCCTCTCTCTCTCCCCCACGCGCTCGCTTCGCCCCTCCTCTCCTCCAGATCCGCCGCCCTCGGTCGTTGCCGCGGCCACCGGCGGCCCCGCGCCCGCTGACCCTGTCGGTGAGCTCCGCCGGGGTCGACTACGTCGACTGGTGGCCTCAGTTGGAGCTGGGAGGCACCGCAGCCGCAGTTCGTCCTCGTCCCCATCTCCGGCCACCACGACGTCGCCGTTGCTCCACCAACACCCCTGCTGCTCCTAAGCTTTCACGGGGCCATCGTGTGCCCGCTAGGTGAGCCTCCGCACCGCTCCCTTCCCTCTCTTTCACGCTCTAGTTTGCTCCGTCGCCGTCCCCGCGGAGGTGAACTCCGCCGTCCGCCATGGCCGCCGCCCGCGCGTCGTGCGCGCTCCCTAGCCCTAGCGCGAGTCACTGGCGTGCTCCAGGACGCGCGCATCGCCCAGTTGCAGCCCCAACCACACCCCCTAGGCCACTCCTACCACGTTTCGAGTGAGGCCCGAACACCACCGCCGCCACGGCTTGTCGCCGACACCACTCCGGCCATCCCTGCCCCTGCTGCTTGCTCCATCGGACGCGCCGCATCGCTAGCTAGTTGTAGCCGCAAACCACGCATGTTTTGGTGCCCCGTAGCGTTTTTCCGGTCATCTCCGGCGATGAGCCACCGTGGGAGAGGCTCACCGGAGCTCTCTCTAGCACCCCGCCTACGTGGATGGCCTGGGGCCACCACCTGGGTCGCTGACCCGTGGGCCCCAGGGGCCCGGCCTGCCTGTTGACCCGGTCCACCATGCTGACTGGACCGGCCCATGCAACTGACAGATGGGGCCGACACCCCCCTAATTAACGAAGTTAATTAAGCTAAATAAAATAAACTAATTAGACAGTGACAGGTGGGCCCCTTCTAATTAATTAACTTAGTTAGTTTAAGTTAACCTTTGTTAGCCCTACTGTCTATGACAGAGGGGACTTGCTGGTCAGTTTGACCAGTCAGCAGGTCTGTTGACCTGCTGATGTCATGCTGACGCTCTGCTGATGTCTTTTTCTCCTTTTCTGTTATTTTAAATAATTTCAGAATATGTTTTAAACTTTGAAAATTCATATAAAATAATCTGTAACTCAGATGAAAATGTTTTGTATATGAAAGTTGCTCAGAAAAATCCAACGAATCCGAATACGCTGCCCGTTCATCTATCACATGCCCCTAGCATGATGAACCTGGAACTTTCCCCCTCTTTTCCTTTGTCCGGAATCCTCCTAACGCCGGGAATCCATCCTCGGATGTTTATCCCCTCCGTCTGCAACGTGTAGTACTATGTTAGGGCAACCCTTGCTCTGCCCGTCATCATGTTATGCCTTGTGATGCATCGATTGCTCTGTATTTACTGTTTCTTCCCCCTCTTCTCTCTGGTAGACCCCGAGACTGATGATGCCGCTGTGATCGACTACATCACCGACGACCCCTCCTTCTTGTCTGAGCAACCAGGCAAGCAATCCCCCCTTGAGCATTCCGATATCGCCCATTTCTTTCCTCTCATGCTTGCATTAGAATTGCTACTACTTTCTGTACGATCCTACTCTGATGCATAGCCTGTTGTTGTTACCTGCTTTCATACCTTACCTGCTTATCCTAAACTGCTTAGTATAGGTTGGTTAGTGATCCATCAGTGACCCCCACCTTGTCCCAGTTGCCTCGCTTTATGTTTGATGACTCGATCAACGTGATCGACGTCCAGGCCCCAACACCGCGCATCACCCCCTAGTTGTACGACACTACAGAGTTACTATCGAGTGCCGAGGGTGGACCTCATACATCACTCCTGATGAGATCTCTGTAGTGTAGCTATACGATCGAGGTCATCGAGGGTGATTTCCTCCTTAACCACTTCCGTTACCGCTCTGTCGTGCAACCCCTCAAGTCTGAACCTCGAGGGTGGATCCTCTTACGTTCACCTTGATGATAACATCAAGTGAATTCACCGGGGGTGATTCCTCGGGTTTTCCCCTTGGTGTTAGACACACAGTTACTATGGTTACTATGACTTTACACTGAGCCAGGTTACTAAAGATGGGTCGACCCTGAGGGGTACCCATGCAAGGTTAATTGCGAGTGATGTGGAGTCGGGTTGACCTGGAAGGTGCCCGCGAGATACCTACGAGGCATGGCCGGGCATTCTTAGCCCTTCTCGCAAGTACTCGAGACGGGGCGACGGGGTCACATCGATCGTGAGTCTCTGCTCGTTACCACGCGTTCCTAATCCACTACGATTTGGATATTTGATTCGAGGGGCCTCTGGCCTGATAGCACTAACCATCACGTGGGCATAGTGTGGGTGTTCCGCATCATATACATCAGCTGAAGCTTATTAGACGTCAGCGACTGAGCGGCGCGCGCCGGGTTGGACTGGAAAGCACCTACCTTGTTGAAGGTGGTAGCTAGGTCTGCTCACCGGCCGCGTACGCAACATGTAGGAGTTCCCGGGGAGATGGCCCATGACCCCTGGGGGCATAGGTTTAGTCCGGCGTACTGGCCTCTCTATTAAGCCTAGGTCGGGTTGCGGTGTATTGTTTGGCTGAGGTCGGGCATGATCCAGGAAAGTGTGTCCGGCCGGAGTTAATCGAGCGTGGTGGGTAAGTTGGTGCACCCTTGCAGGGAAGGAAACATCTATCGATAGCCTGTCCTACGGTAACGGACACTTGGAGTTGTATCCCGATCGATACAACTAGAACTGGATACTTGTGATGATAACTGGATGGTGATGAGAATTGGAATGTGTTGACACTTGGATAGTATGGCTCTGGGATTGCTTTCTCGAGGGAGTCGAGAAAGGATCTCTGGCCGAGGTTGATAACACTTCTACTACTTTACTTTATGCTACTCTACTCCCTCGTGTTGCTGCAAGATGGTGGTTTTCCAGAAGATGCTAGTCTTCGATAGGCTAGGCTTTCCCCTTCCCTTCTGGCATTCTGCAGTTTAGTCCACAGATACAACCCATTCCTTTGATACAGATGCATACTTAGTTTAGATCTGATGTAAGTCTTGCGAGTACTTTGGATGAGTACTCATGGTTGCTTTGCTACTTCTTTTCCCCCATACCCAATTGTTGCGACCAGATGACGGATCCTAGGAGCCAGACGACTCCACTGATGACTACTACTACCCGAAGGATGCCTACTACTACGTGAAGACCGCTGATGACTTGGAGTAGTTAGGAGCCTCCCAGGCAGGAGGCCTTGCCTTTTCAATCATTGTTGCTTTTGTGCTAGCCTTCTTAAGGCAATCTTGTCTAACTTATGTCTGTTCTCAGATATTGTTGATTCCGCTGACTCTTGTGTTTTCGATCTTATGTATTCGAGCCCTCGAGGCCCCTGGCTTGTAATATAAAGCTTGTATTATTTTAATTTGTGTCTAGAGTTGTGTTGTGATATCTTCCCGTGAGTCCTTGATCTTGATCCTACACATTTGCATGTATGATTAGTGTACGATTGAATCGAGGGCGTCACAAGTTGGCATCAGAGCCGACTGCCTGTAGGATCCACTTTCCAACTCCTTGGCCGAAGTTGAGTCTAGTCACTGAAAAACTTTTACTAACATGGCTGTGTGTCTTACGGGCCCACGTCTTCATTTGGCTGGTATTAGGATGTTTTATTCCTCATGTATACTCTAGGACTCCGATCTCTCCTTTATTCGGGTTAAATGAAGTTTGCTAAATCTAACATTAGGATCTCGTGATCACTTTCACTTTGAGAGAACCTTATTACCGATGACCGTTTACTGCACCAGAAGATTCTGAGGTTACTCTATGATGTTCTCCCGAGACCCTTGTACCCACCACCTTTGCAAATTCCCTACCATTGTTATATCCTTATTGATAACTGCATACACCTGCCATTCTTACATTCAATCCCATTGATCTTGTTATTACAAGATGCCCAGAACTGCTCTCCGTTGTTCTGAGAATCCTTTGAGCTTACTGCCTTGCAGTTCCTTGTCACGTGAATACCCCTACGGATAATTTTGTGCACCTATCGAGTATCCGCTCATCCTGAGTTGATCATGTATTTCACAAAAGTCTTGTAATACAATTCATTCTTGTGAAAATCCTCAACAACCTATTGTTCTTTAATTTATTGCTTGCTTGCATTATGGTTAATACCATAAGTCTAGTAATCTTATTGTCAGCCTTTGTCATTGTCATTTTGAGTCCATGGATAAAATATGTTGCGAATGCTCGCAATCCTCAATCAGATCCTAGAATTCGTCCTTCCAGCTCAGACGTCATTTTAACATGTGCTGAATCTCGATCAATCAAATCGCCATCGATTGTACCCCTAAGGCTATTCTACCTATCCATCCCTAACCAGAGCCTTGCTTCTGATCCCTTGTCTTGGAATTCATAATCCCTCTTGCAATTGAGCTTTGAGTTAGTCAGTTGTTTCTATAATCTGATCTCCTTGCATTCTTTCTTCCTCTAGTTGAATATTGATGCTCACAACAGATCCCTTGTGGACCACCAGACCCCTTTTTCGGATTTTAGCCGACAACGTCCTTCATATTCAATAAGCTTGTGAGCCCTTCCTCGGATACATAATGCTTTTGGTAAATTGTATCCTCCGCTTTCTCAAGCATGCTCTACTACCGAGCTTGTGTTATTTATTCTCGAAATTTATGACATATGTTCCTAAGATGCCCCGATGGGTTGAACCTATGCCTTCCCGAATCTGTGTGAACTCGAAAGTTATTCGGGTTATACTCTACTGGCTTTTTGTCAGATAAAATTTCAATACTACAGCTTCATCAAGAGCGAGAAGTAAAATGAAAGGTTATGCATTGTAGAAGTGGGAGTCGACCTTGAACTTTGTGTTCATGCCCATGAACCCGATGTGGAACTTATCATGGAGCTTCTTGTAATAATATTATTCCCCTTGTTATAACTTCATCTTGTATCCATGCTTGGTCCTTTGCAACCGTGGTTCCGACCATGATTGTTTTTCTTTGATTCCATTTCTCAGACAAGTTAAAGCACTTGTCTTCTACAGATCAATGCATCTCCACAACCTCTATTTTGATATTCCTTCGAGTATTGCCCTCCGGTATATCGAGAATAACAAAGAACCGGGTTGCTTTCTACGAGTCTTGATCTGGTATTGCTTCTCATTGATTTCAGGATTCCCCGGGTTTTGAGTTGTTAGTCACTCAAGAACGCCGATAAGTGAATCGATTCCACACTCCGATTCTATAACTCTAAGTATTTTTTTTGTTGATTACGAGTTTAATAATCCTTCAAGTAATTCCTAGCCTGATCGGCTATATCATTATCGTGCTAAATTTTAACTGTGCTACCTGGTCCTTCTTCCCGGAGCACAATTTTTGACGATGAGCTAAGCCTATGTCGATCTTCCTCATCTTATCATTTCACCTCGAACAACAATCTTGACTTTGAGCTTGTGTCGAATCCATGGTTCTCATAGCCCTTCACTTCTTCCTTCCTTTTCTGCTCGGTGACATCTTCATGAAATCTCTCGACAAATGTGTCGTGATCATCATCAACATTCTGAGCTTTTCCAGGATATCAATCGAATTCATGGTGAGAAATACAATCCCCCCTCGATGATTTATGTTATCACCATAACATTCTTGCCTTCCCCAACACAAACATGTTCATATAATTTCGGAAATACACCCTTTTGGCATGTCGGTGGATTGTGGCTGAGCCCGTCGGCCACACCCTCATCTTTTCCCTGCTAAAATTGTATGACTTATTTTCTAAGTTGTTTCCGATGGATCCTTGGTGTATACAAAGTCCGACCTTGCTTGAAGACCATGTCAATGCTATCTCGAAGCTTGTCTGTGGTACTCCGATTTTCAACGAGCCCAATGCTAAATGTTTCCTGCTCAATTACCCAAACACCACTTTATGGGTAACGTCATGAAATTCCTCTCCCCTTACCTAAGTGGTTTTCTACCTTCTATCCGGTATTGGATATCATACTCTGCTTGTTCTTGGGAAGGATATACCCCTGAAATATGTGTTTAAGCACATTTTCCTTTCCATTGTTCTATTTAATCTGATAATCACATTTTCCTTCCGATTGTTCTGTTTAACCTTCTTGAGGTTTATATGATCTAAGAAGTAATACGTCACTGCTTTTATAAACACGTCGATGTACTACTTGGTCAGAATACACCTGTTACTATTGATGGTGGCATTCCGGTAGCCACCGATGGACGAGAACTTTGCCTATTGGTCTGCCTCATTCAACGAGCAGGAAAATGGTTCTCTTCGTCCCTCGCCCTTGGTACCAACGTTGTTGCCGACATAACTGACAGGCTACCCTCTGACATGCCTTGCTATCATAATCGTGCAAGATGTCAGCACTTGTAACGCCCTCGATGCGGCTATATCTCCCACGTGTCGAAGTACGACTTAGAGGCATAACCGCAATGAAAGCAATGTCACAAGTGAGGTAATCTTCACACAACCCATGTAATACATAAGGGAAAGAGGTACATAGTTAGCTTACAATCGCCACTTCACACAATTACATGAATAAAGCATCACATCAACCAGATACAATCAAGGTCCGACTACGGAACCAAAATAAAAGAAGACTACCCCAAAAGCTACACAAATCCCCGATCGACCCCAACTAGGCTCCACTACTGATCAACTAGAACGAAACAACACAAAGGACAAGATCTTCATCGAGCTCCTCCTTGAGCTTGGTTGCGTCATCTGCACGGACTCATTGGCACCTGCAAGCTGGTTTTGGAAGTATCTGTGAGCCACGGGGACTCAGCAATCTCACACCCTCGCGATCAAGACTATTTAAGCTTATGGGTAAGGTAAAAGGTATGAGGTGGAGCTGTAGCAAGCGACTAGCATATATGGTGGCTAACATACGCAAATGAGAGCGAGAAGACAAGACAAAGCACGTTCGAGAAAGTATGATCAAGAAGTGATCCTAAACAACCTACGTCAAGCATAACTCCAACACCGTGTTCACTTCCCGGACTCCGCCGGAAAGAGACCATCACGGTTACACACGCGGTTGATGCATTTTAATTAAGATCAACTTCAGGTTTTCTACAACCGGACGTTAACAAATTCCCATCTTCCCATAACAGAGGGCACGACTTTCGAAAGTTCAAATCCCTGTAGGGGTGTCCCAACTTAGCCCATCACAAGCTCTCATGGTCAACGAAGGATATTCCTTCTAGCGGGAAGACCCGATCAGACTCGGAATCCCGGTTACAAGACATTTCGACAAGGTAAAACTAAAGCAGCAACACCGCCCGAATGTGCCGACAAATCCCGATAGGAGCTACACATATCTCTTTCTCAGGGCACACCGGATTGTCTTAACTTACGGTAGGCCAGCCCAGAGTTGCCCCTGGTGTCCACCGGCGGCTGACAAGTTGGACCAACACTCAGAGGAGCACTGGCCCGAGGGTTTAAAATAATGATGACCCTTGGGCGCGCGACCCCCAAGGGAAAAGAAAAGGCTAGGTGGCGAATGGTAAAACCAATGTTGGGCATTGCTGGAAGAGTTTTACTCAAGGCGAGTTGTCAAGGGGTTCCCATTATTACCCAACCGCGTAAGGAACGCAAAATCCAGGAACATAACACCGATATGACGGAAACTAGGGCGGCAAGAGTGGAACAAAACACCAGGCATAAGGCCGAGCCTTCCACCCTTTACCAAGTATATAGATGCATTAATTAAATAAGAGATATTGTGATATCCCAACAATAACCATGTTCCAACATGGAACAAACTCCAATCTTCACCTGCAACTAACAATGCTATAAGAGGGGCTGAGCAAAGCGGTAACATAGCCAAACAACGGTTTTCAGGACAAGGTGGGTTAGAGGCTTGGCTTAATAATATGGGAGGCATGATAAGCAAGTGGTTGGTATCGCAGCATAGGCATAGCAAAAAGAGTGAGCATCTAGCAAGCAAAGATAGAAGTGATTTCGAGGGTATGGTCATCTTGCCTGAGATCCCGAAAGAAAGAAGAACGAGTCCATGAAGAAGACAAACGGACATAGTCGAACGAATCGTCACAACATGACGTTACCGAATTACCAAGAAGAAGTACATCGGAAAGAAAGCAAACAACAAAGTAAACAATCATCAAATAAGCATGGTACAATGCACAAACAAGTATGATGCATGTCCGGTTTAATGAGGCATGGCATGGAAAAGTGCACAAACAACCCTACAAATTAAGTGGAGCTCAACATGCAACTCTGTTGCATATTAACGAAACACAACGTTCAAGTTATTTAGTCCGATCTTGTATATGTACCCAACAATATTAAATGTTGATTAACATGGCAAGAGGTGAAGCATATGAAAAACTACCTAACTAGGCAAGTTTAAATGAGGCCGGAAGAACAAACAACAAGTCCGGAAAAATCCCCATGTGCAATTTAAGGATTTGGTACTGTTCTGCCCTAAACCATATTTTATAGTTGTTAAACATGCAAAGTAGGGCTACCATGCTAAACTATGCATTTTTCTACCCATTTACATATAAAGATTATTTAAAACCGAGTTACGGTTATTTAGTTATGAATTAAAGCATTTTAGCATGGAATAGGAGCAAATTAAAGCAAACATCATTTTAAGCATTTTAAACATGGATGAAAGTGGCAAATTATGAAACTACGCAAAATTCTAAGCAACTTTCATATTAAGTTTGTTTTAAATCGATGCACGATTCAACAGTTATAAAATGCATGATGCTTGGGGGGTTTTCTGCAAAACTGTTAATTCGGGAAAATAGCTAAAATCGTTCGGCAGGAAAGAAACCAAATACTGGGCTGAAACCGTAGGCGGCTGGGCGCTCACCAAGGCCCAAGGCCTGAGTCGGTGGAGGTGCTGGGCTTCTGCTGGACAGGGACGAAGCCCACTAGGCCGGGTCAACAGGCGCAGTCGCTCGTTCCTTGACAGAACGAGAAGTAGGCCCGGAGAAGTTCGTCCTCCTCTGAACGCAGGGGAGGTAGCGGCGCGGTCAACACAAGAGGGAAGCAAAGACAGGTTCAGGGCGCAGCGGTTGCCGGTGATGAGGACGACGACACTGCGGGAAGCGGCTCCGGCGAGGTCAGGGACTGGTGGAGGCGGGCGGATCCAGGTGCTCGTCCATCTCTGCTTGAGCTGCAGCTTCTCGATGCAGCAGAAGCACGGGCCGATGATGAGGACTTGGCGAAGGAACTATAGCAGGGACTTGGCGTGGGTCTTGGGGCTCTGGCGAGCTGAGTAGGTCCGGCAACGACGGGGATGGCCGGGACGACGACGTGGGGGCTCCGGGACAACGCAACCGCGGGCTTGGCGATCCCTGACGGAGCTCCTGTCCATGGTGCTCAGGAGGAATCCTGTATGAAAGAACGAGGGAGAGAGATCAGGGGACGAGGAGAGCAAGGGAAGAACTAAGCAGAGAGGAAGGGAGGCGCTCATCTCTTCCATGGAGCTCGGCTCGGGGACGAGGCATGGCAGTGGTGCCTGCAGGCGAAGGACGCCGGGGGCTGCTCTAGGCGCCTGAGCGGTGGCGGCCGTGGCCAGGAGCGTGAGGACAGAGACAGAGGTGGAGGGGTGGATCGATGGGAGGAGGCCGGATGGATCCGAAGGGAGCCATGGGAGGCTCTGGTTGGTGGGGAGTGATGGATTGGGCAGGGGAGAATGAGAGGATCCCGAGGTAGCTGGTGAGGTTGGTGGCGGCGGCGGACACGGAATGGATGGGACATCCCCTAGGTTTTAGGGTTTTGTCTCAAATTAGACTAGAGGTTCTATATATACAAGAAAAGAGGGAAGTTGGATCATCCGATCGAAATCCGACGGACGAGAATAAATAGGCTCGGGGGTCCAAATAAGAAAATGGTGATGTTTTGTAGACGTTTGGGGATGATCCGGACCCGTTGGTAATGACAGAGCGGGTCGGGATCGGGACAGTTTCGGACGCTCACGTGAGGGGTTCGATGCACTATGCAGAGAGGGTTTCAGGGTCTGACGATTGACAGCGGACTATGCAGAAAGCTTTAGGCTGAGAGAAGAGAAGAGAGAGAGAGAGACCCGGCAACTGTTTCCGAAGACCGAAAACGTCCGACGTTTGACCGACTATAATGTCTCTATAGTTATCCGTTGGGCTATCAAACAAACTCCGAATGCGATGAAACTTGGCAGGCGGCCTACCTACAACATAACAACACCACATTCCAACTTTCAACCCATTCCGAGAACATTTTTGGCCACTTATAAAATAATATTCCGGACATGCCGCGGGCGCGTGCAAGTGTGTCTGGGCTCAGAACGGACAACGGACGGAACGAGGAGACCGGGACGGATGCAAGTTTTGAAAACATGATGATGCAATGCACATGATGACATGGCAAGATGCGACACGCAAGCAAATGACAAGGCAACAACATCGAGTAACTGGAAGACACCTGGCGCATTGATCTCGGGGTGTCACATAGGTCCATGGGGATGACCTTGCGATGCTCCGCATCATCCCCCCTGGTAAAGATCTGACCTCGGACCGAAAGCCTCAGCACCATGGAAGGGAGAGAGATCCTTGACATTGAAGATGCCACTCACAGAGTATTTGTCTCGTGGGATGTCGATCTTGTAGACGTTGTTGTTGTAGCGTTGTAGCACCTTGAAGGGCCCGTCGGCTCATGGAAGTAGCTTGGACTTGCGTTCGTTGGGGAAGTGTTCCATTCAAAGGTGTAGCCACACTAGATCTCCAATGTTGAATATCATGGGTTGCTTGTTGAAGTTGATCTTGGTCGCGAGTCATTGTACTTGGCGCTCAATTGCTTGTCGCGCATCTTCATGCACCTTCTTGAGATAGCTCGCTCATGCGCTTGCGTCAATGTTAATGCGCTCTTCTAGTGGTAGTGGTAGAATGTCCAATGGCGACAAAGGGTTGAAACCATAGACGACCTCGAAGGGGGACTTGTCAGTAGTCGAATGTATGGCACGATTGTAGGCGTACTCAGCGATGGGCAAGCACTCCTCCCACTCCTTGATGTTCTTCTTGATCAACACGCGTAGAGAGTAGATAGTGTCCGGTTTGTGACCTCCGTTTGGCCGTCGGTTTGTGGATGGTATGCCGGAGAGAACAAGAGCTTGATTCCAAGCTTGGAGCATAGTATCTTCCAAAAGTAGCTTAGGAACTTGACGTCACGGTCCGAGACAATAGTCTTTGGCACTCCATATAGACACAACATTTCCCTACAAAAGAGATTGGCAACATGTGAAGCATCGTCCATCCTGTTGCATGGTATAAAATGTGCCATCTTAGAGAAACGGTCCATAGCAACAAACATGTAATATTTGCCATTTCTAGTTCTAGGCAAACCTAGCACAAAGTCCATACTAATATCTTCCCATGGGTATTACGGAATAGTTAGTGGCATATATATACCATGGGATTGAGCCTTAGACTTAGCTTTGCGACATGTAGAGCATCGGTTGGTGTAGCGAGAGACGTCGCGGAACATCTTGGGCCAAACGTAGTTTTTGGAGAACGTAGCGAATGTCTTGTCGCGTTCAAAGTGGCCCATAAGTCCTCCTCCATGAGCTTCTTGCAAAAGTAACAAACAAAGAGAAGACTCGGGGATACATAGTTTGTCAGCTCTCATAAGATAATTATCCTTGATGTAATATCGTTCCCAAGATGTTTGCGTCAAGCATTTGTTATATGGAATAGCAAGAGTAGGATCATGCACATACAAGTCTTTTATCTGCTCAAAGCCAATGACATCCAATTCAAGTTGAGTTACAAGCATGCATTTGCGGGAAATAGCATCCGCCACAACATTCTCTTTATCCTTAATGTACTTGATCACATAAGGAAAAGATTCAATAACTTCACTCCATTTGGCATGCCACTTATTCAATTTCATTTGAAGCTTACGATATTTAAGTGTTCCATGATCCGTATGGATGACAAATTCATGAGGGTGAAGATAATATTTCCACACATGCAAAACTCTCACTAAAGCATATAATTCTTTGTCATAGATGGGGTAGTTAAGTTGCGCTCCTGAAAGTTCCTCACTAAATTAAGCTATGGTGCGCTTCTCTTGCATTAACACACCTCCTATGCCATTACCACTAGCATCGCAATGAACTTCAAAAGGTTTATCAAAGTTGGGTAAAGCATGCAATGGAGCATGTGTAAGCAAATTCTTAAGCTCATGAAATGTGGTATCTTGGGATGGTACCCAAACAAATGGTGTGTTCTTCTTACTCAAGGCAAAATGTGATGCAATAGTTCTAAAGTCCTTAATGAATCTATGATAGAAACCGGCTAAGCCTAGAAAACTTCGCACTTGTTGTAAGTTGGTTGGTTGTGGCCAAGTTTTAATAGCATCAATTTTAGCTTCATCTACATGAACACCCTTAGATGAACACTAAAGGTAGATGGTGAGAGGTGTTAGTCCTTGTCACTTCATATTTGCACAATAGGACATAGTGGGTGACACTAGAGGGTTCTCACACACTTCTCTCATGTCTCTTTTGGTAGCTAAAAGCACTAAGTTTTTCTTGTCGCTCATCGTGGAGGCACTCATTTTGGGCTTGTGGCGCTCACTCTCTTTTTGGTTGCTCACTCTCCCACTATTCTCTCCATGATGAATGCTTGCTTGCTTGTTGGCGATCACTTGGCTTGGTGACACAGGTCATAGCATGTACTCCTTTCCCTTCATCTTGAAGCTATAGTGATTGGTTTGCCCATTATGGATGACGCCGTAGTCGAATTGCCAAGGTCGTCCAAGTAGGAGATGGCAAACGGACTTGTGAACCACATCACACTCCAAGGTGTCTTCGTATGTCCCAATCTTGAAGGAGACTTGAACATTGTGCTCCATGTGAATGGTGCCGGAGTCGCTAAGCCCTTGGACCTTGTAGGGGTGCAGGTGCTTCATCTTGACCAATTGTAGCTTGGAACATAGCTCTTCACTTGCCAAGTTGTGGCAACTTCCTCTGTCGATGATGACCTTCACAGAACATCCATTTATGCCCGCTTTGGTGTGGAAGATGTGGCAACATTGGTCTTCGTCTTGTTGGTGTTTAAGTGTCAAGACCTTCGAGACAACGAGAGCGGGGCTCGAATCATTGTCACAAGACTTGGTCATCTTCATCTTCATTCACCCGCTGGTGCATGGCCACGTGCTCAAGCACTTCCATTTCTTCCCCACTCATCGAGTCATAGGTGTTGTTGTCGTTGGCGATCATCGTGCGCTGAGCGGGGCACTCAAATGTCGTGTGGCCATGGCCTTGACATGTGAAGCATTTGATGGAACTTGTCTTGACGGTCTCATCCGGTGGAGTTGTAGATGACGAAGCTCTTGGCCTGAAGTTTCTTGTAGTAGGAGGACGACTAGAATATGTCAAAGTTTTCTTGTAATTTGACTTGTCGCCATTGCTTGTAGAAGGTTTGGTTGAGGCGGAAGGTGTCGTAGTCGTTGAAGCTTGAGTGTATGAGACGTATGTCTTGGATGAGTACTTGGCATACTTGTAATCATCTTGCACTTGTCGCTCCGCCTTGGTAGCTTGGTGCACTAACTCGACGAGGTTGGAGTAGGGTTGGAAGTCGGCGATCTTCT
Organism: Triticum dicoccoides; assembly: GCF_002162155.2. Taxonomy (NCBI): domain Eukaryota; kingdom Viridiplantae; phylum Streptophyta; class Magnoliopsida; order Poales; family Poaceae; genus Triticum; species Triticum dicoccoides. The sequence goes on along the minus strand of NC_041390.1, from coordinate 337,720,352 downwards.
TGATAGGATGGTTGAGTCCATTTAATAAACGTGCCATAGTTTGCTCGTCGTCTTCCGTGACATTGGCTCTTGTCATGGCAATCTCCATTTCCTTGTAGTACACTTCAACGAACTTGGTGACTTGCTTGAGGAGTTGTAATTTCTTGAAGAGGTCGCGGCTATAGTACGTGGGCACAAAGCGCGCTCGCATGACATCCGTCATTCGATTCCATGTTGTGATGGGTCGGTCACCTCCTGCCGCTCGACGCTCAATGACTTGCGCCTACCAAATGAGGACATAGTCTTGGAACTCAAGAGATGCCATGGTGATCTTCTTCTCTTCTTCATAGTTGTGCAAGCGAAAGATCTTGTCAACTTTCAACGCCCATGAAAGGTAGTCTTCGTGATCGTTGCTTCCATAGAACTTAGGCATGGTGAACTTGAGATTGTCGTAACGTTGCTCTTCATTGTGTTGGGTTCGATGGTGATGGCGCGCTTGCCGTGGTGGAGGGTCTTGAGCTACTTGCTCCTTGTGCTCCTCTTGATTGTTTTGTTGTTGAGGTCGCGGAATTGTTGCATGGTTCCTCATTTCTTGGTGTTCCTCAAGACGTGTGATAACCCACAAGTATAGGGGATCGTTTGTAGCCTTCTTCGATAAATAAGAGTGTCTAAACCAACGAGGAGCTAAATGCAGAACAAATATTCCCTCAAGTTCTATCGACCACCGATACAACTCTAGGCACACTCGACGTTTGATTTACCTGAAACAAGTATGAAACTATTTTGCAAGAATAAAACTAAGTGTACTTTGCGAGAATAAAACTACAAATAAATTGCTAGGTAATAAAAGTGGATAGCTTTTGTCAACAAGAAAGTCATTTGTCCCTAGGCAATCGATAACAAGTGCTGGTAATCATTCTTGCAATCTTATATGAGGGAGAGGCATGAGCTAAAATACTTTCTCTACTTGGATCATATACACTTATGATTGGATCCTAGCAAGCATCTGCAACTACTAAAGATCATTAAGGTTGTGAAACCCAACCATAGCATTAAGTATATGATAACCCACAAGTATAGGGGATCGCAACAGTTTTCGAGGGTAGAGTATTCAACCTAAATTTATTGATTCGACACAAGGGGAGCCAAAGAATATTCTCAAGTATTAACAGTTGAGTGGTCAATTCAACCGCACCTGAAAGACTTAATATCTGCAGCAAAGTATTTAGTAGCAAAGTAATATGGAAGTAGCAGTAATGGTGGCAAAAGTAACAATATTGGTTTTCGTAGTAATCGTAACAACGGCGACAAAAAAGTAACTAAGCAAAGGTCAATATGTGAAAAGCTCGTAGGCAATGGATCAGTGATGGATAATTATGTCGGATGCGATTCCTCATGCAATAGTTATAACATAGGGTGATATAGAACTAGCTCCAGTTCGTCAACGTAATGTAGACATGTATTCCGAATATAGTCATACGTGCTTATGGAAAAGAACTTGCATGACATCTTTTGTCCTACCCTCCCGTGGCAGCGGGGTCCTATTGGAAACTAAGGGATATTAAGGCCTCCTTTTAATAGAGTACCGGACCAAAGCATTAACACTTAGTGAATGCATGAACTCCTCAAACTACGGTCATCACCGGGAGTGGTCCCGATTATTCTCACTCCGGGGTTACCGGATCATAACACATAGTAGGTGACTATTGACTTAAAAAATAGGATGAAGAACTCACATATATTCATGAAAACATAATAGGTTCAGATCTGAAATCATGGCACTCGGGCCCTAGTGACAAGCATTAAGCATAGCAAAGTCATAGCAACATCAATCTTAGAACATAATGGATACTAGGGATCAAACTCTAACAAAACTAACTCGATTACATGATAAATCTCATCCAACCCATCACCATCGAGCAAGCCTACGATGGAATTACTCACGCACGGCGGTGAGCATCATGAAATTGGTGATGGAGGAAGGTTGATGATGACGATGGTGACGGATTCCCCTCTCCGGAGCCCCGAACGGACTTGAGATCAGCCCTCCTGAGAGAGATTAGGGCTTGGCAGTGGCTCCGTATCGTAAAACGCAATGAATCCTTCTCTCTAATTTTTTTCTCCCCGAACGTGAATATATAGAGTTGGAGTTGACGTCGGTGGAGCCTCAGGGGGCCCATGAGGCAGGGGGCACGCCCTGCACCCTCATGGACATGGTGTGGGCCCCTTGGTGTTGATTCTTTCGCTAGTATTTTTTATAAATTCTGAAACGTGTCTCTGTAAATTTCCAGGTCATTCCGAGAACTTTTATTTCTGCACCAAAATAACACCATGGCAATTCTGCTGAAAACAGCATTAGTCCGGGTTAGTTCCATTCAAATCATGCAAGTTAGAGTCCAAAACAAGGTCAAAAGTGTTTGGAAAAGTAGATACGATGGAGACGTATAACCTCCCCCAAGCTTAAACCTTTGCTTGTCCTCAAGCAATTCAGTTGACAAACTAAAAGTGATAAAGAAAACTTTTACAAACTCTTTTTGATCTTGTTGTTGCAAATATATAAAGCCAGCATTCAAGTTTTCAGCAAAGATTATGACATAATCAACTAGCGAGCAATAATAATAAATATCGGATGACAACACTTTCTCAAAACAATCATAATATGATATAACAAAATGGTATCTCGCTAGCCCTTTCTGAGACTGCAAAACATAAATGCAGAGCACCTCTGAAGATCAAGGACTAACTGGACATTGTAATTCATGGTAAAAGAGATCCAATAATAGTCATACTCATTGTAAATTATTAGCAATGCATGCACATGACAATGGTGCTCTCCAACTGGTGATTTTTAATAAGAAGATGGTGACTCAACATAAAAGTAAATAGATAGGCCCTTCACAAAGGGAAGCAGGGATTTGTAGAGGTGCCAGAGCTCGAGTTTTGAAACAGAGATAAATAATATTTTGAGTGGCATACTTTCATTGTCAATATAACAAACAAGAGATCTCAATATCTTCCATGCTACGCACATTATAGGCGGTTCCCAAACAGAATGGTAAAGTTTTATACTCCCCCACCACCAACCAACATCAATCCATGGCTTGTCCGAAACAACGGGTGCCTCCAACTAACAACAATCCTGGGGTAGTTTTGTTTGTTATTATTTTAATTTAAGCATGGGACTGGGCATCCCAGTTACCAGCCATTTTCTCGTGAATGATGAGCGGAGTCCACTCATCTTGAGAATAACCCACCTAGCATGGAAGATATAGACAACACTAGTTGATACATGAGCTATTTGAGCATACAAAACATAATTTCATTTGAAGCATGGAAGATATAGACAACACTAGTTGATACATGAGCTATTTGAGCACATACAAATTTACTTGGAACGACAGGTACATACCGCATATAGGAAGGTATGGTGGACTCATATGGAATAAATTTTGGGTTTATGGAAGTGGATGCACAAGCAGTATTCCCGCTTAGTACAAATGAAGGCTAGAAAGACACTGGGAAGCGACCAACTAGAGAGCGACAACAGTCATGAACATGCATTAAAATTAATCAACACTAAGTGCAAGCATGAGTAGGATATAATTCACCATGAACATAAATATTGTGTAGGCTATGTTGATTTTGTTTCAGCTACATGCGTGAACATGTGCCAAGTCGAGCCACTCAAATCATTCAAAGGAGGATACCACCCTATCATACCACATCACAACCATTTTAAATAGCATGTTGGCACGCAAGGTAAACCATTATAAACTCCTAGATGATTAAGCATGGAATGAGCAACTATAATCTCTAATTGTCATTGCAAACATGTTTCATTCATAATAGGTTGAATCAGGAATAGTGAACTAATCATATTTACAAAAACAAGATAGGTCGAGTTCATACCAGCTTCTCTCATCTCGATCGGTCCATCATATATCGTCATTATTGCCTTTCACTTGCACGACCGAACGGTGTGGATAATAATAATAGTGCACGTGCATTGGACTAAGCTGGAATCTGCAAGCATTTAATACAAGGGAGAAGACAAGGTAATATGGGCTCTTGGTTAGATCAACAATAACGCATATGAGAGCCACTCAACATTTTCATCGTGGTCTTGTCCTCTCGACCCCCAAAGAAAAGAAATAGAACTATTTACACGGGAAAGCTCCCAACAAGCAAAAGAAGAACGAGAAATATTTTTGGGTTTTTCTTTTAATTACTACTACTACAAGCATGGAAAGTAAAGTAGCTAAAAGCTACAACTAATTTTTTTTGGTTTTTCTTAAGGTTTTTCAAACACACAAGAAGAAGGCTAGAAAAGAAAATAAACTAGCATGGATAGTACAATGAAAAAGTATGAGCACCGACAACTAGAATGAGTATGTGAACATGAATGTAATGTCGATGAGAAATATGTACTCCCCCAAGCTTAGGCTTTTGGCCTAAGTGGTCTATGGCCACTAATGGCCTGGTGGATATCCAAAGTTGTAGCTAGGGTCGGAATGAGATGCAGCAGCTACTGCCTAACGAGCTGCATCTTGGAGGTGAGCTGCCTCCATCCTCCTCTCGTACTCGTTCGCCACCTCCCTGGTTGTAACATATCTCCTTTTTCCCTGAAAGTCAAAGAAAGTAGGAGCAGGGAGGGCAACATGGACAGTGCACCGTCTGTCAAAGATTAGTCGGTGCTGGAGGAAATGTTTGTTCCTCTCAAGAAACTGATGGCGAACCATAGCATCATAATCCAGATAAGCAGGAGGCAACTCCATATCATTTCCATGTATGAGTATATTAAGATAATTAGCTACACGAGTTGCATAAATTCCACCAAACAAATCTCCACTTATACCATTAAGATGCAACCTTCGTGCAACAATGGCCCCCAAGTTATATTGTTTATCACCTAATACCGCACTCTTGAGGACACTAAGATCTGGAACGCACATGTGACAAGCCTCATCTTTACCGTTAATGCATCTACCAATGAAGAGAGCAAAATAATGTGGGGAAGGGAAATGAATGCTCCCTATGGTAGCTTGTGTGATTTCCCTAGATTCCCCCACAGTGATACTAGCAAGAAAGTCTTTATATTCAGATTTGCGACGTTCACTAACATTGCCCCAGTGTGGGAGTTTACAAGCAGTGTTAAAATCTTCTAGGTCCATGGTATATGATTTATCATAAAGATCAAATAAAACAGTGTGAGAATTGCGCGAGGATGTAAATTTGAACCTTCTCACAAAGGAGTCAGTTAAATAATAGTATTGCCGGCACTTATCTGACACGAAGTCCTCAAGATCAGCATTACGCATATACGCGTCAAATTCATCCTTGATGCCTTCCTGGACCATAAACTCCTCTGACGGTCATTCACAAGGGCGCACTTGAGCTTCCCTTGGTGGTTCATCATCCGGCTCACGTATCGCGAGCCTCAGTCCTTGCTTCCTTGAGGAACCACCTTGGTACATTTTCCTAAACATTTTCTTTCTCTGAAAAATTTCTGAATTTTTTAGCGACTCAAAATAAAAGTGAACCAAACTCAACAAGATTGATAGCAACTACTCCTATAAGTGCCTAGAGGCCATATCATGCATTAAAACTACTTTTGACCACATAAATTTGACATGCAAGCTCAAGAACAGGGTCACCTAAGCAACAAAAATTTGCAATAAATAAAGCACTAGAAGAAAAACTAATTGGACCATTGGAGGAGTCACATACCGAAGAACAATCCCCCAAAGCAGTTTTGTGAATGGAGCATTGTGCAAGGAGATCTAAATTGGCAGCAAGATGAGCTAAAACTCGGGTTTGAGCTGTGGGAGGATTTTTTCTGGAGGAAGACGAAGTGTGTGGGTGCTGGAATAAGTGGAGGGGGTCCACATGGGGTCCACGAGGCAGGGGGCGCGCCCCAGGGGGGTGCCCTGGACCCTCGTGGCCAGGTGGTGTGCCCCCCTGGTATGTTCTCAGTGCCAGTAATTCTAAAATATTCTACACAAATTCATATATCATTTTCAGGACATTTGGAGAACTTTTATTTTCGAGGTATTTTTATTGCAAGGATAATTCACAAAACAGACAGAAAATACTATTTTTGCTTTATTTAAATTAAATAACAGAAAGTAAAAGAAGGGTATAGAGAGTTGTGCTATCTAACTTCATCCATCTCATGCTCATCAAAAGGAATCCACTAACAAGGTTGATCAAGTCTTGTTAACAAACTCTTTCCGAATAACATGAAACCGGAGAATTTTCGAATAACACTAAGTTACATCAACGGGGATATGCATGTCCCCAACAATAAGAATGTCATATTTCTTCTTGACAGTAGGAAGAGGGAATTCAAAACCTCCAATAGTGATCGTTGAAATTTTTACAATACAATTGATACTGTTGACTTGAGGCTGTTTCCTCGGAAAGTGTACCATATGCTCATTACCATTAACATGAAAAGTGACATTGCCTTTGTTGCAATCAACAACAGCCCCTGCAGTATTCAAAAAGGGTCTACCAAGAATAATAGACATACTATCTTCCTCGGGAATATCAAGAATAACAAAGTCCGTTAAAATAGTAACGTTTGCAACCACAACAGGCACATCCTCACAAATACCGACAGGTATAGAAGTTGATTTATTGGCCATTTGCAAATATATTTCAGTAGGTGTCAACTTATTCAAATCAAGTCTACGATATAAAGAGAGAGGCATAACACTAACGCCGGCTCCAAGATCACATAAAGCAGCTTTAACATAGTTACTTTTAATGGAGCATGGTATAGTTGGTACTCCTGGACCACCTAGTTTTTTAGGCATTCCACCTTTAAAAGTATAATTGGCAAGCATGGTGGAAATTTCTGCTTCTGGTATCTTTCTTTTATTTGTAACAATATCTTTCATATACTTAGCATAAGGATTCATGTTAAGCATATCAGTCAAACACATACGCAAAAAGATAGGTCTAATCATTTCAGCAAAGCGCTCAAAATACTCATCATCCTTTTTCTTGGATGGTTTAGGAGGAAAAGGCATGGGTTTCTGAACCCATGGTTCTCTTTCTTTACTGTGCTTCCTAGCAACGAAGTATCTCTTATCATAATGTCAATTTTTTGTTTGTGGGTTATCAAGATCAACAGCAGGTTCAATCCCTACATCATTGTTATTGCTACGTTGAGCATCAACATGAACATCATCATTAATATAATCACTAGGTTCATGTTCATTACCAGATTGTGTTTCAGCATCAGAAATAGAAATTTCATTGGGATTCTCAGGTGTGTCAACAATAGGTTCACTGGAAGCATGCAAAGTCCTATCATTTTTCTTTTTCTTCTTCTTAGAAGGACTAGGTGCATCAACATTAGTTCTCTGAGAATCTTGCTCAACTCTCTTAGGGTGGCCCTCAAGATACAAAGGTTCCTTTGTCATTTTACCCCCTCTAGTCACAACTCTAACATCATTATCATTTTTTCTTATTATTTAATTCATTAAGCAAATCATCTTGTGCTTTAAGCACTTTTTCTACTTGAGTGATAACCATAGAAGCATGTTTACTAATAAGTTTAATTTCACCTTTAACTCTAGAGATATAATCACTCAAGTATTCGATCATATAGGCATTACGTTTCAATTGTCTACCAACATAAGCATTAAAGTTTTCTTGTTTAACAATATAATTATCAAACTCATCCAAGCATTGGCTAGTAGTCTTATTACGAGGAATACCACATTCATCTTTGCAGTGGGGTGTTTTGCCCTACTGTTTATAGTCAAAAATAACACCTTCATCAAATCTATAAGGAGAATTTACCTTTACTACCTATGTCGGGTTATCAAGACCATGTATTTCTTCAATAGGTGGTAAATTCTTAACATCTTCAGCTTTAATACCGTTTTCTTTCATAGATTTCTTTGCCTCTTGCATATCTTCAGGACTAAAAAATAGAATACCCCTTTTCTTCGGAGTTGGCTTGGGAGTTGGTTCAGGAAGTGTCCAATCAGTATCATTACTCAACATATTATTCAGTAGCAATTCAGCTTGTTCAACAGTCCTTTCCCTGAAAATACAACCAGCACAACTATCTAGGTGGTCTCTGGAAGCATCGGTTAGTCCATTATAAAAGATATCAAGTATTTCATTTTTCTTGAGAGGATGATCAAGCAAAGCATTAAGTAATCGGAGAAGCCTCCCCCAAGCTTGTGGGAGACTCTCTTCTTAAATTTTCACAAAATTATATATTTCCCTTAAGGCAGCTTGTTTCTTATGAGCGGGGAAATATTTAGCAGAGAAGTAATAAATCATATCCTGGGGACTACACACACAACCAGGATCAAGAGAATTAAACCATGTTTTAGCATCATCCTTTAATGAGAAAGGAAATAGCTTAAGGATATAGTAGTAACGATTTTTTTCCTCATGAGTGAATAGGGTGGCTATATCAATCAATTTAGTAAGATGGGCCACAACAATTTCAGATTCATAGCCATAAGAAGGATCATATTCAATCAAAGTAATTAACTCAGGATCGATAGAGAAATCATAATCCTTATCAGAAATACAGATAGGTGAAGTAGCAAAAGTAGGGTCATATTTCATTCTAGCATTCAAAGAATTTTCTTTCAGCTTAACTAACAATTTCTTAAGATCATACCTATCTTTGCAAGCTAAAAGATCTCTAGCAGTTTCTTCATCCATAACATAACCCTCAGACAATTCATATCTAGGGGGAGAATCTTCATCATCACTTTCATCAATATTATCAGTTTCAATAATTTCATTCTCCCTAACCCTAGCAAGTTGTTCATCAAGAAATTCACCTAATGGCACGGTATTATCAAGCATAGAAGTAGTTGATGACCCACAAGTATAGGGGATCTATCGTAGTCCTTTCGATAAGTAAGAGTGTCGAACCCAACGAGGAGCAGAAGGAAATGATAACCAGTTTTCAGTAAGGTATTCTCTGCAAGCACTGAAATTATTGGTAACATATAGTTTTGTGATAAGGTAATTTGTAACAGGTAACAAGTAATAAAAGTGAATAAGGTAGAGCAAGATGGCCCAATCCTTTTTGTAGCAAAGGACAAGCCTGGACAAACTCTTATATAAAGGAAAGCGCTCCCGAGGACACATGGGAATTATCATCAAGCTAGTTTTCATCACGTTCATATGATTCGCGTTCGGTACTTTGATAATTTGATATGTGGGTGGACCGGTGCTTGGGTACTGCCCTTCCTTGGACAAGCATCCCACTTATGATTAACCCCTCTTGCAAGCATCCATAACTACAAAAGAAGTATTAAGGTAAACCTAATCATAGCATGAAACATATGGATCCAAATCAGCCCCTTACGAAGCAACTCATAAACTAGGGTTTAAGCTTCTATCACTCTAGCAACCCATCATCTACTTATTACTTCCCAATGCCTTCCCCTAGGCCCAAACAATGGCGAAGTGTCATGTAGTCGACGTTCACATGACACCACTAGAGGAAAGACAACATACATCTCATCAAAATATCGAACGAATGCCAAATGCACATGACTACTTATAGCAAGACTTATCCCATGTCCTCGGGAACAAATGTAACTACTCACAAATCATATCCATGTTCAAAATCAGAGGGGTATTAATATGCATAAAGGATCTGAACATATGATCTTTAACCAAATAAACCAACTAGCATCAACTACAAGGAGTAATCAACACCATAGTAACCCTCAGGTACCAATCTGAGGTTTTGAGACAAAGATTAGATACAAGAGATGAACTAAGGTTTCAGATGAGATGGTGCTGGTGAAGATGTTGATGGATATTGACCACCTCCCGATGAGATGATCGATGGTGATGACGATGGTGATGATTTCCCCCTCCCGGAGGGAAGTTTCCCTAGTAGAACAGCTCCGCCGGACTAGATTGGTTCTGCCAAGGTTCCGCCTCTTGGGGGCAGAGTTTCATCCCGTGAGCTTGCTTATGATTTTTTCCCGGACGAAATACCTCATATAGCAGAACATGGGCACCGGAGGCCTGCCAGGGGGCCCATGAGGCAGGGGGCGTGCCCAGGGGGTAGGGCGCGCCCCCACCCTCGTGGATGGTGGGTGGCCTCCCTCTGGTGCTTCCTTCGCCCAATATTTTTTATATATTCTGAAAATGACTCCCGTGGAGTTTCAGGACTTATGGAGTTGTGCAGAATAGGTCTCTAATATTTGCTCCTTTTCCAGCCCAGAATTCCAGCTGCCGGCATTCTCCCTCTTCATGTAAACCTTGTAAAATAAGAGAGAATATGCATAAGTATTGTGACATAATGTGTAATAACAGCCCATAATGCAATAAATATTGATATAAAAGCATGATGAAAAATGGACGTATCAACTCCCCCAAGCTTAGACCTCGCTTGTCCTCAAGCGGAAGCCGATATCGAAAAATATGTCCACATGTTTAGAGATACAGGTGTCGATAAAATAAAATACGGACATGAGGGCATCATGATCATTCTTGTAACAGCAACATATATAAATATAAATATATATATATATATTGTCATGTGATTTCTTATGCTAAAGTAACAATTCAATCACAATTTCAAGTATGAATCAAAAACTTCATTGAAAACTAACAAACTATAATCTCAGTCAATGAAGCAATTGCAATTTATCATAACATCGGAAAGAGTCAATATAAGAGCTTTTCAGTAAGTCCACATACTCAACTATCATTTAGTCTTTCACAATTTTTTTGAGAGACCATTTAGTCTTTCACAATTGCTAACACTCATGCAATATTTATGGATATGAAGTTTTAATCGGACATAGAGAAAGATAGGGGCCTATAGTTTTGCCTCCTAACGTTTTACCTCAAGGGTAATGTCAACAGTAATAGTTCATGAAAACTCACATCCAGTTAGCCATATATACCAGGATCTTTCCAACATATTGTGCTTGCCAAAGGATAAAATGTAAAAAGGAAGGTGAAGATCACCACGACTCTTATGCAATGTAGGAGATAAAAGTAAAAGATAGGCCCTTCGCAGAGGGAAGCAGAGGTTGTCATGTGCTTTTATGGTTGGATGCACAAAATCTTAATGCGAAAGAACGTTACTTTATATTGCCGCTTGTGATATGGACCTTTATTATGCAGTCCGTCGGTTTTATTTCTTCCACATCACAAGATCGTATAAAGCTTATTTTCTCCACACTAATAAATCATACATATTTAGAGAGCAATTTTTATTGCTTGCAACAATGACAACTTACTTGAAGGATCTTACTCAATCCATAGGTAGATATGGTGGATTCTCATGGCAAAACTGGGTTTAAGGATATTTGGAAGCACAAGTAGTATCTCTACTTGGTGCAAAGAATTTGGCTAGCATGAGAGGGAAAGGCAAGCTCATCATGTTGGATGATCCATGACAATATAATTTATTTCAGATGTTAGAAAACATAACCCATTACATTGTCTTCCTTATCCAACATCAACTTTTTAGCATGTCATATTTTAATGAGTGCTCACGATCATAGAAAATGTCCAAGATAGTATATTTATATGTGATAACCTCTCTTTATTTATTACTTCCTATTAATTGCAATGATGACCAAAACTGTGTTTGTCAACTCTCAACAACTTTTATTCATCATACTCTTTATATGTGAAGTCATTACTCTCCATAAGATCCATATGATCTCTTTAATTCTTTTTATTATTTCTCTCTTTTATTCCCCCAAGATCATAGCAAGATAATCAAGCCCTTGACTCAACACTAATCTTTATTATATATAGCTCACGAACTTGATTACATAGAAGGATCATAAAGCAAAACTCAAAACTAGATCATACTAAAACTTTATTCTAACTCCCCCAAGTTTGGTAGTTGCCAAGGGGAGTGCCCATACCCATGTGTTTATGCCTCCTTCCTTGGAGGTGGTGATGATGGAGTTGTTGATGATGTAGGCTTGTCGTCCATCTTCCAAGGCATAGGGTCACCATCATAGAAGGATGATTGAGTCTCCGGGATTCTCGAATCTGCAGCCAAACTCATCCTCTTGAATCTATATTCATACTCACAGTTTTGGTTTTGCAGGTCATAGATCTGGGCTTGGAGATGCTCGATTTTCTCGTGAAGCTTGAAGATGGTCTCTCCGATGTTTCTGGCATCTAGCTTGCCGGAGTTGGTGAACTCCGTGATCATTATGTGGTTGGTGTCGAGTCCATGTTCCACCATCTCCTTGCACTTGAAAACTTGTTGCTCCATTGCTTCGAGTCTTGTCTCCACGCTTCCGGTCCTCCTTGGTCCCTCAAGATAGAGGATGTGCAGCAACCCCTCAGGCATATCAATGGTTTGAGGGTGTTGCAGCACCTCCGCGAGGTAGGGGTTGATGACCTTCTCGAAGAACTTGTCCTTGGGGGAACTTGAAGACGTCATGGCAATCTAGATCTGTTAGAAAAACAACTCGAAACAAAGACACAAGATATTTGCGTGATACGGTGGTTAAAACTTTCGGGAGATTATATAATGAATTTTTACTGACCAAAAGAAGTATCGTGCAAGAAAATGGAGTCCAGAGAGCACAGGAGGTGCCCACGAGGCAGGGGCGCGCCCAGGGGGTAGGGCGCGCCCTCCACCCTCGTGGATGCCTCATGTCCTTCCCGGACTACTTCTTATTCTCCTATTTTCGTAAATATTCCAAAACAGAGAAAAAATGCTATTATAACTATTTTGGAGTCGGTTTACTTACCGTGCCACATACGTCTTCTTTTTCGGAGTGTGAAACGTTCTGGAAAGTGTCCCTTATGTATTCCTCCGGGGTTACGGTTTCAATAACATTAGTTTCAACATTTATGGGATTACCTGAGATATAATGTTTGATTCTTTGGCCGTTCACCACCCTCCAATTCGTGCCTTCAAAGTTGTTGATTTTTATGGCACCAGAACGATAGACCTCCTCAATGATGTAAGGACCTTCTCATTTAGAGAGGAGTTTGCCTGCAAAAAATCTTAAACGAGAATTGTATAGCAATACATAATCACCTGCATTAAACTCACGTTTCTATATCCTTTTGTCATGCCATCTTTTAACTTTTTCTTTAAACAGTTTGGCATTCTCATAGGTCTAGGTTCTCCATTAATCAAGTGAGCTAATGTCAAAAAGCATCTTCTCACCGGCAAGTTTGAAATCATAATTGAGCTCTTTAATGGCCCAATATGCCTTATGTTCTAGTTCAAGAGGTAAGTGACATGCTTTTCCATAAACCATTTTACATGGAGATATACCCATAGGATTTTTGTATGCAGTCCTATATGCCCATAATGCATCATCAAGTTTCTTGGACCCATTCTTTCTAGATCTATTAATAGTCTTTTGCAAAATTAATTTAAGCTCTCTATTACTGATTCTACTTGACCACTAGACAGTGAGTGATAAGGAGATGCAATTCTATGATTAACATCATACTTAGCAAGCATCTTACGAAAAGCACCATGAATAAAATGTGAACCACCATCAGTCATTAAATATCTAGGGACTCCAAACCTCGGAAAAATAACTTCTTTAAGCATCTTAATAGAGGTGTTATGATCAGCACTACAAGTTGGAATAGCTTCTACCCACTTAGTAACGTAATCAACAACAACTAAGATATGTGTATACCCATTAGAGGAAGGAAACAGTCTCATATAATAAAAGCCCCAAACATCAAATGGTTCAATAACAAGTGAATAATTCATAGGCATTTCTTGACGTCTACTAATATTACCAATTCTTTGGCATTCATCACAAGACAGGACAAACTTACGGGCATCTTTGAAGAGAGTAGGCCAATAAAAACCGGATTGCAATACCTTATGTGCAGTTCTATCTCCAACGTGGTGTCCTGCATAAGCCTCAGAGTGACACTTGCGTAGGATCTATTCATGTTCATGCTCAAGTACACAACGTCTAATAACACCATCTACTCCTTCTTTATAAAGGTGTGGGTCATCCCAAAAGTAATGTCTTAAATCATAGAAGAACTTTTTCTTTTGCTGGTATGTGAAACTAGGTGGTATAAATTTAGCAACAATGTAATTAGCATAATCAGCAACCATGGAGCAGTACAAGAAGCATTTATGACATTTAATTATTCATTGGGAAAGCTATGATCAATAGGTAGTGGGTTATCAAGAACATTCTCTAACCTAGACAAGTTGTCCGCAACGGGGTTCTCAGCTCCCTTTCTATCAATAATATGCGAATCAAATTCTTGTAGCAAGAGAACACATCTAATAAGTCTAGGTTTAGCATCTTTCTTTTCCATAAGATATTTAATAGCAGCGTGATCAGTGTGAATAATTACTTTAGAATCAACGATATAAGGTCTGAACTTATCACAAGCAAATACAACTTCTAAGAATTCTTTTTTAGTGGTAGCATAATTTCTTTGAGCATTGTCAAGGGTTTTACTAGCATATTGAATAACATTTAGTTTCTTATCAACTCTTTGTCCTAGAACAACACCTACAGCATAATCACTAGCATCACACATAATTTCAAAGGGTAAATTCCAATCAGGTGGCTGGACAATAGGTGCAGAGATCAATGCTTTCTTAAGTATTTCAAATGCTTCTACGCAATCATCATCAAAGACAAATGGTATATCTTTTTGTAATAAATTAGTCAGAGGCCGAGAGATTTTTGAGAAGTCCTTAATGAACCTCCTATAAAAACCGGCATGACCAAGGAACCTTCTTATACCTTTGATGTCCTTGGGACATGGCATCTTTTCAATAGCATCAACCTTGGCTTTATCAACTTCAATATCTCTTTCAGAAACTTTATGCCCCAAGACAATACCTTCATTAACCATAAAGTGACACTTTTCCCAATTCAAGACAAGATTAGTTTCTTCACATCTCTGCAAAACTCGATCAAGGTTGCTCAAGCAATCATCAAAAGAAGATCCATAGACCGTGGTTGGTGATCAATAACCGGTTTCGCATCTATCTCCATTTTTATTTTGTGTTGGCATAGTGTGGGACTAATGCCCTTAAGATCATCAAGAGTATATCTAATAGCAACATGATGCTTCTTTAGAGTTTTCATTAGTTTCTTTTCTTCTTGCTCTGAAAGGTTAGCACTAATAATAACAGGATATATCTCTTTCTTATTGAGATAAGCATATATAAGAGTATTAGGCAAAGGTTTAAGCTCAAACACAGGATCACCCTTGGGTGGAGGGGGATCCCCTAGAATTTCAACAGGCAAGTTGTGTTTCAAAATAGGTCCCTATTTAAAGAATACTTCATCTATTTCCCTTCTTTCATTAATAAACATATCATTTTCAAGGTCGAGCAAATATTGTTCTAAAGGATCATTAGGAGGCACGGCAAATAGAAGTAAGACTAATAATTTCATATTTACTAGGAAATTCTTTATCATGAGGTTGTCTACAAAATTTAGCAAAATTAAACTCATGAGACATATCCCCCAAACCAATAGTAACAACATCCTTTTTGCAGTCTATCTTAGCATTAACAGTATTCAAGAAGGGTCTACCAAATATAATGGGACAAAAGTTATCTTGTGGGGAACCAAGAACAAGAAAATCAGCAGGATATTTAACTTTCCCACAAAAGACTTCAACATCTCTAACAATCCCAACTGGTGAAATAGTGTCCTTGTTGGCAAGCTTAATTGTAACATCAATTTCCTATATCTCAGCAGGTGCAATATCATGCATTATTTTTTTGTATAAGGAATGAGGTATTGCACTTGCACTAGCACCCATATCGCATAAGCCATGATAGCAATGATCTCCTATTTTAACAGAAATAACAGGCATGCCTACAACATGTCTATGTTTATTTTTAGTATCGGGTGTAGCAATTCTAGCAGCTTCATCACAGAAGTAAATAACATGCCCATCAATATTATCGGCCAAGAGATCTTTAACCATAGCAATACTAGGATCAACTTTAGTTTGCTTAGAGGGTGTAGGTGTTCTAGTATTACTTTTACGAACCACAATTGAAGCTTTAGCATGATCCTTCATTCTAATAGGGAAAGGTGGTTTCTCAATATAAGCAGTAGGAACAACAGGATCAACATTATAAGTGATAGTCTTTTCTTCAACTTTAATAGGTGCACCTACTTTTATTCAATGGGAGGATTATATTTAAACCACTTCTCCTTAGGGAGATCAGCATGAGTAGCAAAGGATTCACAGAAATAAGCTACTATCTCAGAGTCAAGTCCATATTTAGTGCTAAATTCACAAAAGGCATCGGTATCCATAAAAGATTTAACACAATCAAACTTTGGGGTTATACCTGACTCCTTACCTTCGTCGAGATCCCAATCTTTAGAGTTGTGTTTAATTCTCTCCAATAAATCCCATTTGAATTGAATAGTCTTCATCATAAAAGAACCAGTACAAGAAGTATCGAGCATGGAGCGATTATTGAGAGAAAGCCGAGCATAAATTTGTTGAATAATAATTTCTCTTGATTGCTCATGATTGGGGCATGAATATAACATTGACTTAAGCCCCCCCCAAGCTTAAGCGATGCTTTCTCCTTCGCGAGGCCAAAAATTATATATATAATTACGATCACGATGAACAAGATGCATAGGATAAAACTTTTGATGAAATTCCAATTTCAATCGGTTGTAGTTCCATGAGCCCATATCATCACATAGCCTAAACCATGTCAATGCCTTTTCCTTCAAAGATAAATGGAATACCTTCTTCTTGATAACATCCTCGGGCAAACCTGCAAGCTTAAATAATCCACAAACTTCATCCACATAGATTAGGTGCAAAACGGGATGCAATGTTCCATCTCTTGTAAAAGGATTAGCTAGAAGTTTCTCTATCATACCCGAAGGAATTTCAAAGTAAACATTTTCAGTAGGTTTAGTAGGTTTAGGAGCAACTCTTTGCTCTACTGGTCGAGGTGAAGATACCCCAAACAAGCCCCTCAAAGGATTATGTTCCATAGTAACAAGTGACAGTAAATTTCAGCACACTATATAAATTTGTCCTTACCAAATTCCACCTACCAAAGGCGCTTCACTCCCGGGCAACAGCGCCAGAAAAGAGTCTTGATGACCCACAGGTATAGGGGATCTATCGTAGTCCTTTCAATAAGTAAGAGTGTCAAACCCAACGAGGAGTAGAAGGAAATGATAAGCAGTTTTCAGTAAGGTACTATCTGAAAGGACTGAAATTATTGGTAACAAATAGTTTTGTGATAAGGTAATTTGTAACGTGTAACAAGTAATAAAAGTAAATAATGTGCAGAAAGATGGCCCAATCCTTATTGTATCAAAGGACAAGCCTGTACAAACTCTTATATAAAGGAAAGTGCTCCCAAGGACACATGGGAATTATTGTCAAGCTAGTTTTCATCATGTCTTTATGATTCACGTTCGGTACTTTGATAATTTGATATGTGGGTGGACCGGTGCTTGGTTACTGCTATTCCTTGGACAAGCATCCCACTTATGATTAACCCCTCTTGCAAGCATCCTCAACTACAAAAGAAGTATTAAGGTAAACCTAACCATAGCATGAAACATATGGATCCAAACCAGCCCCTTACGAAGCAACTCATAAACTAGGGTTTACGCTTATGTCTCTCTAGCAACCCATCATCTACTTATTACTTCCCAATGCCTTCCCCTAGGCCTAAACAATGGTGAAGTGTCATGTAGTCGACATTCACTTGACACCACTAGAGGAAAGACAACATACATCTCATCAATATATCGAACGAATGCCAAATTCACATGACTACTTATAGCAAGACTTCTCCCATGTCCTCAGGAACAAACATAACTACTCACAAATCATATTCATATTCATAATCAGAGGGGTATTAATATGCATAAAGGATCTGAACATATGATCTTTCACTGAATAAATCAACTAGCATCAACTACAAGGAGTAATCAACACTACTAGTAACCCTCAGGTACCAATTTGAGGTTTTGAGACAAAGATTAGATACTAGAGATGAACTAGGGTTTGAGATGAGATGGTGCTGGTGAAGATGTTGATGGAGATTGACCCTCTCCCGATGAGAAGATCGATGGTGATGATTTCCCCCTCCCGGAGTGAAGTTTCCCCGGCAGAACAGCTTCGCTAGAGCCCTAGATTGGTTCCGCCAAGGTTCCGCCTCGTGGCAGCGGAGTTTCATCCCGTGAGCTTGCTTATGATTTTTCCCCGGACGAAAGACCTCATATAGCAGAAGATGGGCACTGGAGGCCTGCCAAGGGGGCCATGAGGCAGGGGGCGCACCCAGGGGGTAGGACGCGCCCCCACCCTCGTGGATGGTGGGTGGCCCCCTCTGGTGCTTCCTTTGCCCAATATTTTTTTGTATATTCTGAAAATGACTCCCGTGGAGTTTCAGGACTTTTGGAGCTGTGTAGAATAGGTCTATAATATTTGCTCCTTTTCAAGCCCAGAATTCCAGTTGCCGGCATTCTCCCTCTTCATGTAAACCTTGTAAAATAAGAGAGAATAGGCATAAGTATTGTGACATATTGTGTAATAACAACCCATAATGCAATAAATGTTGATATAAAAGCATGATGCAAAATGGACGTATCAGTAGTTTCATCATAAGCATCATGTATAACAGAAGTGGCATCATCAATAACATGCGACATATCAGAATCAATAGCAGGAGTAGGTATCGCAAGTTTACTCAAAACAGAAGGTGAATCAAGTGAAGAGCTAGATGGCAGTTCCTTACCTCCCCTCACAATTGAGGGAAAAATCTTGGTTCTTTCATCTTTCAAGTTCCTCATAGTGATCAACAGATATAAATCCCAAGTGACTCAAAGAATAGAGCTATGCTCCCCGACAACGGTGCCACAAAATAGTCTTGATAACCCACAAGTATAGGGGATCACGATAGTTTTCGAGGGTACAATATTCAACCTAAATTTATTGATTCGACACAAGGGGAGCCAAAGAATATTCTCAAGTATTAACAGTTGAGTTGTCAATTCAACCGCACCTGAAAGGCTTAATATCTGCAGCAAAGTATTTAGTAGCAAAGTAATATGGAATTAGCGCTAATGGTGGCAAAAGTAACAGTATTGGTTTTTGTAGTAATCATAATAGTGGCAACGGAAAAATGACTAAGCAAAGATCAATATGTGAAAATATCATAGGCAATGGATCAGTGATGGATAATTATGTCGGATGCGATTCCTCATGCAACAGTTATAACATAGGGTGACATAGAACTAGCTCCGGTTCGTCAATGTAATGTAGGCATGTGTTCCGAATATAGTCATATGTGCTTATGGAAAAGAACTTGCATGACATCTTTTGTCCTACCCTCCCGTGGCAGCGGGTCCTATTGGAAACTAAGGGATATAAAGGCCTCCTTTTAATAGAGTACGGACCAAAGCATTAACACTTAGTGAATACATGAACTCCTCAAACTACGGTCATCACTGGGAGTGGTCCCGATTATTATCACTTCGGGGTTACCGGATCATAACACATAGTCGGTGACTATTGACTTGCAAAATAGGATCAAGAACTCACATATATTCATGAAAACATAATAGGTTCAGATCTGAAATCATGGCACTAGGACCCTAGTGACAAGCATTAAGCATAGCAAAGTCATAGCAACATCAATCTTAGAACATAATGGATAATAGGGATCAAACGCTAACAAAACTACCTCGATTACATGATAAATCTCATCCAACCCATCACCATCCAGCAAGCCTACGATGTAATTACTCACGCACGGCGGTGAGCATCATGAAATTGGTGATGGAGGAAGGTTAATGATGATGATGGCGACGGATTCCCCTCTCCGGAGCCCCGAACGGACTCCAGATCAGCCCTCCCGGTTGAGATTAGGGCTTGGCTGCGGCTCCATATCGTAAAATGCGAGGAATCCTTCTCTCTGATTTTTTTCTCCGGAACGTGAATATATAGAGTTGGAGTTGACGTCGGTGGAGCCTCAGGGGGCCCACGAGGCAGGTGGTGCGCCCCAGGGGGGCGCCCTGCACCCTCGTGGACAGGGTGTGGGCCCCCTGGTGTTGATTCTTTCGCCAATATTTTTATAAACTCCAAAACATGTCTCCGTAAATTTCCAGGTCATTCCGAGAACTTTTATTTCTGCACAAAAATAACAACATGGCAATTCTGCAGAAAACAACGTCAGTCCGGGTTAGTTCCATTCAAATCATGCAAGTTAGAGTCCAAAACAAGGTCAAAAGTGTTTGGAAAAGTAGATACGATGGAGACATATTAGTATCAAGTCCTCTTTATCCCATACACAACAACCCACCTACTCGGGTTTAAGCTTCTGTCACTCTCGCAACCCACGATAAGCAAATCATGAATGTATTACAACACCCTACAGTGGGGACCCCTCCGTTTGTGCGACACGGAGGGCACCATAGGACAGCACCATAAATAAAATATACAATCATACCAACCAAGATCACGATTAACCCATAGGAAAAAAAGGATCTACTCAAACATCATAGGATAACCATAGATCATTGGGAAATAATATATGGAGTTGAGCACCATGTTTATGTAGAGATTACAGCGAGGAGAAGGGGTGTTACACCGCTGCATAGAGGGGGAGAGAGTTGGTGTTGACGGTAGCAAGCTTGTTGATGTAGATTCTCGTCACGATCCTACCCCCAGTGGCACTCTGGCACCACCGGGAGAGAGGGGGAGAGCCCCCTCCTTCTTCTTCTTCCTTGGCCTCCCCCCTAGATGGGAGGAGAGTCCCCCCTCTGGTCCATGGCCTCCATGGCGGCGGAGGGGCAGGAGCCCCTCCGAGATTGGATCTCCCTCTCTGTTCTCTTATGTTTTCCGTTCCCCAGATCTGGCCGAAAATCGTTTCTTATATTCCAGGAGATCCGTAACTCCGATTGCGCTGAAATTTTAACACGACTTTTTTTCGGATATAAGCTTCCTTGTGCCCGAAGTATAGCTCCAACCGATGTTCGGGGATACCATAAGACACCTGGGCGCGCCTGGGGCCTGGGGCATGCCCTGGTGGGTTGTGGGCACTATGGGCACCCGTTTGCGTTGATTCGACCTCCCAAAAATCACATATATTCCAAAATAATTCTTCGTAAATTTTTATTGCGTTTGGACTTCGTTTGATATGGATTTTCTACGAAGCAAAAAACATGGAAAAAACAGGAACTGGCACTGGGCACTAGATCAATAGGTTAGTCCAATAAACCATATAAAAAGTTGCCAAACATATGTGAAAGTTGTATAATATTGGCATGAAACAATAAAAAAATATATATACGACGGAGACATATCAATGTGTGACTTCTTCTTGGCGCTCTCGGTGGATGGCCTCGTCTTGTTCTCGGTTGCGTGCACGAACAACTTGTGTTGCTTCATTGAGGGCACCTTGTGCTTCAAGAGCTTGTTCTTCATGGCTTAGTCGCTCTTGTCAAAGGGCATCACCATCTTGTTGATATTGTTGTAGGGCGTCACCGGCTTATTGCTCTTGGTGTGTTGGAGCTTGCTCTTGGGCCAGAGGATCATTTGCTTGGTGACGTAGTCGTTCACGTTCTCGTAGGCGGCCTTGTAAACCATTGCCGTGAAATGGGTTTTGTGGAGCTTGATGTGCTTCATGATCTTGACGATGTTGTGAATGATCTTGAGGAGGACTTGCATCTGAGAAAGATTGCGAAGAATGTTGACTTGAGTGGCTCTGTCTTGAATAGGACGACGATGTCGAAGAATGATTGAGCAACAAGGTACAAATCTCGTCCATCCTTGCATCGTTTTCCTCATTTTGTGTGGCAAGCTTGTTGTCGAAGTAGTTTCTGTTGGATTTTGGGCTCCGCGGACCCAAGGAAGATTCAAACTCCGAGGTGCGTGCGAATAACTCGATCTCCCCATCCTACCAACTCTACGCTCTCATAGCCTAGCTCGATGAATGGGAAAGGAAAGGGACACGACAGTTTACCCAGGTTCGGGCCACCTTGCGGTGCAATACCCTACTCCTGCTTTGGGGTGGATTGGCCTCGCGGTGGGCTGAGGATGAACTAGTACAAAGGAAGAACTACCTCAGGAGGTCTATTCTTGTGTTGGTGTGAGCTGGTGAGGGTTTGGTCTGGCCGATCCCCTTCTATGGTGGTGGCTAACCTATATTTATAGTGTCCTTGGTCCTCTTCCCCCAAAATGAAGGCAGGAAGGGATCCCACAACTGCCAAGTTTGAAGCGAGACAAATAGTACATCTTATCCTAACGAAAGGTGGTCTTAGTCTGCAAAGCTTCTGGTAGTGACGCCGTGGTGGGCTCGGCGATGACCTCCGTCATGTCGTCCTAGCGGTCTTGGTCTTGTAGCACGGAAATGGAAACCTTTGGCTGATTCCTTGGGACTTCGCGCCTGCGCTTGCCTCCTTAGCACCAAAGAGGAACCTGTTGTACTGCACCCGCTAGTGCCCGCCTGGCCTTGGTCATCATGGCTCGCGTCATCTTCACCTCATGAGGTGAGCGCCTGCATAGGAATCTCCGCTCCTTAGGAGCCAGCCTAGGGAGACTGCTCCCTCTGGAGGTCTTGGCGGTGTCCGCCTCGCGAGGCTTGGCCCCCGCGAGGGTCTTGCTTTGTCGATGCTGAAGATGGGCCGTACCAAGCCGTTGACGGAGCCATGCCGTGGGCCGCAGGCAAGCAAGACTGGGTACCCTGGTTCCCAGAACACCGACAGTTTCTTGTACGTTGCTCGGATTGTCGCAAGTCGGTGGCGAGTAGGTCGATGCGGTCGCTCAAAGCTTCATTTTCTTGGTGCAAAGCCTTTGTGCACTGAAGAGGTGGTTCTTGGTGACGTAGTTGTTCGAGTCCTCATGTTGCTCGATGAAGAGTGTTTTGGTAGAAGTAGTTGGCCTATCTATCATCTCAAGCAAATATGTGAGTGGAAGGAAGGAAAGAACTATACCAAATGTACCTTTTCCGATGTTGAAAATGGATCAATGATCCCTCAATAGTGTAGCAAGGAAATATCACAATTGGTACCAGATCTTGTCGATTCTCACACCTACACAAGTAAAGCTTTTGGTGGAGCTTGGTTAGGATGGTGGCACAAACCTTATGCAATTGTTAGCAAGACTCAATAATGTTGCAAAAGATTCACAAATTTGCAAATGCAACAAGTACACCAATAGCAATATGCCAGAAGGAAACACACACACAGATAGATATATGGGGTCGTGCAACCAAGCAACAAGCTCAAAATGTGGAATCCAGGGAAAATGCTCTTGTTGCACAACACAAGAGAGACGCTAGCACGATTGCTCAATAGGTGGATATGGTACTTGTGCACGACCTGCAAAGAAAAAATGCAACGACTTCTATCCCAAGTATGCTATATGTAATATGTTCCGGTGATTAGATCCAAGATGATCGAGCATGACAATCTTAATGTAGTATGATGCTATGGTTCTTGCTTAAAAGCTCTTTGCTTATGTTTCTCTTTTGCTTAAAATCTTGTTGGCTCTTTCTCTTTTGAGCTCTTTATTTGACCTCTTATGCAAAACTTCACGAACCAAGATAGCAATTGTGTATATGTGGTGATATGCATGTCACACAAGAGATGATATCAAGATGATTGTACCAAGATGATATAGTATGTATGCAAAGGAAACCAGGATCACTAATGTGCACAAGTTACATTGTCGACAATACTCAATGGCTAGTCTCGATAGGCAAGTGACGCAAAAGGTAGGTTCGGGGGTTCATAATGTAATGACAAGAGATGCACAAAGTGTCGTCGAGGTTACCGCTCTTGCTTACAGTTGGGTGTTAGAGGTGAATTGGATGTTGTCGATGACGAGTCTGTGGGGAAGATCAGTGGCGGTGATGTCGATGCCGAACCGTCCCTAAGTAGCCAAAACACGTTAGGAAACGGGAAACCTCAACTCAAATTCTCAAATAAGAAAATGGGTAAAAATTGTCGGAGTTTATAGAGGGCAAATGATGGTGGTTGCGGAAAGCGGCGGTGGTACACGGAAAACGGTGGCGGGAAAAGTTTCTGTCAAGGCCGTAAGTTCCGGGTGGGGGCCGAAATGTCCGGGCATCGAATGTTCCGGTGAGGCCGGAAGGTCCAGGGGAAGGAAGGTCCGGGCAGGGCCGAAAGTTTCTGGTGGTCGGGACTTTGCCAAGAACAGAAAATTAGGGATCAGAAATTTGGGAGAAAAATTTTCGGGGAAAACCCAAATCAGATGGGGAAAATAAAGTTTTTGGGTGGATGGAAGGGTGGGGAAGCTAGATCTACATGCTACACACGAAATCCATGGATCAATTGCAACAAAACTTCATCCAACCAACAAATCACAAAAATTTTGGGAGGGCTATTTTTGTGGGGATTTCCAAAATTGGGACAAAACACAACAAAATTACGCTAGAAAATGAATGGAGAGATTCCAAAATAATGATCAACCTCGGCTCATGATACCAAGATGATGTATGGTGGAACCCTATGGGCCGATCTTTCACGAGTTGAAGGGGTTCTCACTGTTAGGGAATGTAGTAATTCAAAAAAATTCCTACGATCACGCAAGATCTAACTAGGAGATGCATAGTAACGAGAGGGGAGAGTGTGTCCATGTACCCTCATAGAGCGAAAGCGGAAGCATTTAGTAACACGGTTGATGTAGTCGAACGTCTTCACGATCCAAACGATAGAAGTACCGAACGTATGGCACCTCCGTGTTCAGCACACGTTTAGCACGATGACGTCCCTCGAGCTCTTGATCTAGTTGAGGACGAGGGAGAGTTCCGTCAGCATGACGGCGTGGCGACGGTGATGATGAAGTTACCGGCGTAGGGCTTCACCTAAGCACTACGATTATATGACCAAGGTGTTGAACTATGGAGGGGTCACCGCCCATGGCTAAGAGATTGTCTATTGTGCTATTGGGGTGCCCCCTGGCCACGTATATAAAGGAGGGAGGGAGAGAGGAGGCCGGCTAGGAGGGGCACGCCAGGGGGGAGTCCTACTTGGACTCCTAGTCCAAGTAGGATCCCCCCCCTTTCCTTTCCTCCACCGGAGAGAAAGGAAGGAGGGGAGAAGGAGAAGGAAGGAGGGGTTTCGGTTCTATATCCGGTATATCTCGTAGTAGGGGTCCTAAGCTAGGTGTCTTGGAGCGATGGTAACATGGACACGGGATTTTACCCAGGTTCGGGCCCTCTTGATGGACGTAAAACCCTACGACCCGCTTTTGATTATATTCATATGGGGTGTAGTACAGAGTACATGTATCTACCACAAGATTTATGTAACGAATATAAGATGTTCTATTGACTAGCCTGGAGACGATCTGAATTCCCATCGCACGTCAATATAACATCTTATATTCATCAGATCAATCTCGTGGTCAATAGAACATCTTATATTGATTAGATCAATCTCGTGGTAGATACATGTACTCTATACTACACCCCATATGAGTAGAATAAAAAGCAGGGCATAGGGTTTTACCTCCATCAAGAGGGCCCGAACCTGGGTAAAATCCCGTGTCCATGTTACCATCGCTCCAAGACGCCTAGCTTAGGACCCCTACTACGAGATATGCCGGATATAGAACCGATAAGGTGGACAAGGGGGATGCGCGCGCCACCTCGTGGCCTTTCTTCCCTCTCTCCAATAAAGCCCACTAAGGCTCATTAACTTCCCTCGGGGGTTCCGGTAACCTCCCGGTACTCCGGAAAAATGCCCGAATGTCTCGGAACCATTTCGATGTCCAAATGCAACCTTACAATATATGAATCTTTACCTCTCGACCATTTTGAGACTCCTACTCATGTCCGAGAGCTCACCCGAGACTCCGAGCAAACTTTGGTCATCGAATCACATAACTCGTAATACAAATCATCATCGAATGTTAAGCATGCGGACCCTATGAGTTCGACAACTACGTAGACATGACCGATACACATCTCCGGTCAATAACCAATAGCGGAACCTGGATTCTCATATTGGCTCCTACATATTCTACGAAGACCTTTATCGGTCAAACCGCATAACAACATACGTTATTCCCTTTGTCATCGGTAAGTTACTTGCCTGAGATTCGATCGTCGGATTCCTCATACCTAGTTCAATCTTGTTACCGGCAAGTCTCTTTACTCGTTCCGTAATGTATCATCCCGTAACTAACTCATTAGTCACATTGCTTGCAAGGCTTATAGTGATGTGCATTATGGAGAGGGCCCAGAGATACCTCTCCGATACGTGGAGTGACAAATCCTAATCTTGATCTATGCCAACTCAACAAGCACCATTAGAGACACCTGTAGAGCATCTTTATAATCACCCAGTTACATTGTGATGTTTGATAGCACACAAAGTGTTCCTCTGGTATTCGGGAGTTGCATAATCTCATAGTCAGAGGAACATGTATAAGTCATGAAGAAAGCAATAGCAATAAAACTAAATGATTATTATGCTAAGCTAATGGATGGGTCTTATCCATCACATCATTCTCTAATGGAATGTGATCCTATTCATCAAATGAAAACACATGTCTATGGTCAGGAAACTTAACCATCTTTGATTAATGAGCTAGTCAAGTAGTGCCATACTAGGGACAATCTGTTTGTCTATGTATTCACACATGTACTAAGTTTCCGGTTAATACAATTCTAGCATGAATAATAAGCATTTATCATGATACAAGGAAATATGAATAACAACTTTATTATTGCCTCTAGGGCATATTTCCTTTAGTCTCCCACTCGCACTAGAGTCAATAATCTAGATTACATAGTAATGATTCTAACACCCATGGAGTCTTGGTGTTGATCGTGTTTTGCTCATGAGAGAGGCTTAGTCAATGGGTCTGCAACATTCAGATCCATATGTATCTTACAAATCTCTATGTATCCCTCCTTGACTTGATCGCGGATGGAATTGAAGCATCTCTTGATGTCTTTGGTTCTCTTGTGAAATCTGGATTCCTTCGCCAAGGCAATTGCTCCAGTATTGTCACAAAAGATTTTCACTGGACCCGATGCACTAGGTATTACACCTAGATCAGATATGAACTCCTTCATCCAGACTCCTTCATTTGCTGCTTCCAAAGTAGCTATGTACTTCGCTTCACACGTAGATCCCGCCATGATGCTCTGCTTGGAACTGCACAAACTAGCAGCTCCACCATTCAATATAAATACATATCCGGTTTGTGACTTAGAGTCATCCAGATTAGTGTCAAAGCTTGCATTGACGTAACCTTTTACGACGAGCTCTTTGTCACATCCATAAATGAGAAACATATCCTTAGTCCTTTTCAGGTATTTCAGGATGTTCTTGACCGATGTCCAGTGATCCACTCCTAGATTACTTTGGTACCTCCCTGCTAAACTTATATCAAGGCACACATCAGGTCTGGTACACAACGTTGCATACATGATAGAACCTATGGCTGAGGCATAGGGAATGACTTTCATTTTCTCTCTATTTTCTGCAGTGGTCGGGCATTGAGTCTGACTCAACTTCACACCTTGTAACACAGGCAAGAACCCTTTCTTTGACTGATCCATTCTGAAATTCTTCAAAACTTTATCAAGGTATATGCTTTGTGAAAGTCCAATTAAGCGTCTCGATCTATCTCTATAGATCTTGATGCCCAATATATAAGCAGCTTCACCAAGGTCTTTCATTGAAAAACTCTTATTCAAGTATCCTTTTATGCTATACAGAAATTCTGTATTATTTCCAATCAACAATATGTCATCCACATATAATATTAGAAATGCTACAGAGCTCCCACTCACTTTCTTGTAAATACAAGCTTCTCCAAAAGTCTGTATTAAACCATATGCTTTGATCACACTATCAAAGCATATATTCCAACTCCGAGAGGCTTGCACCAGTCCATAAATGGATCGCTGGAGCTTGCACACTTTGTTAGACCCTTTTGGATCGACAAAACCTTATGGTTGCATCATATACAACTCTTCTTTAAGATATCCATTAAGGAATGCAGTTTTGACATCCATTTGCCAAATTTCATAATCATAAAATCCGGCAATTGCTAACATGATTCGGACAGACTTAAGCTTCACTATGTGTGAGAAGGTCTCATTGTAGTCAACTCCTTGAACTTGTTGAAAACCTTTAGCAACAAGTCGATCTTTGTAAACAGTAACATTACCGTCCGTGTCAGTCTTCTTCTAGAAGATCCATTTATTCTCTATTGCTTGCCAATCATCGGGCAAGTCAACCAAAGTCCACACTTTGTTCTCATACATGGATCCCTTCTTAGATTTCATGGCCTCAAGCCATTTCGCGGAATCTGGGCTCATCATCGCTTCCTCATAGTTCGTAGGTTCGTCATGGTCAAGTAACATGACATCCAGAACAATATTACCATACCACTCTGGTGCGGATCATACTCTAGTTGACCTACGAGGTTCGGTAGTAACTTGATCAGAAGTTTCACGATCATCATCATTAGCTTCCTCACTAATTGGTGTAGGAACCACTGGAACTAATTTCTATGATGAACTACTTTACAATTCGTGAGAAGGTACAATTACCTCATCAAGTTCTACTTTCCTCCCACTCACTTCTTTTGAGAGAAACTCCTTCTCTAGAAAGGATCCATTCTTAGCAATGAATATATTGCCTTCGGATCTGTGATAGAAGGTGTACCCAACAGTCTCCTTTGGCTATCCAATGAAGACACATTTCTCCGATTTGGGTTCGAGCTTATTAGGCTGAAGTTTTTTCACATAAACATCGCAACCCCAAACTTTAAGAAATGACAGCTTAGGATTCTTACCAAACCATAGTTCATATGGTGTCGTCTCAATGGATCTAGATGGTGCCCTATTTAATGTGAATGCGGCCATCTCTAAAGCATAACCCCAAAATGATAGCAGTAAATCAGTAAGAGACATCATAGATCACACCATATCTAATAAAGTAAGGTTACGACATTCGGACACACCATCACGTTGTGGTGTTCCAGGTGGCGTGAGTTGTGAAACTATTCCTCATTGTTTCAAATGAAGACCAAACACATAACTCAAATATTCACCTTCACGATCAGATCGTAGAAACTTTATTTTCTTGTTACGATGATTTTCCACTTCACTCTGAAATTCTTTGAACTTATCAAATGTTTCAGACATATGTTTCATCAAGTAGATATACCCATATCTGTTCAGATCATTTGTGAAGGTCAGAAAATAACGATACCCGCTGTCGGTGTCAAAACCGGCGGATCTCGGGTAGGGGGTCCCGAACTGTGCGTCTAAGGCGGATGGTAACAGGAGGCAGGGAACACGATGTTTTACCCAGGTTCGGGCCCTCTTGATGGAGGTAAAACCTACATCCTGCTTGATTAATATTGATGATATGGGTAGTACAAGAGTAGATCTACCACGAGATCAGAGAGGCTAAACCCTAGAAGCTAGCCTATGGTATGATTGTATGTTATTGTTCTGTCCTATGGACTAAAACCCTCTGGTTTATATAGACACCGGAGAGGGTTAGGGTTACACCAGGTCAGTTACAAAGGAGGATATATCCATATCTGTACTGCCTAGCTTGCCTTCCACGCCAAGTAGAGTCCCATTCGGACACAAGGCGAAGTCTTCAATATTGTATCTTCATAGTCCAACAGTCCGGCCAAAGGATATAATCCGGCTGTCCGGAGACCCCCTAATCCAGGACTCCCTCAGTAGCCCCTGAACCAGGCTTCAATGACGATGAGTCCGGCGCGCAGTATTGTCTTCGGCATTGCAAGGAAGGTTCCTCCTCCGAATACACCACGGAAGAATTTGAATACAAGGATAGTGTCCGACCCTGCAAAATAAGTTCCACATACCACCGTAGAGAGAATAATATTTCCACAAATCTAATTTGCCGACTTGTTTTGGCAGCACGACATTATGTCATGGCCCGGTGATTATTCGAACCATTTCCTTTAACTAGTCCCGCACATAACGCGAGGCAGTTTTTTGACACGTCTTGTCAAAGCAGAGATCGTGTCCCCTTATCACAGGATTCTCATCAATACGGGCGTGGGTAACCCAACCGCGCCATCGATTACGGTGCTTGGGGGATAAGCGAGTTTTACCAGGCTAGTGGGGACGCATAGTTTCGTCCGCCCATATAAAGGGATAATGATTCACCTTTTCATCAACGCCTTCTTCCTCCCTTGCTCATCCATTTTCGCACACTCGAGCTCCAGCGCCCAAGTCCGCATTTCCCACCTCGACCTTCTCCAACCAAGTCTGGAGCGGGAGGCAGGTGGATGGTCTCCTCCGTCATGGAGGGACACATCAAGAAGCCGAGGAGAGCCGGATACCTGCCCGACGACATCGCGCACCGGCTCCCAGATGAGGGGCAGCTCATCCCCACCCCCAGGCCCCATGAGAGGGTAGTGTTCCTTACCCATTTCCTCCGCGGACTGGGATTCCCTCTCCACCCATTCGTCCGGGGGCTCATGTTCTACTACGGCCTGGATTTCCACGTTCTGGCCCCAAACTTCATCCTCAACATCTCGGCGTTTATCGTCATGTGCGAGGCCTTCCTCCGCATCAAGCCCCACTTTGGCTTATGGCTGAAGACCTTCAATGTCAAGCCGAAGGTAGTGAGCAGCCGCCAGGCGGAGTGTGGAGGCGCCATGGTGGGTAAGATGCCCAACGTCACATGGCTCGAGGGCTCCTTCGTGGAGACCGTAAATTGGCGGCAATCGGGGTGGTTCTACATCACCGAGCTGTGTGACCCTAAATGGGCAGCGGCCCCCAAGTTCCGATCTGGCATCCCCACGCGGCTCACCTCCGGGAAAGAGAAGGGCCTATCCTAGGGTAGTTCGGGAGAGCTGACCGGACTCCAAACATGTATTCAAAACATGGTGAACAAGAAGCTCAAACTCGTCAACATAGTCCAAGTCATGCTCATCCGCCGGATCCTCCCGTGCCAACAACGGGCTTTCAACTTGTGGGAGTTCGACCCGGCCCAACACCGAACTCTGAAAAGGCTCTTTGACACAACTCATGAGGATGCCTGGAAGGTGCTATTCAAGGGTGCCGAGGTTCCCCCTCCCACTACCGAGGATCGCGGATTCTGCGCGAAGCGCCAAGCCAGCACGGTAAGCTATTTTACCTCTCACAGGATACTTGTTTTTCATAGTTTGACTCTATGCGGGATCTAAACTCCCATACCTTTGACATGACTGGCAGGAGACAGCCGTACAGATCGACTGTCCGACTCCTTTGCCCAAAGGCCCAGCGGACGCTCTCCTGACGAAGATGCTGACTCCAACCCCTTACAAGGTGCTGGAGAAGACCAAGAAGGCCAAGGGAACCCGAAAGAGTTCCCGACACCAGGCGTCATTGGACTCATCGTTCGATAACTCTGCAGCACACTCCTCCCCCGAAGACGAGGAGGAAGAAGATGCTCCCCCTCCAGTTTGGGGAGACAAGAAAAGGAAGGCCGCCCCAACTGGGGAGGCCGAAGGGTCCAAGAAGGGAAGGACTCTCCTTCCGGATAGTTCCACCACCACCGCCGCCGAAGGAGAAGACAAGTGGCTGCTCAGGGCCAAGCCCCTAGCAAAGTCGTAAGTATTCGGATACCAGAGTAACTCATAGCATTCCTTTGTCGCACTGCTTCCCCTAATGCCGAATATGATTATACAGGCCGCCACGAGCCAGTATCGATGTATCATCGGACGGCTCCCTAGGCTGGTTGGATATGGATAGCGATCCACTTCCGACCGCCACCTCCCCTTGCCCTGCGGACGACGCCGAGGTATTGTCTCAAGAGGCACCGGGTCGAGGGGAGACAGTCCCGAAGGCGCCTCAAGGCGACCTTCCGGACTCCGGGAGCAAAGGGAACAAGGCCCATGAGGGCTCCGAGTTCGGCCCTCAGCCGAACACCGCGTCGGAACCTCCAATGGTTCCGGACTCGAGTAGGCGGCCTCCTTCCAAGAGGGGCAAGACGCCTGTGCCGGTGACCTCTGTCCATCCAGAGGCGCCGGACAATCTGCTGGGAGCGCTTCGCAGCGCTTCCATCGACGAGGAGCACCGTACTATTATGAGTGTGGTGGTCCAGAAGGTTCAGTCCGCCAAGAGCGGATTGACTGAAGCCTGTGCCAGCTTTCTAACAGGCTTTGAGGTAAGTGTTCGAAATATAGGAAAAATATTACTGCATAGACAGCAGCCCCTGATGCTCTGTTTGGTGTTTAAAAAGAAAAGCCGAATAGAGGATCAAATAATACCGCAGGAGTCTAACATAATTATGTCTATATGCGTATGCAGGCTTCGCTGCTGGCCTCAGCCGCACTGACTGCGGAGGTCGCCACACTGAAGCAGGACCTCGAGGGGTCCAAGAAAGAGCTCGGCCTTGCCAAGAGGCAGCTCGAGAAGAACAAGGGTAAGTAATACCATGTCTATGTATATATAAAAGAAGACGCGATTGCAAGATGACATGATCATCGTATATTTGACAGGGGCCACGACCGAGGTGGCGACCCTGAAGCAAGCACTAACCGAGGCCGAAGACAAAGCGGCCAAGGAGCGGACCGAGCGGGAAAGGCAAGAAGCACGGGTGGGCGAGGTGCATCAAGAGCTCCAAGCTCTCGTGTCGAAGCATGAGGCGTTGGAGTGTGACTTGAAGACGCGAGAGTCCGAGCTTGCCGCCGCCCGTGAAAGTGCAAAGAGTGCCAAGGCCGAAGCACAGAAGGCCCTCCAGGAGATTGATGCAATGGGGAAGATAGCGGCGGGTAAGGCATTCTATATGCAAAGCAAGCATGCGAAAGTAAATTACCTGTTACTTACCCGAATCCGGAGCTCTCTAGGAGCATTCACAAATTTGCCCCGCAGCGTGTCGGATGCCGCAACTTTTTACCAGGCTGAGGAGGGAAGCTCAACAGAGAAGTTGTTCTGAGCCCAATATACTGGGACTGAACACCCGGTGCCTATGAGCGACCAGCTAAAGCAGCTGGTCGAGCTGCACAAGGCGGCCGAACATGCCATGAAGGGCTTTATAGTCCGGCTGTGGCCTGGCGACGCCCTTCCAAACAGCTACTTTGGCCTGGTGAGGCGGCTTGTGGACGCCTGCCCACGGCTGGAGGTCGTCAAGCGGTCTGTCTGCTTCGAAGGTGCATGCCGGGCTTTCGCCCGCGTGAAGGTGCAATGGGCCAAGCTAGACGCCGTGAAGCTGATCAAGGAGGGACCGCCGCAGGGCAAGGAGCATCGACCCCCCGAAATTTATTATAAGGGTGTCCTGAAGGGTGCCCATCTTTTAGCGGACTAATGTTCAAAGGATGTAATATTTGAGTAAACTTGCTCGTGTGATCCTGTATGATGAAAACTTGTTTCATATGCGCTATGCAACGCTTGTTTGAATTTAAAATATTACCTTCTGTTTGGCTATTTATCCAACCTAAGAGATGGCTAGTCCTCGGCTTTTGCCCCCATGCCGCGAGTGCTGGGGTGTTCGGGATAAACCTGAGCACTCATGTTCCCATGTTTGGGTCCTTCGAGGGAGGTGCTCAGCACAGCAAACAAGGCAATCGGACTAATAATGCTTCATCACTCTCACTTAGCCATAGAATTCTATAATTTTAAATTTCGGCGAAGCCCCTGGTATTTGGAAGGCCGAATTCGGGGCGCGATACACGCCTTTAAGCCGGTTAGGACCAGCTCCTCGCTCTAAGCAGCATAAGTCTTTAGGGACTCGAAACCTCGCCAAATAGCGACCAGTCTCTCGCCTTATCATGACAGTCAGTTTTAGCTTTCTCTATTGAGGTGCTTAGCCCAGCAGAACCGGGGCACAATCGCAGTAGTTCTCCTAGCGCTACCTTAACCGATGGAGCGGAACATAAGGTACCGTAACATAGGAGCCGGGCAAACCCAACATTTGACCAAAGACATGATTTGGAGCTGATGCATATAATGCTATAAGTTCGGGGTGCCGCACTTGTGAAAGTGTTCGGACTTCTCACACCATATTGTGGGGTACTTAAGCCCCTCGTGTGTTGGCCATACCAAAGTGTACGGTTGCAAGGTGTCATTAATGAACACATATATATATAACAAGAATGCAATAATAGTCGTAATGTTATGCGTTGTTTATTCAAAGAGGTGCGTTAAAGCATAATGATACAGATAGTGCGATAAGCAAAAAGTAGGACTATGTCCCTTCCAAGGGCAAGCTGAGGAATAGTATTAAAGCAAATATTTCACTCGTTATCGTAATCCACTTGGGAGTTCCGTGGTGTGACGTAGCTTTCTGCCTCTCTTGGTTGCTGCATCATGTGTTCGGCAATCATGCTGTCGGACAAGGTTTCCAGAGATTAAAGTCCTGAAAGAGAAAAATAACAAAGCGGGAAGCCCCTAGTGCGGTTTAGGCCGCCTCTTGGAGCGTGCCGTAGTTGAGCCCCCCTCCCCACCGGTGCCCATGGTATTTTTAATGCATAATTATGTATGCGTGGCACGGATTTCGCCGCTTGGCTTGGACTGGGGTGGGGGCCGCATTGCTACGCGAGCTTAGATCGCGCCAGGCAGTCTAGTTGTCGATTACTCTGAGCGCGCTTGAAGGTGTCTGGGTCTTGAGACGCCGAACTGGTGGATTGCCTTGAGAGGCTGCTTTGCGCTTCTGCTGCGAGGGCCGCAATGTGCTCCTCCGTTCGGAGAGAGCACTTTGTGTTTCCATTAACTGTAATAACCCCACGAGGTCCTAGCATCTTGAGCTTGAGGTGTGCATGATGCGGTACCGCATTGAATCTCGCAAATGTGGTTCGCCCGAGCAGTGCATGATAACCACTGTGGAACGGGACTATATCGAAGATTAATTCTTCGCTTCGGAAGTTATCCGCGGATCCGAATACCACTTCTAGTGTAATTGAGCCTGTGCAATGGGCCTCTACACCTAGAATGACACCTTTAAAGGTCGTTTTTTTGGGTTTGATCCTTGAGGGGTCTATACCCATTTTGCGCACTGTGTCCTGATAAAGCAGGTTCAGGCTGCTGCCGCCATCCATAAGGACTCGAGTGAGGTGAAATCCGTCAATGATTGGGTCTAGGACAAGTGCGGCGAATCCGCCATGACAGATACTAGTGGGGTGGTCCCTGCGATCGAAGGTGATCGGACAGGAGAACCATGGGTTGAACTTTGGGGCAGCTGGCTCCAACGCATATACATCCCTGAGCGCACTCTTCCGCTCCCTCTTGGGGATGTGGGTTGCATATATCATGTTCACCGTCCGCACTTGTGGGGGGAACCTCTTATGTCCTCCGGTGTTCGGCTGCAGGGGCTCTTCCTCGTCATCGCTATGTGGTCCCTTATCTTTGTCTTCGGCAATTAACTTGCCGGCCTGCTTGAACACCCAACAATCCCTGTTGGTGTGGTTGGCTGGCTTGTCGGGGGTTCTGTGTATTTAACACGAGCGATCGAGTATACGGTCCAAACTGGACGGGCCCGGAGTGCTTCTTTTGAATGGCTTTTTCCGCTGACCGGGTTTAGAGCCTTTGAATCCGGCATTGATTGTCGTATCTTTAGTATTATCGTTGTTAATGCGGCGCTTATATTTGTTGTGACATGACCTGCTATTGCCATCCTTGGTATCCCAAGTACCATGGTTCTTTGACATATTATTACTACGAGCCAGCCAGCTGTCTTCTCCCGCACAAAAGCGGGTCATGAGTGTCGTGAGGGCTGCCATAGATTTCGGTTTTTCCTGACCAAGGTGCCGGGCTAGCCACTCGTCGTGAATGTTGTGTTTGAAAGCTGCTAAGGCCTCTGCATCCGGACAGTCGACGATTTGATTTTTCCTTCTTAGGAACCGATTCCAGAATTGCCTGGCCGATTCTTCTGGCTGCTGAATTATGTGGCTCAAGTCATCGGCATCTGGTGGTCGCACATAAGTGCCCAGAAAGTTGTCGAAGAATGCGGCTTCCAGATCTTCCCAACAGCTAATGGACTCTGCTGGCAGGCTGTTAAGGCAATGCCGCGCTGGTCCTTTGAGCTTTAATGGGAGGTATTTGATGGCATGTAAGTCATCACCGCGGGCCATGTGGATGTGGAGGAGTTAATCCTCGATCCATACCGCATGATCTGTTGTGCCGTCGTATGATTCAATATTTACAGGTTTCAAACCTTCTGGGATTTGATGATCCATTACTTCGTCTGTGAAGCATAAGGGGTGTGCGGTGCCTCTGTATTGGGCTATATCGTGACGTAGCTCGAATGGGTCTTGCCCATTGTGTTCGGCCTGGCCGGATTTACTTTTACTGTATCCGGCGTGACGTTTATCGTCTCGCATAGTGGCGCGCCCTCGTGATCCGTGGATCGATCTTGCATGTTTTGCTTTGTCCTCCAATACGTCTCGCAGGTCTGGTGTGTTTCCCCATGCTTTTTTATTTGAATGGCGTCGGGGTGCCGGCTGAGCTTTTGGCTGGAATGCCTCTCTATCACGGCCACGAGGTGGCCGATCAGCCGCGTCATACGCTTCTTCCTCCAGCCGAGGTAGCAACCTGCATTTTGGGTAACTCTTGGAGGGACGCTCGAGTTTATATTCCTCGGCCATGAGGACTTCAGTCCATCTGTCAGCTAGCAGATCTTGATCAGCTTGAAGCTGCTGCTGCTGCTTTTTCTTAAGGCTATTTGCCGTGGCCATAAGCCGGCGCTTGAAGCACTCTTGTTTGATGGGATCCTCTGGCATGGCGAATTCGTCATCGCCGAGGCTTGCCTCATCTTCGGAGGGGGGCATGTAATTATCATCCTCCGCTTCTCCATCTGCCGCTCTCTCAGGAGGGCTGGCTCTTCCATCCTCCTGCTCTAACTCTTGCTGGAGGGGGTTACTGTTGTCTTCGGCACTATCCAGAGTGTTATTACCTCCTGTGCCGTTATCACCACTTTTGCTTTGGCGGGACTTAGAGCGGCGCCGCTGACGTCGGCGTTTGGGTTGCTTCTTGGAGGGGTCATCCTCTGCTGTCTCGTCGCCATTGCCTTCTTTGGGTGTATCCACCATGTATATATCGTATGATGAGGTGGCTGTCTAGTGCCTTGTGGGTAGTGGTTCCTATTAGTCTCCCGCATCATCGTCCATACCGTCGATGTCTTCAGAGTCGAAGTCAAGCATGTCGGTTAAGTCATCGATAGTGGATACTAAGTGGGTGGTGGGCGGGCCACGAATTTCTTCGTCGTCTGCATCCCAGTCCTGCCGGACATAGTTCGGCCAGGATCCTCCTGACAGGGAGAAAGACCTTAATGAGTTCAGTATGTCGCCGAAGGACGAGTGCTAAAAGATATCCGCGGAGGTAAACTCCATGATCAGCGCCCAATCGGATTCGATAGGAATGGGCGCAGGCGGTTCGGAGTCCGTGGCCGGAGAAAGATCCGGCAGTTTAACAATACGGCTCTCATGCAAGCTAAGGTCGATGTTCGGCTCGATCGCCGCTGAGGGTAAGGCCTCCGTGGCGGGGTCCATCCACCCGTCCATGGATGGCGCAACTGGCTCCGAATTGAGGGTCAGAGTGGCTGCCGGTGCGATCTCCTGAACACTGTCCAATGGTAGAGCTAAATCGTACTCATCATGACCGCATGACGCACAACGCAGAGGCTCAAATCCATCGAAGATCAAGTCTTCATGGACATCGGCCGTGTAGTTTAGGCTTCCAAACCTGACCTGGTGGCCAGGGGCGTAGATTTGAATCTGCTCCAGATGGCCAAGCGAATTGGCTCGTAGTGCAAAGCCGCCGAACACAAAGATCTGTCCGGGGAGGAAAGTCTCACCCTGGACTGCATCGCTATCGATGATAGTAGGAGCCATCAAGCCTAACGGCGATGACACAGAGGAACTCTCAATGAAAGCACCAATGTCGGTGTCAAAACCGGCGGATCTTGGGTAGGGGGTCCCGAACTGTGCTTCTAAGGCGGATGGTAACAGGAGGCAGGGAACACGATGTTTTACCCAGGTTCGGGCCCTCTTGATGGAGGTAAACCCTACGTCCTGCTTGATTAATATTGATGATATGGGTAGTACAAGAGTAGATCTACCACGAGATTGGAGAGGCTAAACCCTAGAAGCTAGCCTATGGTATGATTGTATGTTATTGTTCTGTCCTACGGACTAAAACCCCCCAGTTTATATAGACACCGGAGAGGGTTAGGGTTACACAAGGTCGGTTACAAAGGAGGATATATCCATATCCGTACTGCCTAGCTTGCCTTCCACTCCAAGTAGAGTCCCATCCGGACACGAGACGAAGTCTTCAATCTTGTATCTTCATAGTCCAATAGTCCGGCCAAAGGATATAATCCGGCTGTCTGGAGACCCCCTAATCCAGGACTCCCTCACCCGCCGCGAGCCCCAACACTCATTGGACCGCATACATCAGTATGTATTATTTCCAATAAGTCAGTTTCTCGCTCCATTGTTCTGGAGAACGGAGTCTTAGTCAACTTGCCCATGAGGCATGGTTCGCAAGAATCAAGTGATTCCAAAAGCTCATCAGCATGGAGTTTCTTCATGCGCTTTACACCAATATGACCTAAACGGTAGTGGCAAAAATAAGTTGCACTATAATTATTAACCTTGCATCTTTAGGCTTCAATATTATGAATATGTGTATCAGTACAATCAAGATTCAACAAAAATAGACCACTCATCAAGGGTGCATGACAATAAAAGATATTACTCATATAAATAGAACAACTATTATTCTCTAATTTAAATTAATAACCGTCTCACATCAAACAAGATCCAGATATAATGTTCATGCTCAACGCTGGCACCAAATAACAATTATTTAGGTCTAAAACTAATCCAATCGGTAGATGTAGAGGTAGCGTGCCGACGGCGATCACATCGACTTTGGAACCTTTTCCCACGTGCATCGTCACCTCGTCCTTGGCCAATCTTAGTTTAATACATAGCCCCTGTTTCAAGTTGCAAATATGAGCAACAGAACCAATATCAAATACCCAGGCGCTACTACAAGCATTAATAACGTACACATCAATAACATGTATATCAAATATGCCTTTCACTTTGCCATCCTTCTTATCCGCCAAATACTTGGGGCAGTTCTGCTTCAAGTGACCAGTCCCTTTGCAGTAGAAGCACTTAGTCTCAGGCTTAGGTCCAGACTTGGGCTTCTTCCCTTGATCAGCAACTGGCTTGTTGTTCTTCTTGAAGTTACCCCTTCTTCCCTTTGCCCTTTTTCATGAAACTAGTGGGCTTGTTAATCATCAACACTTGATGCTCCTTCTTGATTTCTACCTCCGCGGCCTTTAGCATCGCGAAGAGCTCGGGAATTGTCTTTTCCATCCCTTGCATATTATAGTTCATCACGAATCCTTTATAGATTGGTGGCAGTGATTGAAGAACTCTGTCCATGACACTATCATCAGGAAGATTAACTCCCAACTGAGTCAAGTGGTTGTGGTACCCAGACATTCTGAGTATGTGTTCACTGATAGAACTATTCTCCTCCATTTTGCAGCTATAGAACTTGTTGGAGACTTCATATCTCTCAACTCAGGCATTTTCTTGAAATATTAACTTCAACTCTTGGAACATCTCATATGCTCCATGACGTTCAAAACATCTTTGAAGTCACAATTCTAAGACATAAAGATGGCACACTAAACTATCGAGTAGTCATCAGCTTTGTTGTGCCAGATGTTCATAATGTTTGGAGTTGCTCCTGCAGCGGGTCTTGCACCTAGCGGTGCTTCTAGGACGTAATTCTTCTGTGCAGCAATGAGGATAATCCTCAAGTTACATACCCAGTTCGTGTAGTTGCTACCATCATCTTTCAACTTAGCTTTCTCTAGGAACACATTAAAATTCAAGGGAACGATAGCACGGGCCATTGATCTACAACAACATAGACATGCAAATACAATCAGGTACTAAGTTCATGATAAATTAAAGTTCAATTAATCATATTACTTAAGATTCCCACTTAAATAGGCATCCCTCTAGTCATCTAAATGATCACGTGATCCATATCAACTAAACCATGTCTGATCATCACGTGAGATGGGGTAGTTTTCAATGGTGAACATCACTATGTTGATCATATCTACTATATGATTCACGTTCGAACTTTCCACCTCAGTGTTCCGAGGCCACATTTGCATATGCTAGGCTCGTCAAGTTTAACCCGAGTAATCTGCACATGCAAAACTGGCTTGCACCCGTTGTATGTGAACGTAGAGCTTATCACACCCGATCATCATGTGGTGTCTCGGCACAGCGAACTGTAGCAACGGTGCATACTCAGGGAGAACACTTGTACCTTGAAATTTAGTGAGGGATCATCTTTATAATGCTACCGCTGTACTAAGCAAAATAAGATGCATAAAGGATAAACATCACATGCAATCAAAATACATGACATGATATGGCCATCATCATCTTGTGCCTTTGATCTCCATCTCCAAAGCACCGTCATGATCTCATCGTCACCGGCTTGACACCTTGATCTCCATCATAGCATCGTTGTTGTCTCACCAACCATTGCTTCCACGACTATTGCTACCGCTTAGTGATAAATTAAAGCAATTACATGGTGATTGCATTTCATACAATAAAGCGACAACCATAAGGTTGCTGCCAGTTGCCGATAACTTTTACAAAACATGATCATCTCACACAACAATTTATATCTCATCACGTCTTAACCATATCACATCACAACATGCCCTGCAAAAACAAGTTAGACGTCCGCTACTTTGTTGTTGCAAGTTTTACATGGCTGCTACGGGCTTCTAGCAAGAACCGTTCTTACCTACGCATCAAAACCACAACGATTTTTCGTCAATGATACGTCTCCAATGTATCTACTTTTTATTATGCTTTTCCTCTTGTTTTGGACTCTAATTTGCATGACTTGAATGAAACTAACCCCGGACTGACGCTGTTTTCAGTAGAACTACCATGGTGTCGTTTTTGTTTAGAAATAAAAGTTCTCGGAATGGAACGAAACTTTGTGAGGATTTTTTATACCAACAGTAAGAATTTCTAGAGCCAAGACCCACCAGAGAGGGGCCCCTGGGTGGGGACAACCCAGCAGGGCGCGCCCCCTCTCCTGGCACGCCTAAGTGGGTTTTACCCACCTGGTGGCCCCGCTGACGACCCCCTGATACTATAAATTCACATTATTCCAGAAAAAATCAGGGAGAAGAATTATCGTGATCCACGAGACGGAGTCGCCGCCAGGCTCTATTCTTCCTCGGGAGGGCAGATCTGGAGTCCGTTTGGGGCTCCGAAGAGGGGGATCTTCGTTCTTCATAATCACCAACCCTTCTCCATCACCAATTCCATGATGCTCCCACCGATAGTGAGTAATTCCTTCATAGGCTCGCTGGTTGGTGAGGAGTTGGATGAGATTCATCATGTAATCGAGTTAGTTTTGTTAGGGCTTGATCTCTAGTATCCACTATGTTCTTAGATTGATGTTGCTATGACTTTGCCATGCTTAATGCTATTCACTTTGGGCCCGAGTGCCATGATTTCAGATCTGAACCGTTTATGAATTCATCATTATATCCATGTTTTAGATCCGATCTTGCAAGTTATAGTCACCTACTACGTGTTATGATCTGGCAACCCCGGAGTGACAACAACTGGGCCCACTCCCGGTGATGACCGTAGTTTGAGGAGTTCATGTATTCACTATGTGTTAATGCTTTATTCTGGTTCTCTATTAAAAGGAGGCCTTAATATCCCTTAGTTTCCAATATGGACACCACTGCCACGGGAGGGTAGGACAAAAGATGGCATGCAAGTTCTTTTAATAAAGCACGTATGACAATTTACGGAATGCATACCTACATTATATCGATGAACTGGAGCTAGTGCCATATCGCCCTAGGTTATAAACGTCTCATGATGAATGTCATCCAACAAGTCACTGATCCAATGCCTACGAATTTATCTTATTGATCTTGCTACGTTACTATTGCTATCATCACTGTTACACTTGCTACAAAGTGCTGCTATCACTGTTACTGTTACCGTTGCTGCTGTCACTACTATCAAAACTATCAAACTACTTTGCTACTGATCGCTTTGCTGTAGATAATTAATCTCCAGGTGTGGTTGAATTGACAACTCAACTGCTAATACCTTCAAATATTCTTTGGCTCCCCTTGTGTCGAATCTATAAATTTGGGTTGAATACTCTACCCTTGAAAATTGTCGCGATCCCCTATACTTGTGGGTTATCAAGACCTTTTTCTGGCGCCGTTGCCGGGGAGCAAAGCTATATTTTTTGAGTCACTTGGGATTATTATCATATTAATACTATGAAGAATCTAATGGATCCCAAGACTAAGATATTTCCCTCAAGGACGAGGGGAGGTAAGGAACTGCCATCCAGTTCTGCTTTAGATTCACCTTCTGTTATGAATAAACTTGCAACACCACCACATGCTATTAATTCTGATATGTCGCAAGTTATCGATGATGCTACTTCTACTATTAATGATGCTTATGATGATGCTAGTACCTTGCTTGATAATGATGATGTGCCACTTGGTGAATTTCTTGATAAACAAATTGCTAGAGTTATACAACATGATGTTGTTGAATCTGATGATGAGCTTGAAACTGAAACTAATCTCTGAATGCTAGAATGAAATGTGATCCTAAGTTTGCTACTTCACCTATCTTTATTGATGACAAGGATTATGAATTCTCTGTCGACCCAGAGCTAATTACTCTGGTTGAATCTGATCCTTTCCATGGTTATGAAACTGAAACTATTGTGGCACATCTTACTAAGTTGAATCATATAGCCACCCTTTTTACTCATGATGAGAAAACTTGCTATTAATTTATTCTCAAATTATTTCCTTTCTCATTAAAGGGTGATGCTAAATCTTGGTACAACACTCTTGCTCCTGGTTGTGTGCGTAGTCCTCGGGATATGATTTATTACTTCTCTGAAAAATATTTTCCTGCTCATATGAAACAAGCTGCCTTACAGGAAATATTTAACTTTGCTCAAACTAAAGAAGAGAGTCTCCCACAAGCTTGGGGGAGGCTTTGCCAGCTACTTAATGCTTTGCCTGATCATCCTCTTAAGAAAAATGAAATACTTAATATCTTCTATAATGGACTAACTGATGCTTCTAGGGACTTCCTAGATAGTTGTGCTGGTTGTGTTTTCAGGGAACGAACTATTACTCAAGCTGAAGAAATATTGAATAACATATTGAAAAACTATGATGATTGTACTATTCCTGAACTAGTGCCTAAACCCACTCTGAAGAAGAGGGGTATATTATATATCAGTCCCGAAGATATGCAAGAGGCAAAGAAATCTATGAAGGAAAAAGGTATTAAAGTTGAGGATGTTAAAAATTTACCTCCTATTGAAGAAATATATGGGCTTAATACACCACAAACGCCTAAGGTGGTAGAGGTAAATTCTCTTATGAAGTTCAATGATAATGATAATCCTCACAATATGCATCCTAGTCAATGCCTTTATGAGTTTGAAAACTACATTGGAAAACAAGATCACTTAATTGCAAATGTTATGCAACAATTGAAATATAATTCTGATATGATTGCTCGCTTGAGTGACTTGTTATTTAGAATATCAAATGATGTTAGAGGTGTTGGAAAACATGCTTCTATGGTTCAAACCAAGTTAGAACAAGTTGCTAAATCTCAAAGAGAATTGCTTGATGAAATGAATCATAATATGCATGACTTTGCTGTAAGAGTTGCAACTAGAGGAGGTAAAATGACTCAGGAACCACTTTATCCTGAGGGACACCCAAAATAATTGAACAAGACTCACAAAGTGCCAACACTAGTGCACCTAGTTCTTATAGGAAGAAAAAGAAAAAGAAAAATGATAGGACTTTGCACACTTCAAGTGAACCTGAAATAGAGAAACATCTTGATAATGATAATGAAGTTTCTATCTCAGATGCTGAAACTCAATATGGTAATGAACACTCACCTAATTATAATGAAAAAGATAATTATGAGGTTCATGAAGACTCTCAACCAACCAATGATAAAGAACCAGATAATGATGTTGAGATAGAACAACCTGTTGATCTTGATAACCCAGAACCTAAGAATAAAAGATATGACAAAAGAGAATTCATTGCTAGAAAACACGGTATGGAAAGAGAACCGTGGGTTCAAAAACCTATGCCTTTTCCACCCAAGTAAACTAAAAAGAATGATGATGAAGAATTTGAACACTTTGCTGAAATGCTGAGGCCAGTCTTTTTGCGTACTCGCTTGACTGATATCTTGAAAATGCCTCCATATGCAAAGTATATGAAAGACATCATCACAAAGAAGAGAAATATACCGGAAGCTGAAATCTCCACTATGCTTCCTAATTGCACTTTCAAAGATGGAGTACCTAAAAAACTTGGAGATCCGGGAATACCAACTATACCTTGCTCTATCAAAAAGAACTATGTGAAAACTGCTTTGTGTGATTTAGGAGCTGGTGTTAGTGTTATGCCTTTCTCTTTATATAAAAGACTTGACTTGAATAAACTCACACCTACTGAAATATCTTTGCAAATGACTGATAAATCAATTGCCATACCAATCGGTATCTATGAGGATGTGCCCGTTGTTGTTTCTAATGTTACTATTTTGACTGACTTTGTTATACTTGAGATGCCTGAGGATGACAACATGTTGATTATCCTTGGGAGGCCCTTCTTGAATACTGCAGGGGCTGTTATTGATTGCAATAAAAGCAATGTCACTTTTCATATCAATGGCAATGAGAATACGGTGCACTTTCCGAAGAAACAATTCCAAGTGAATGGTATTAATGTTATTGAAAAATCTCTGACAATCACTATTGGAAGTTTTCAAATACCTCTACCTACTGTCAAAAAGAAATATGAAATACTTATTGTTGGGGAAATGCATATCCCCATTGAGGTAACTTAGTGGTTTACGAAAGTTCTTCAGTTTCATGCTAATCGAAAGTGGTTGTTAATAAGACTTGATCAACCTTATTAATGGATCATTTTTGAACA
Source organism: Triticum dicoccoides (assembly GCF_002162155.2). Classification (NCBI taxonomy): domain Eukaryota; kingdom Viridiplantae; phylum Streptophyta; class Magnoliopsida; order Poales; family Poaceae; genus Triticum; species Triticum dicoccoides. The sequence continues at coordinate 337,675,380 of NC_041390.1, read as the reverse complement.
GTATGAAGTTGATGAATTTAGTAAGCACTACTTTCTGTCCCTACTTTTTATTCTCTGCTTTTATTAGTTAAATAAAATAAAATGCCATGTTTTGTCTGTTTTCTGAATTTCTCGTGCAATAAAAAAATGACCCGAAAATAAAAGTTCTTAGAATGCCCTGAAAATTTTATATGATTTTTTGAATATTTAAGAATTTTTGGTCCAAATAATACCAGAGGGAGGTGCACCAGGTGGGCACAACCCACCTGGGCGCGCCCTGGTGGTTGTGGTCCCCACGTGGGCCCCCTCACTTACCTCTTCATCCAACATCATCACTTACCTCAATAAAAAATTTCCCATTGCTCTCTCTCCCGTGTTCTTGCTCATTTTGCTGCCATTTTCGATCTCTTTGCTCGAAACTCCGTTTCCGAAACTGTTTTGGGGGATTGTTGCTTGGTATGTGACTCCACCATTTTTCCAATTAGTTTTTGTTTTACTAGTTTATACTTTGAATAAATAGCTACTGTTGGTGCTGCTGTAGATGTGCTTGCATGTTCAATTCTTAGTGTTCTAAGTAGTTTGAATGCTTGCTATGGCCTCTATGTATCCCTATGAGTAGTAGCTATCAATTTTGTGAAGTTTTGTTGGAAAAAAATTGTGAACAAAAAATTGAGATTTTTGTTCATAGGAAAAATTGTACGCGGACATGATGAACCTATTTGGAAGGAGTTCTTTGAGGAGACGATCCTCGGGGCATCCTCTAGTGACAGTTCTGCTCGTCGGTCTTACGTTGAACCAAGTGAAAGTTCCACGCGAGATGCCGCCACCAAAATATGCTTATGGCCTTGCAATGAATATATGGTGCAGGTGGGCATCAAGGAGGAATTTGACCAATATGTTCACTGCCGGTCTCGGTCCCTACCTCTCAGATAAGTGTGAACAGCAACATCTTCTCACTGAACCATTTGTGAAAGGATTTAAATATATTCCACGTGAGTCTAGGGTGTCGTCTATGCTTTATGACGTACCATTTACTATTCCACTAGAGAATTTTGCTCACCATTGCAAACTTCCATTTTGGGGTTCGCTTGATGAGCCAGCAAAGGCTGAGTATGAGACCTTCTTGACTAGCTATAACATCCCAAAATTCAATTTGGATGTTAATCATTAGGTCATCATATGCATCCATGATTCTTGCATTTCGAATTGGTTTTATTTGGACATTTTGATCCTAGAGACCTTAAGAAACTCAAGGACCATGTGAGACAGTTGGAGGTTTTCACAAAGTTCCATTTTTGAATTTTTCAAAATTGGTAAATCAGATAAAAGTGATTTTTATTTGAATTTTTTCCAATTATTTCAAAAAAATAATGAGAGAAGATAATATGTCTTCTTCAAAACAGAGGAAATAATGGAAATTTAACTTTAAATAAATATAATTATTTATTTGAATTTTATTAGAGATTTTATTTGGTTAAATTATGAAACAAATTGCATTTTAGCCCAGAAAAATGTTCATGATGTCCTAAATATTAGTAGAGGACCGTGAAAATTATTTTTGAGATTTTAGGTTTTTTTATATTTATTTTGGATTTTTCTTTTTAGGCAAAATTATTTTTAAAAAACTCTTCGACTGACTGGGCCAAAGCCCAGCCGGCCCAGGCCGCCGCCGCCTTCCCCGCGCGCACTACCGCGTGACCGAGCCGAACTCCAGCTAGGAGTCCGCACCGCCGCCGCCTCATCGCCCCCTTCCCCAAGCCGGCCTCTCCCCCCTCCTTAAATACCGCAGCAGCCACCCCCCTCTCCCCCAAGT
>NC_041390.1:337627124-337673173 GCF_002162155.2 Triticum dicoccoides | reverse complement strand
CCGCCGCCGCCACATCGCCGCCACGCCGCTCGCTGCCCCGCGCCATCTCGCCACCTCGCCGCTGCCGCGCCGCTCCCCACCGCCTGCGCTGCTGCTAGCCATCGCCGGAGCCGCCGTCCCGCCTCGCCAATCCGCCACCGCTGTTGGTTTTTCTTGCCTCCGGCCAAAACCCCGAGAACCGGTAAAAAATCGATCAGTTTCTACGTTTTTTCGGTTTTAGATTAGATCAGTTTTATTTATTTTATTTCGTTAAGCGAACGTTCACCCGTTTAACTCTGTTAATGAATGATTTCGTTCGTTAGTCTCTGTTGGCGCACGTTGGTCCGATAGATTTTCTTTTTCTGTTTAATTTTGTCCAGGGACCTATCCGCAAATAGTTTTCTTATAGATTAGTCCTTGATCTTCAAACCCTCACTACTTTTTTCTCGTTTATCCAAATCCAGTGGAACTAATGCCAAAATCTTCATCTTGTTCCCCTTTGTCCAGATAAACAATTTGAACATGATTTTGGAAATTTAAAATTTGGTTTCAAGCAGATTTGAATTCAAACTTCTTTTGATCGTAGATTGAGTTTCGTAACTCCGATTCGATTTATGCTTTTTGCAAATCAAAGCTCTTCACTTGAACTTTATGTTTAGCTCTTTTCTTTTGGTGTTACCTCTGTATCTTATGCTTGAGTGCTTATGTATGCTATTGTTTGTTCACGATAGAATTTCCGGAGTGCGAGGCTTGCTACTACGAATCTCTAGGGTTTTCCGATCATCAACAAGGCAAGTAACACTTTGATCATATCCCTTTATTACCCAGTTTTTATGCATTAGTTTCAACCTTCAAACATTGCAGGAGTAGGATTTCATAACATGTGGGTATGGGAAGTAGTTGATGAGGTAGGAACCTATTGTCTTATATTCAAACCCCGGGTGTTACTATGTTATGATTGCATTACCTTGATATGCTCGTAGACGTGGATTGGTATGTGAGTTTCATGAAAGATGTGAGAGTTATTTATAACTAAGGGAAGCTTAAGGTGGCTACTTTAATACACAACTAGGTGGATTGGTTGCGGGCACCTGGAGCAATCTAGTGTTGTCCTAGAATATCTCGGAGTACCCGTGTGCTCAGCCTATGGTTTGCCACCCAGGCTCAAAGGGATCATAATATTATTCATGCTAGAAACTTCCATGTGCATCCACAAGCCATTATGGGCTCTGGCATAGTTTAGTATGTTGTGTGACCTCTTTCAGTGGTAGGCTAGCAGATGTAGGGGATGTAGGTGGTATTGTCTACCCAGAGTAAAGAGTTAATGCTTGTAAAAGATTGTGTCTCAGTCATCCGTTTTTCAAACATCATGTAGTGTAAGAAATCCAACGGAGGAGATCGAGTCTTGTGGGGAAAAGTGTGCAAACCACTGCAGAGTGTATAAACTAATCATAGTTAGCTATGTCCCCGGTTATGGACATCTTGAGTATATGGTACTTGAATTATTGATTTGATCTCATCACTCTACTTAATGAAATTGTTGAGTTATAATTATTATTTTGGGATTGAGTTGGAGGAACCTTCTCAATAATGACATAAAATTTGTAGTTAAATAAAAATATATTCCTTTGTTGTAGGGAAAATTAACTTTATGCAAATGATAACCGTAGAGCCTCCACCAGCCAAATATGCATGTAGTGATAGTTGTTATTTGTTCATTGCTCCATGGTGTTATCTTGCCAGCATATTCCATGTGCTGACCTACATGGCTGCAACGTATCATGTTGCAGAATTTTCAGACGAAGAGTAAGGTGCGATAGGTCATTATCATGCACTCAGTTTTGCCGTGGAGTTGGATGGACTCATTTATCTTTGAAGCTTCCGCAGTTATTTCATTTAGATGGCCTTCAGCCATTTTATTGTAATAAGTACTCTTTCTGAGACACTCGTGTAATAAGTGTGTGATTGAACTCTGCAATAAATCCTCGAGTACTGTGTGTGTTAGCAATACCGACCCAGGGATGAAACTTAAGCACAGAGACTATGGTCCATTAGGATCAGGTCGCTACAAGATGGTATCAGAGCACACGCTGACTGTAGGACGCGACCACTAGGAAAAGCCATAGGATACTCTTCTCTACTCATTTCTAACTCTTCTCTATTTCTACTCTATCGATGGTGGACCCAAGGAACAAGTTCACTCAACCGGATGATGACACACCTTTCGGACGACACTTGAAGGAAGTCACTAGGTACCTGAACATCGGCATACCAAGATTCACCGGGACCTACACCACCACTTTACCAAAAGAGGAGCGCTGGACGATTCAAGTTTGTGTTCCAGGAAGAACGTTCACACCAGTTACCGAGCCCATCGAGTTTTCCTTTGATGCGCCAACTTGGAGTCTAGGAAAGAGCATGGCCGCCCACATTGCCATTGGACGTATCGGCGAGGTGTACAAAAAGGATCTTAAGGACACCATCTACCAGATATGTGGATGCCGAGATGATTAATGGGAGATGATTCACACCAGGAAGGATAGATCCATTGCAGCCTACATACAGGAGTTGAACCAACACATTCAACGCTACGAGAACCAGATGTGCGCCAACATGAAAACACAAAGAAGGTGATGACCCGGAACATGGAGCTGGAGGAAGAACTCAAGTCTACATGCGATGGTTATGAAGAAGAAATTGTTGTACTACTTGAGAAGAATGAAGACCTGAAGAAGAAGCTAGGAATATTCATGGGGGATCCTGAACCTAGAGTGGACATTCGTTCAGAGTATTACATCATACTAGACGACACAGACTCCGACCCCGACAGCGATGATGATTACGAAGACAAAGCTGAAGCAGATATCATGGAGTCTTCCACTGATCAAAATTTCTAGTCGACCACCATATTACCATTAGTATTCCCCCATGTATATAGTAATAGTCTATGAGATTTTGTAACGAAACCTTAGATCGATTGTATGCATCTTGTTTGAATTGAGTGGTGTGAAATGAATGTGTTTGTCTCATGTGCATATGGGTAGTGAAATGTCTCTTTAGACCTCACTCTATTCTGATATCACCCCTCTAAACCTATCAGATGCCTTTGAGACGTGACCCCGCATTCGCCTTCCCACCGGAGCTCACTCAATTGATTCAACAGCATAATGCCTTGATGCAGTTGCTGAAGGAAATATGCCCTAGAGGCAATAATAAAGTTATTATTTATTTCCTTATATCATGATAAATGTTTATTATTCATGCTAGAATTTTATTAACCGGAAACATGATACATGTGTGAATACATAGACAAACAAAGTGTCACTAGTATGCCTCTACTAGACTAGCTCGTTAATCAAAGATGGTTACGTTTCCTAGCCATAGACATGATTTGTCATTTGATTAACGGGATCACATCATTAGGAGAATGATGTGATTGACTTGACCCATTCCGTTAGCTTAGCACTTGATCGTTTAGTTTGTTGCTATTGCTTTCTTCGTGACTTATACATGTTCCTATGACTATGAGATTATGCAACTCCCATTTACCGGAGGAACACTTTGTGCGCTACCAAACGTCACAACGTAACTGTGTGATTATAAAGGTGCTCTACAGGTGTCACCAAAGGCACTTGTTGGGTTGGCGTATTTCGAGATTAGGATTTGTCACTCCGATTGTCGGAGAGGTATCTCTGGGCCCACTCGGTAATACACATCACTTAAGCCTTGCAAGCATTGCAACTAATGAGTTAGTTGCGGGGTGATGTATTATGGAACGAGTAAAGAGACTTGCCAGTAACGAGATTGAACTAGGTATTGTGATACCGACGATCGAATCTCAGGCAAGTAACATACCGATGACAAAGGGAACAACGTATGTTGTTATGCGGTTTGACCGATAAAGATCTTCGTAGAATATGTAGGAGCCAATATGAGCATCCAGGTTCCGCTATTGGTTATAGACCGGAGACATGTCTCGGTCATGTCTACATAGTTCTTGAACTCGTAGGGTCTGCACGCTTAAAGTTCAATGACGATTATATTATGAGTTTATGTGTTTTGATGTACCGAAGGTAGTTCGGAGTCCCGAATGTGATCACGGACATGACGAGGTGTCTTGAAATGGTCGATACATGAAGATTGATATATTGGACGACTATATTCGGACACCGGAATGGTTCCGGGGGTTATCGGATATATATACAAGAGTACCTGGGGGTTACCGGACCCCCCCCCCCTCGCGGAGGTTAATGGGCCTCATGGGCTCAAATGGTGGTAGAGGAGAGGCGGCCAAGGGGCAGCCACGCGCCCCTCCCCTCCCAAGTCTGAATTGGACTAGGAATGGGGCGGCGCCCCCCCCCCACTTTCCTTTCTCCCTCTTTCTCCTTCCCTCTCCTCTCCTACTCCAACATGGAAAAGGGGGAGTCCTACTCCCGGTGGGAGTAGGACTCCTCATGGGGCGCGCCAAGGGTGGCCGGCCCCCTCCCCCTCCTCTACTCCTTTATATACGGCGAGGGAGGCACCCCCTAGAGACAACAATTGATCTCTTGGATATTTTAGCCGTGTGCGGTGCCCCCCTCTACCATAATCCACCTCGGTCATATTGCAGAGGTGCTTAGGCGAAGCCCTGCGCCGGTGGAACATCATCATCATCACCATGCTGTCGTGCTGACGGAACTCTCCCTCAAAGCTCGGTTGGATCAGAGTTTGAGGGACGTCATCGAGTTGAACGTGTGCAGAACTCGGAGGTGCTGTGTGTTCGGTGCTTGATCGGTCGGATCGTGAAGACGTACGACTACATCAACCGCATTGTGCTAACGCTTCCGCTTTCGGTCTACGAGGATACGTAGACACACTCTCCCCTATCGTTGCTATGCATCACCATGATCTTGCGTGTGCGAAGGAATTTTTTTGAAATTACTATGTTCCCCAACAGTGGAATGCAAACCAGGTTTTATGCGTTGATGTTATATGCACGAGTAGAACACAAGTGAGTTGTGGGCGATACAAGTCATTGCTTACCAACATGTCATACTTTGGTTCGGCGGTATTGTTGGATGAAGCGGCCCAAACCGACATTACGCGTACGCTTACGCGAGACTGGTTCTACCGACGTGCTTTGCACACAGGTGGCTGGCGGGTGTCAATTTCTCCAACTTTAGTTGAACCGAGTGTGGCTACACCCGGTCCTTGAGAAGGTTAAAACAACACCAACTTGACAAACTATCATTGTGGTTTTGATGCGTAGGTAAGAACGGTTCTTGCTCAGCCCGTAGTAGCCACGTAAAACTTGCAACAACAAAGTAGAGGACGTCAAACTTGTTTTTGCAGGGCTTGTTGTGATGTGATATGGTCAAGGCATGATGCTATATTTTATTGTATGAGATGATCATGTTGTGTAACCGAGTTATCGGCAACTGGCAGGAGCCATATGGTTGTCGCTTTATTGTATGCAATGCAATCGCCCTATAATGCTTTAATTTATCACTAAGCAGTAGCGATAGTCGTGGAAGCATAAGTCGGCAAGACAACAACGATGCTCAGATGGAGATCAAAGTGTCGTGCCGGTGACAATGGTGATCATGACGGTGCTTCGGAGATGAAGATCGCAAGCACGAGATGATGATGGCCATGTCATATCACTTATATTGATTGCATGTGATGTTTATCTTTTATACATCTTATCTTGCTTTGATTGAAGGTAGCATTATAAGATGATCTCTCACTAAATTATCAAGGCATAAGTGTTCTCCCTGAGCATGCACCGTTGCGAAAGTTCTTCGTGCTGAGACACCATGTGATGATCGGGTGTGATAGGCTCAACGTTCAAATACAACTGGTGCAAAATAGTTGCACGCGCGGAATACTCAGGTTAAACTTGATGAGCCTAGCATATGCAGATATGGCCTTGGAACACTAAGACCGAAAGGTCGAGCGTGAATCATATAGTAGATATGATCAACATAGTGATGTTCACCATTGAAACTACTCCATCTCACATGATGATCGGACATGGTTTAGTTGATTTGGATCACGTGATCACTTAGAGGATTAGAAGGATGTCTATCTAAGTGGGAGTTCTTAAGTAATATGATTAATTGAACTTAAATTTATCATGAACTTAGTACCTGATAGTTTTTTGCTTGTCTATGTTGATTGTAGATATATGGCTGTGCTGTTGTTCCATTGAATTTTAATGCGTTCCTTGAGAAAGCAAAGTTGAAAGATGCTAGTAGCAATTACATGGTCTGGGTCCGTAACTTGAGTATTATCCTCATTACTGCACAAAAGAATTACGTCCTGGAAGCACCGCTGGGTGCCAGGCCTGCTGCAAATGCTGCTGATAACATTAAGAACATTTGGCAGAGTAAAGGTGATGACTACTTGATAGTTCAGTGTGCCATGCTTTACGGCTTAGAACCGGGACGTCAACGACGTTTTGAACGTCATGGAGCATATGAGATGTTCCAGGAGTTGAAGTTAATATTTCAAGCAAATGCCCGGATTGAGAGATATGAAGTCTCCAATAAGTTCTATAGCTGCAAGATGGAGGAGAATAGTTCTGTCAGTGAACATATACTCAAAATGTCTGGGTATCATAATCACTTGACTCAACTAGGAGTTAATCTTCCTGTTGATAGTATCATTGACAGAGTTCTTCAATCACTGCCACCAAGCTACAAAAGCGTTGTGACGAACTATCATATGCAAGGGATGGATAAGACAATTCCCGAGCTCTTCGCGATGATAAAGGCTGCGGAGTAGAAATCAAAAAGGAGCATCAAGTGTTGATGGTCAACAAGACCACTAGTTTCAAGAAAAAGGGTAAAGGGAAGAAGAAAGGGAGCTTCAAGAAGAACGGCAAACAAGTTGCTGCTCAAGAGAAGAAATCCAAGTCTGGACCTAAGCCTGAAACTGAGTGCTTCTACTGCAAATACACTGGTCACCGGAAGCGGAACTGCCATAAGAAGGATGGCAAGGTGAACAAAGGTATATCTGATATACATGTTACTGATGTGTACCTTACTAATGCTCTTAGTAGCACCTGGGTATTTGATACTGGTTATGTTGCTAATATTTGCAACTCAAAACAGGGACTACGGATTAAGCGAAGATTGGCTAAGGATGAGGTGACGATGCGCGTGGGAAATGGTTCCAAAGTCGATGTGATCGCAGTCGGCACGCTACCTCTACATCTACCTTCGGGATTAGTTTTAGACCTGAATAATTGTTATTTGGTGCCATCGTTAAGAATGAACATTATATCTGGATCTTGTTTGATCTGAGACGGTTATTCACTTAAATCAGAGAATAATGGTTATTCTATTTATATGAGTAATATCTTTTATGGTCATGCACCCTTGAAGAGTGGTCTATTCTTATTGAATCTTGATAGTAGTGATACACATATTCATAATATTGAAGCCAAAAGATACAGAGTTGATAATGATAGTGCAACTTATTTGTGGCACTACCGTTTAGGTCATATTGGTGTAAAGCACATGAAGAAACTCCATACCGATGGACTTTTGGAACCACTTGATTATGAATCACTTGGTACTTGCGAACCGTGCCTCATGGGCAAGATGACTAAAACGTCATTCTCCGGAACTATGGAGCGAGCAACAGATCTGTTGGAAATCATACATACAGATGTATGTGGTCCGATGAAGGTTGAGGCTCACGGCAGGTATCGGTATTTTCTCACCTTCACAGATGATTTAAGCAGATATGGGTATATCTACTTAATGAAACATAAGTCTGAAACATTTGAAAAGTTCAAAGAATTTCAGAGTGAAGTTGAAAATCATCGTAACAAGAAAATAAAGTTTCTACGATCTGATCATGGAGGAGAATATTTGAGTTACGAGTTTGGTTTTCATTTGAAACAATGCGGAATAGTTTTGCAACTCACGCCACCCGGAACACCACAGCGTAATGGTGTGTCCGAATGTCGTAATTGTACTTTACTAGATATGGTGCGATCTATGATGTTTCTTACTGATTTACCGCTATCATTTTGGGGTTATGCTTTAGAGACGCCTGCATTCACGTTAAATAGGGCACCATCGAAATCCGTTGATATGACGCCTTATGAACTGTGGTTTGGCAAGAAACCAAAGTTGTCGTTTCTTAAAGTTTGGGGTTGTGATGCTTATGTGAAAAAACTTCAACCTGATAAGCTCAAACCCAAATCGGAGAAATGTGTGTTCATAGGATACCCGAAGGAAACTGTTGGGCACACCTTCTATCATAGATATGAAGGCACAATGTTTGTTGCTAAATTTGCATCCTTTCTAGAGAAGGAGTTTCTCTCGAAAGAAGTGAGTGGGAGGAAAGTAGAACTTGATGAGGTAACTGTACCTGCTCCCTTATAGGAAAGTAGTTCATCACAGAAACCGGTTCCTGTGACACCTACACCAATTAGTGAGGAAGTTAATGATGATGATCATGAAACTTTAGATCAAGTTATTACTGAGCCTCGTAGGTCAACCAGAGTGAGATCCGCACCAGAGTGGTACGGTAATCCTGTTCTAGAGGTTATGTTGCTAGACCATGACGAACCTACGAACTATGAAGAAGCGATGGTGAGCCCAGATTCCGCAAAATGGCTTGAGGCCATGAAATCTGAGATGGGATTCATGTATAAGAACAAAGTGTGGACTTTGGTTGACTTGCCCGTTGATCGGCAAGTCATTGAAAATAAATGGATCTTCAAGAAGAAGACTGACGCTGACGGTAAGGTTACTGTCTATAAAGCTCGACTTGTTGCAAAAGGTTTTCAACAAGTTCATGGGATTGACTATGATGAGACTTTCTCACCCGTAGCGATGCTTAAGTTTGTCCGAATCATGTTAGCAATTGCCGCATTTTATGATTATGAAATTTGGAAAATGGATGTCAAAACTGCATTCCTGAATGGATTTCTGGAAGAAGAGTTGTATATGATGCAACCGGAAGGTTTTGTCGATCCAAAGGGAGCTAACAAAGTGTGCAAGCTCCAGCGATCCATTTATGGACTGGTGCAAGCCTCTCGGAGTTGGAATATACGTTTTGATAGTGTGATCAAAGCATATGGTTTTATACAGACTTTTGGAGAAGCCTGTATTTACAAGAAAGTGAGTGGGAGCTCTGTAGCATTTCTGATATTATATGTGGATGACATATTGTTAATTGGAAATGATATAGAATTTATGGATAGCATAAAAGGATATTTGAATAAGAGTTTTTCTATGAAAGACCTCGGTGAAGCTGCTTATATATTGGGCATCAAGATCTATAGAGATAGATCGAGACGCTTAATTGGACTTTCAAAAATCACATACCTTGAAAAAGTTTTGAAGAAGTTCAAAATGGATCAAGCAAAGAAAGGGTTCTTGCCTGTGTTACAAGGTGTGAAGTTGAGTAAGACTCAATGCCCGACCACTGCAGAAGATAGAGAGAAAATGAAAGATGTTCCCTATGCTTCAGCCATAGGCTCTATCATGTATGCAGTGTTGTGTACCAGACCTGATGTGAGCCTTGCTATTAGTTTAGCAGGGAGGTACCAAAGTAATCCAGGATTGGATCACTGGACAGCGGTCAAGAACATCCTAAAATACCTTAAAAGGATGAAGGATATGTTTCTCGTTTATGGAGGTGAAAAAGAGCTCGTCGGTTACGTCGATGCAAGCTTTGACACTGATCCGGACGATTCTAAATCGCAAACCAGATACGTGTTTTTATTAAATGGTGGAGCTGTCAGTTGGTGCAGTTCTAAACAAAGCGTCGTAGCGGGATCTACATGTGAAGCGGAGTACATAGCTGCTTGAAAGCAGCAAATGAAGGAGTCTGGATGAAGGAGTTCATATCCGATCTAGGTGTCATACCTAGTGCATCGGGTCGAATGAAAATCTTTTGTGACAATACTGGTGCAATTGCTTTAGCAAAGGAATCCAGATTTCACAAAAGAACCAACCACATCAAGAGACGCTTCAACTCCATCTGGGATCAAGTCCAGGTGGGAGACATAGATATTTGCAAGACACATACGGATCTGAATGTTGCAGACCCGTTGACTAAGCCTCTTCCACGAGCAAAACATGATCAGCACCAAGGCTCCATGGGTGTTAGAATCATTACTGTGTAATCTAGATTATTGACTCTAGTGCAAGTGGGAGACTGAAGGAAATATGCCCTAGAGGCAATAATAAAGTTATTATTTATTTCCTTATATCATGATAAATGTTTATTATTCATGCTATAATTGTGTTAACCGGAAACATGATACATGTGTGAATACATAGACAAACAAAGTGTCACTAGTATGCCTCTACTAGACTAGCTCGTTAATCAAAGATGGTTATGTTTCCTAGCCATAGACATGAGTTGTCATTTGATTAACGGGATCACATCATTAGGAGAATGATGTGATTGACTTGACCCATTCCGTTAGCTTAGCACTTGATCATTTAGTTTGTTGCTATTGCTTTCTTCATGACTTATACATGTTCCTATGACTATGAGATTATGCAACTCCCGTTTACCGGAGGAACACTTTGTGTGATACCAAACTTCACAACATAACTGGGTGATTATAAAGGTGCTCTACAGGTGTCAACAAAGGTACTTGTTGGGTTGGCATATTTCGAGAATAGGATTTGTCACTCTGATTGTCGGAGAGGTATCTCTGGGCCCACTCGGTAATACACATCACTTAAGCCTTGCAAGCATTGCAACTAATGAGTTAATTGCGGGATGATGTATTACGGAACGAGTAAAGAGACTTGACGGTAACGAGACTGAACTAGGTATTGAGATACCGACGATCGAATCTCGGGCAAGTAACATACCGATGACAAAGGGAACAACATATGTTGTTATGCGGTTTGACCGATAAAGATCTGCGTAGAATATGTAGGAGCCAATATGAGCATCCAGGTTCCGCTATTGGTTATTGACTGGAGACATGTCTCGGTCATGTCTACATAGTTCTCGAACTCGTAGGGTCTGCACGCTTAAAGTTCGATGACGGTTATATTATGAGTTTATGTGTTTTGATGTACCGAAGGTAGTTCGGAGTCCCGGATGTGATCACGGACATGACGAGGAGTCTAGAAATGGTCGAGACATGAAGATTGATATATTGGACAACTATATTCGGACACAGGAATGGTTTCGGGGGTTATCGGATATATACCAGAGTACCGGGGGGTTTCCGGACCCCCCGCGGAGGTTAATGGGCCTCATGGGCCCAATTGGTGGAAGAGGAGAGGCGGCCAAGGGGCAGCCGCGTGCCCCTCCCCTCCCAAGTCCGAATTGGACAAGGAAGGGGGGCGGTGCCCCCCCCTTTCCTTTCTCCCTCTTTCTCCTTCCCTCTCCTCTCCTACTCCAACATGGAAAAGGGGGAGTCCTACTCCCGGTGGGAGTAGGACTCCTCATGGGGCGCGCCAAGGGTGGTCGGCCCCCTCCCCTCCTGTACTCATTTATATACGGGGAGGGAGGCACCCCTAGAGACAATAATTGATCTCTTGGATCTTTTAGCCGTGTGTGGTGCCCCCCTCCACCATAATCCACCTCGGTCATATCGTAGCGGTGCTTAGGCGAAGCCCTGCGTCGGTGGAACATCATCATCGTCACCACGCCGTCGTGCTGACGGAACTCTCCCTCAAAGCTCGGCTGGATCGGAGTTTGAGGGACGTCATTGAGTTGAACGTGTGCAGAACTCGGAGGTGTCATGCATTCGGTGCTTGATCGGTCGGATCGTGAAGATGTACGACTACATCAACCGGGTTGTGCTAACGCTTCCGCTTTCGGTCTACGAGGGTACATAGACACACTCTCCCCTATCATTTCTATGCATCACCATGATCTTGCGTGTGCGAAGGAATTTTTTTGAAATTACTATGTTCCCCAACAGTGGAATGCAAACCAGGTTTTATGCGTTGATGTTATATGCACGAGTAGAACACAAGTGAGTTGTGGGCGATACAAGTCATTGCTTACCAACATGTCATACTTTGGTTCGGCGGTATTGTTGGATGAAGCGTCCCAAACCGACATTACGCGTACGCTTACGCGAGACTGGTTCTACCGACGTGCTTTGCACACAGGTGGCTGGAGGGTGTCAATTTCTCCAACTTTAGTTGAACCGAGTGTGGCTACACCCGGTCCTTGAGAAGGTTAAAACAACACCAACTTGACAAACTATCATTGTGGTTTTGATGCGTAGGTAAGAACGGTTCTTGCTCAGCCCGTAGTAGCCACGTAAAACTTGCAACAACAAAGTAGAGGATGTCAAACTTGTTTTTGCAGGGCTTCTTGTGATGTGATATGGTCAAGGCATGATGCTATATTTTATTGTATGAGATGATCATGTTGTGTAACCGAGTTATCGGCAACTGGCAGGAGCCATATGGTTGTCGCTTTATTGTATGCAATGCAATCGCCCAGTAATGCTTTAATTTATCACAAAGCAGTAGCAATAGTCGTGGAAGCATAAGTCGGCAAGACGACAACGATGCTCAGATGGAGATCAAAGTGTCGTGCCGGTGACAATGGTGATCATGACGGTGCTTCGGAGATGAAGATCGCAAGCACGAGATGATGATGGCCATGTCATATCACTTATATTGATTGCATGTGATGTTTATCTTTTATACATCTTATCTTGCTTTGATTGAAGGTAGCATTATAAGATGATCTCTCACTAAATTATCAAGGCATAAGTGTTCTCCCTGAGCATGCACCGTTGCGAAAGTTCTTCATGCTGAGACACCATGTGATGATCGGGTGTGATAGGCTCAACGTTCAAATACAACTGGTGCAAAATAGTTGCACGCGCGGAATACTCAGGTTAAACTTGACGAGCCTAGCATATGCAGATATGGCCTTGGAACACTAAGACCGAAAGGTCGAGCGTGAATCATATAGTAGATATGATCAACATAGTGATGTTCCCCATTGAAACTACTCCATCTCACATGATGATCGGACATGGTTTAGTTGATTTGGATCACGTGATCACTTAGAGGATTAGAAGGATGTCTATCTAAGTGGGAGTTCTTAAGTAATATGATTAATTGAACTTAAATTTATCATGAACTTAGTACCTGATAGTTTTTTGCTTGTCTATGTTGATTGTAGATATATGGCTGTGCTGTTGTTCCATTGAATTTTAATGCGTTCCTTGAGAAAGCAAAGTTGAAAGATGCTAGTAGCAATTACATGGTCTGGGTCCGTAACTTGAGTATTATCCTCATTACTGCACAAAAGAATTACGTCCTGGAAGCACCGCTGGGTGCCAGGCCTGCTGCAAATGCTGCTGATAACATTAAGAACATTTGGCAGAGTAAAGGTGATGACTACTTGATAGTTCAGTGTGCCATGCTTTACGGCTTAGAACCGGGACGTCAACGACGTTTTGAACGTCATGGAGCATATGAGATGTTCCAGGAGTTGAAGTTAATATTTCAAGAAAATGCCCGGATTGAGAGATGTGAAGTCTCCAATAAGTTCTATAGCTGCAAGATGGAGGAGAATAGTTCTGTCAGTGAACATATACTCAAAATGTCTGGGTATCATAATCACTTGACTCAACTAGGAGTTAATCTTCCTGTTGATAGTATCATTGACAGAGTTCTTCAATCACTGCCACCAAGCTACAAAAGCGTTGTGACGAACTATCATATGCAAGGGATGGATAAGACAATTCCCGAGCTCTTCGCGATGATAAAGGCTGCGGAGTAGAAATCAAAAAGGAGCATCAAGTGTTGATGGTCAACAAGACCACTAGTTTCAAGAAAAAGGGTAAAGGGAAGAAGAAAGGGAGCTTCAAGAAGAACGGCAAACAAGTTGCTGCTCAAGAGAAGAAATCCAAGTCTGGACCTAAGCCTGAAACTGAGTGCTTCTACTGCAAATACACTGGTCACCGGAAGCGGAACTGCCATAAGAAGGATGGCAAGGTGAACAAAGGTATATCTGATATACATGTTACTGATGTGTACCTTACTAATGCTCTTAGTAGCACCTGGGTATTTGATACTGGTTATGTTGCTAATATTTGCAACTCAAAACAGGGACTACGGATTAAGCGAAGATTGGCTAAGGATGAGGTGACGATGCGCGTGGGAAATGGTTCCAAAGTCGATGTGATCGCAGTCGGCACGCTACCTCTACATCTACCTTCGGGATTAGTTTTAGACCTAAATAATTGTTATTTGGTGCCATCGTTAAGAATGAACATTATATCTGGATCTTGTTTGATCTGAGACGGTTATTCATTTAAATCAGAGAATAAGGGTTATTCTATTTATATGAGTAATATCTTTTATGGTCATGCACCCTTGAAGAGTGGTCTATTCTTATTGAATCTTGATAGTAGTGATACACATATTCATAATATTGAAGCCAAAAGATACAGAGTTGATAATGATAGTGCAACTTATTTGTGGCACTACCGTTTAGGTCATATTGGTGTAAAGCACATGAAGAAACTCCATACCGATGGACTTTTGGAACCACTTGATTATGAATCACTTGGTACTTGCGAACCGTGCCTCATGGGCAAGATGACTAAAACGTCATTCTCCGGAACTATGGAGCGAGCAACAGATCTGTTGGAAATCATACATACAGATGTATGTGGTCCGATGAAGGTTGAGGCTCACGGCAGGTATCGGTATTTTCTCACCTTCACAGATGATTTAAGCAGATATGGGTATATCTACTTAATGAAACATAAGTCTGAAACATTTGAAAAGTTCAAAGAATTTCAGAGTGAAGTTGAAAATCATCGTAACAAGAAAATAAAGTTTCTACAATCTGATCGTGGAGGAGAATATTTGAGTTACGAGTTTGGTTTTCATTTGAAACAATGCGGAATAGTTTTGCAACTCACGCCACCCGGAACACCACAGCGTAATGGTGTGTCCGAATGTTGTAATCGTACTTTACTAGATATGGTGCGATCTATGATGTTTCTTACTGATTTACCGCTATCATTTTGGGGTTATGCTTTAGAGACGCCTGCATTCACGTTAAATAGGGCACCATCGAAATCCGTTGATATGATGCCTTATGAACTGTGGTTTGGCAAGAAACCAAAGTTGTCGTTTCTTAAAGTTTGGGGTTGTGATGCTTATGTGAAAAAACTTCAACCTGATAAGCTCAAACCCAAATCGGAGAAATGTGTGTTCATAGGATACCCGAAGGAAACTGTTGGGCACACCTTCTATCATAGATATGAAGGCACAATGTTTGTTGCTAAATTTGCATCCTTTCTAGAGAAGGAGTTTCTCTCGAAAGAAGTGAGTGGGAGGAAAGTAGAACTTGATGAGGTAACTGTACCTGCTCCCTTATAGGAAAGTAGTTCATCACAGAAACCGGTTCCTGTGACACCTACACCAATTAGTGAGGAAGTTAATGATGATGATCATGAAACTTTAGATCAAGTTATTACTGAGCCTCGTAGGTCAACCAGAGTGAGATCCGCACCAGAGTGGTACGGTAATCCTGTTCTGGAGGTTATGTTGCTAGACCATGACGAACCTACGAACTATGAAGAAGCGATGGTGAGCCCAGATTCCGCAAAATGGCTTGAGGCCATGAAATCTGAGATGGGATTCATGTATGAGAACAAAGTGTGGACTTTGGTTGACTTGCCCGTTGATCGGCAAGCCATTGAAAATAAATGGATCTTCAAGAAGAAGACTGACGCTGACGGTAAGGTTACTGTCTATAAAGCTCGACTTGTTGCAAAAGGTTTTCAACAAGTTCATGGGATTGACTATGATGAGACTTTCTCACCCGTAGCGATGCTTAAGTTTGTCCGAATCATGTTAGCAATTGCCGCATTTTATGATTATGAAATTTGGAAAATGGATGTCAAAACTGCATTCCTGAATGGATTTCTGGAAGAAGAGTTGTATATGATGCAACCGGAAGGTTTTGCCGATCCAAAGGGAGCTAACAAAGTGTGCAAGCTCCAGCGATCCATTTATGGACTGGTGCAAGCCTCTCGGAGTTGGAATATACGTTTTGATAGTGTGATCAAAGCATATGGTTTTATACAGACTTTTGGAGAAGCCTGTATTTACAAGAAAGTGAGTGGGAGCTCTGTAGCATTTCTGATATTATATGTGGATGACATATTGTTAATTGGAAATGATATAGAATTTATGGATAGCATAAAAGGATATTTGAATAAGAGTTTTTCTATGAAAGACCTCGGTGAAGCTGCTTATATATTGGGCATCAAGATCTATAGAGATAGATCGAGATGCTTAATTGGACTTTCAAAAATCACATACCTTGAAAAAGTTTTGAAGAAGTTCAAAATGGATCAAGCAAAGAAAGGGTTCTTGCCTGTGTTACAAGGTGTGAAGTTGAGTAAGACTCAATGCCCGACCACTGCAGAAGATAGAGAGAAAATGAAAGATGTTCCCTATGCTTCAGCCATAGGCTCTATCATGTATGCAGTGCTGTGTACCAGACCTGATGTGAGCCTTGCTATTAGTTTAGCAGGGAGGTACCAAAGTAATCCAGGATTGGATCACTGGACAGCGGTCAAGAACATCCTAAAATACCTTAAAAGGATGAAGGATATGTTTCTCGTTTATGGAGGTGAAAAAGAGCTCGTCGGTTACGTCGATGCAAGCTTTGACACTGATCCGGACGATTCTAAATCGCAAACCAGATACGTGTTTTTATTAAATGGTGGAGCTGTCAGTTGGTGCAGTTCTAAACAAAGCGTCATAGCGGGATCTACATGTGAAGCGGAGTGCATAGCTGCTTCGAAAGCAGCAAATGAAGGAGTCTGGATGAAGGAGTTCATATCCGATCTAGGTGTCATACCTAGTGCATCGGGTCGAATGAAAATCTTTTGTGACAATACTGGTGCAATTGCTTTAGCAAAGGAATCCAGATTTCACAAAAGAACCAACCACATCAAGAGACGCTTCAACTCCATCTGGGATCAAGTCCAGGTGGGAGACATAGATATTTGCAAGACACATACGGATCTGAATGTTGCAGACCCGTTGACTAAGCCTCTTCCACGAGCAAAACATGATCAGCACCAAGGCTCCATGGGTGTTAGAATCATTACTGTGTAATCTAGATTATTGACTCTAGTGCAAGTGGGAGACTGAAGGAAATATTCCCTAGAGGCAATAATAAAGTTATTATTTATTTCCTTATATCATGATAAATGTTTATTATTCATGCTACAATTGTGTTAACCGGAAACATGATACATGTGTGAATACATAGACAAACAAAGTGTCACTAGTATGCCTCTACTAGACTAGCTCGTTAATCAAAGATGGTTATGTTTCCTAGCCATAGACATGAGTTGTCATTTGATTAACGGGATCACATCATTAGGAGAATGATGTGATTGACTTGACCCATTCCGTTAGCTTAGCACTTGATCGTTTAGTTTGTTGCTATTGCTTTCTTCATGACTTATACATGTTCCTATGACTATGAGATTATGCAACTCCCGTTTACCGGAGGAACACTTTGTGTGATACCAAACTTCACAACATAACTGGGTGATTATAAAGGTGCTCTACAGGTGTCAACAAAGGTACTTGTTGGGTTGGCGTATTTCGAGAATAGGATTTGTCACTCTGATTGTCGGAGAGGTATCTCTGGGCCCACTCGGTAATACACATCACTTAAGCCTTGCAAGCATTGCAACTAATGAGTTAATTGCGGGATGATGTATTACGGAACGAGTAAAGAGACTTGCCGGTAACGAGACTGAACTAGGTATTGAGATACCAACGATCGAATCTCGGGCAAGTAACATACCGATGACAAAGGGAACAACATATGTTGTTATGCGGTTTGACCGATAAAGATCTGCGTAGAATATGTAGGAGCCAATATGAGCATCCAGGTTCCGCTATTGGTTATTGACTGGAGACATGTCTCGGTCATGTCTACATAGTTCTCGAACTCGTAGGGTCTGCACGCTTAAAGTTCGATGACGGTTATATTATGAGTTTATGTGTTTTGATGTACCGAAGGTAGTTCGGAGTCCCGGATGTGATCACGGACATGACGAGGAGTCTAGAAATGGTCGAGACATGAAGATTGATATATTGGACAACTATATTCGGACACAGGAATGGTTTCGGGGGTTATCGGATATATACCAGAGTACCGGGGGGGTTTCCGGACCCCCCGCGGAGGTTAATGGGCCTCATGGGCCCAATTGGTGGAAGAGGAGAGGCGGCCAAGGGGCAGCCGCGTGCCCCTCCCCTCCCAAGTCCGAATTGGACAAGGAAGGGGGGCGGTGCCCCCCCCTTTCCTTTCTCCCTCTTTCTCCTTCCCTCTCCTCTCCTACTCCAACATGGAAAAGGGGGAGTCCTACTCCCGGTGGGAGTAGGACTCCTCATGGGGCGCGCTAAGGGTGGTCGGCCCCCTCCCCTCCTGTACTCATTTATATACGGGGAGGGAGACACCCCTAGAGACAATAATTGATCTCTTGGATCTTTTAGCCGTGTGTGGTGGCCCCTCCACCATAATCCACCTCGGTCATATCGTAGCGGTGCTTAGGCGAAGCCCTGCGTCGGTGGAACATCATCATCGTCACCACGCCGTCGTGCTGACGGAACTCTCCCTCAAAGCTCGGCTGGATCGGAGTTTGAGGGACGTCATTGAGTTGAACGTGTGCATAACTCGGAGGTGTCGTGCATTCGGTGCTTGATCGGTCGGATCGTGAAGATGTACGACTACATCAACCGCGTTGTGCTAACGCTTCCGCTTTTGGTCTACGAGGGTACATAGACACACTCTCCCCTATCGTTGCTATGCATCACCATGATCTTGCGTGTGCGTAGGAATTTTTTTGAAATTACTACGTTCCCCAACAGTTGCTAGTCTAGAACCAAGGCAACAACAACAACCGCCACCACCTCCGGTCGGCAACTTAGCCCGTTTTCTAAGGTTAAATCCGCCGGTGTTCTCTACTAGCACCGAGACGATTGTTGCTGATGATTGGCTCTGCAAGATTGGAAGGGAGGTGACCACTGCAGGTTGCACAGATGTTGAGAAGGTGCGCTTTGCCGCACATCAATTGGATGGACCCGCAGCCTCATTTATGGGAGAACTACACAGTCACTTTCCCCGTGCCCAATGTTACTTGGGATCAGTTTCAGCAAGCATTCCGCACTGCACATGTCTCAGCTAGAGCAATGAGTATGAAGAAGCATGAGTTCCGCAACTTACGCCAGGGAAATCGTACTGTGGTGCAGTACGTGGAGGAGTTCAGCAAGTTAGCTCGCTACGCCCCAGATAATGTGGCCACAGATGCCGCAAAGCAGGAGAAGTTTCTTGAGGGGCTGAATGATGAGCTAAGTATGCAGTTGATGGTGGCATCATTCACTAACTACCAGGAGTATGTAGAAAGGGCTCTCATGATTGAAGGCAAGCAGCAGATAGAGAACCGCAAACGGAAGTATGGACAAGGGAATACAACTCTCGAGCTCAGCAAAAGCCTCATTTTACCCAAAACTCGGGAGGACATGCCCATCATAACCATGGAGGCCATACTCACAATGGAGGAAATTCACACAACCACAATGGCCCTAAAAATGGTAATGGGAATGGAGGAAACACCAGTCAGAACCGTTTCAACCTCGCTACACCCGCCAAGAACGATCTAAGTGTTGGGGAATAGAGTATTTCAAAAAAATTGCCTACAATCACGCAAGATCTATCTAGGAGAAGCATAGCAACAAGCGGGGAGAGTGTGTCCATGTACCCTCGTAGACCGAAAGCGGAAGCGTTTAGTAACGCGGTTGATGTAGTCGAACGTCTTCGCAATCCAACCGATCCATGTACCGAATGCACGGCACCTCCGCGATCTGCACACATTCAGCTCGGTGACGTCCCTCGAACTCTAGATCAAGCTGAGGCCGAGGGAGAGTTCCGTCAGCACGACGGTGTGGTGATTGTGGTGATGAAGTTACCGGCGCAGGGCTTCGCCTAAGCACTACGACGATATGATCGAGGTGTAAAACTATGCAGGGGGGCACCGCACACGGCTAAGAGATTGTCTGTTGTGCCTTTGGGGTGCCCCTGCCCCCGTATATAAAGGAGGGGAGGAGGAGGCCAGCCAACAAGGGGCGCGACAGGGAGAGGGGAGTCCTACTAGGACTCCAGTCCTAGTAGGATTCGGCCCCACCCTTTTTTCCTTCTACCGGAGGGGGAAAAGGGGAAGGAGAGGGAGTAGGAGAAGGAAAGGGGGTGGCGCCCCTTCCCAAGTCCAATTTGGCCTCCTCCCTTGTGGGGGGGCGCACGAGCCCCATGTGGGCTGGTTATCCTCCCTCCTATGGCCCATAAGGCCCATATCTTTCCCTGGGTTCCGGTAACCTCCCTGTACTCCGGAAAAATGCCCGAATCACTCGGAACCATTCCGATGTCCGAATGCAACCTTCCAATACATGAATCTTTACTTCCCGACCATTTTGAGACTCCTTGTCATGTCCGTGATCTCATACGGGACTCCGAACAAACTTTGGGTTATCAAATCACATAACTCAAAATACAAATCATCATCGACCGTTAAGTGTGCGGACCCTACGGGTTCGAGAACTATGTAGACATGACTGAGACACATCTCTGGTCAATAACCAATAGTGGAACCTGGATGCTCATATTGGCTCCTACATATTCTACGAAGATCTTTATCGGTCAAACCACATAACAACATACGTTGTTCCCTTTGTCATCGGTATGTTACTTGCCCGAGATTCGATCATCGGTATCATCATACCTAGTTCAATCTCACTACCGACAACTCTATTTACTCGTTCTGTAATGCATCATCCCGCAACTAACTCATTAGTCACATTTCTTGCAAGTCTTATAGTGATGTGCATTATCGAGAGGGCCCAGAGATACCTCTCTGATACTTGGAGCGACAAATCCTAATCTCGATCTATGCCAACCTAACAAACACCTTCGGAGACACCTATAGAGCATCTTTATAATCACCCAGTTACGTTGTGACGTTTGATAGCACACAAGGTGTTCCTTCGATATTCGGGAGTTGCATAATCTCATAGTCAGAGGAACATGTATAAGTCATGAAGAAAGCAATAGCAATAAAACTAAACGATCATAATGCTAATCTAACGGATGGGTCTTGTCCATCACATCATTCTCTAATGATGTGATCCTGTTCATCGAATGACAACACATGTCTATGGTCAGGAAACATAACCATCTTTGATTAATGAGCTAGACAAGTAGAGGCATACTAGGGACACTTTGTTTTGCCTATGTATTCACACATGTACTAAGTTTCCAGTTAATACAATTCTAGCATGAATAATAAACATTTATCAAGATATATGGAAATATAAATAACAACTTTATTATTGCCTCTAGGGCATATTCCCTTCAGTCTCCCACTTGCACTAGAGTCAATAATCTAGTTCACATCGCCATGTGATTTAACACCAATAGTTCACACTACCATGTGAATAGTTCACATCGCCATGTGATTAATACCCAAAGGGTTTTACTAGAGTCAATAATCTAGTTCACATCGCTATGTGATTAACACCCAAAGAGTACTAAGGTGTGATCATGTTTTGCTTGTGAGAGAAGCTTAGTCAATGGGTATGTCTACAGTGCTCTGCATGGAGCTACTCTAGCTAATTGCTCCCGCTTTCAATATGTATCCAGATTGAGACTCTGAGTCATCCGGATCGGTGTAAAAGCTTGCATTGGTGTAACTCATTACGACGAACACTTTATCACTTCCATAACCGAGAAATATCTCCTTAGTCTTCTAACGATAATTTTGACCGCTGTCAAGTGATCCACTCATGGATCAATATCGTACCCCCTTGCCAAACTCATGGCAAGGTACACAAAAGGTTTGGTACACAGCATAGTATACTTTATAGAACCTATGGTTGAGGCATAGGGAACGACTTTCATTCTCTTTCTATTTTCTGTCGTGGTCGTGTTTTGAGTCTTACTCAACTTTACACCTTGCAATACAGGCAAGAACTTCTTCTTTGACTGTTCCATTTTGAACTAGTTCAAAATCTTGTCAAGGTATGTACTCATTGAAAAATCTTATCAAGCGTCTTGATCTATCTCTATAGATCTTGATGCCCAAGATGTAAGCAGCTTCACCGAGGTCTTTCTTTGAAAAACTCCTTTCAAACACTCCTTTATGCTTTCCAGAAAATTCTACATCATTTCTGATCAACAATATGTCATTCACATATACTTATCAGAAATGTTGTAGTGCTCCCACTCACTTTCTTGTAAATACAAGCTTCACCGCAAGTCTGTATAAAACTATATGCTTTTATCAACTTATCAAAGTGTAACACCCCGTATGTAACCTGCCATATTTGAATTCCAACTCTTGCCATTTCTGGCACTAAGTTATGTTATTTCCTCGTTGTTGGGTTGTTGTCTTCGTGTTCTTTTGTCTTTGTCATGCATCTCATATCATGTCATCTTGTGCATCGCATTTGCATACATGTTCGTTCATGCATCCAAGCATTTTCCCCGTTGTCCGTTTTGCATTCCGGCGCTCCTATGTCCTCCGGTGTCCTTTTCTACCTCTTTTCGTGTGCGGGTGTACGTTCTCGGATTGGACCGGGACTTGCCAAGAGGCCTTGGTTTACTACCGGTAGACCGCCTGTCAAGTTTCGTGCCATTTGGACTTCGTTTGATACTCCAACGGTTAACCGAGGAACCGAAAAGGCCTCGTGTGTGTTGCAGCCCAACACCTCTCCAAAGTGGCCAAAACCCACCTAAACCCCCTCCATCATCTAGATCGTTTGATCACGATCGTGTGGCCGCAAACCATGCTCAATTTGGAGCCTCCTAGCTCCTCCTACCTATAAAAAGGCATCTGCCCCGAGATTTCGGATCAATTCACACCCTAACCCTAGCCCCCTTCATCCTCAGTGCGTCGGACACGTCCGGGCGGGCCGAATACACTTCGCCGCGCCAACCGGGGGCCGCCACATGGCGTGCCGCCGCCCGCAGCCGCGCTGGCCCGCTCGGCCAGCAGCGAGCCCCTGAGCCCATCGCGCCTCGCCCCGCCGCTTTCGTCCGCCCGCTCGCCGAGGTCCGCTGCGCCGCCCTGCGCCATTGCCGGTCGCCGCCCGCAGCCGTTCGCTGGAGCGCGCCGCCGCCTCGCTCTGGCCGCCGTGCCCCGCGCTGCGGTTCTGTCTCCCGCCGCTCGACCTCGCCGCAGAGGACGCCGGCACTGTCACCGACTTCGGCCAGCCTCCTCCTCGACCTTTGCCAGCCGGATCCGCCCCTCTCCGGCGAGATCAAGCTCCGGCCACCACCACCTCCGTTTTTGGCGACATCTCCGGCGAGCGCCTCATAATGCGTGCAAGCCCCGATCCAGATCTGGATCCAAACGGAGAGGTTGACCTAATTTTGCCTCTGTCCTAATATTTTTATGCCTCCTTCATCATGTCATAACTCTGCCTCCGTAGCTCCGTTTTGGGCGTATAGCATATCAAATTGTTCGTCTCGACGAGTACTTCATTTCATCTCATTTCATCATGTTAATTTGAGCTCATCTTGATGTCCTAAATGCTGTTGGAAGAGTGCTAGTTTCTGTTAGTTTCAGATTCATATCAGTAATTGGACATTTGTCATTTTTGCCATGATAGATGTGTGCCTCCTGTGAACTTGAGCCTTACATGTGCTTTGAAGTATGCCATGCCATCTTTACAGGGGTGTATGCCATGTATTTTTGTGATCTCTGTGGTGACTAGCACAAGCATGCAAAGTAGCCCTCGTAATATTGCTGATTTCAGGGACTTAGAAATATTCTAAGTCTTTGTCTTGTCAATATTTTTATGCCATGTATTCATGTTGCTACCAAGTGATTAGTGCCACTTTTGAGCATGATCAGTAAGGATGTTTTGTAGATATTGTTGTTTTATATCCATCCATGTCTTTGTTTGCAATTATGGAGCACCCTAGCTTGAGTCAATCGAGCTCTACTTTTGCTATAAAATGTTCCTGGCAGAATGTATACATGTTAAGCATTTTTGCCGAGGTTGTTGTAGTTGATCCGTGCATGCTATGACGTTTTTCTTGCCATGTTTAGCTTCTATGCCATGTCTACTTGCTGGGTGTATGCTTAGTTTGTCATGCAATGCCTTGTGGTGAGTGCATCGAGCTCGTAAACATGCCTACTTGATATCTGTGTTGCCATGTTCCAATTTTTCTACTAAGTCTGAATCTGTTAACGATAATTGCTATGTTCACATGGTTGCCATTGTATTTTCTGATCCCTTTTGGCTTATGGTCAGTAAGGGACTTTTGTTGTATGCTTTGAGTAGCTTCATTCCATGCCTTTCTTTCCCATGATATGTTCCTGTAGCATGTTTTTATCTTGCTCTAAACATTGCTTCCTGATGTTAAATTCCTGACATGTTGTTAATTTCACTAAGTCTGTAACCTGTAATCTTTTGCACTTTTGCCATGCTTGTTTGAACCTTCTATTGAGTGAATTAGCCATAGCTCAGTGTTCATCTTTTTTCAAGCATCTTGAGTGGATCCCATCTATGTATTTTTGTTGCTATGTTAGAGTGTTGTAGCATGTTGTTCTTGATGCATTTAGATGGCCTCGTGTTGTTAATCGCAGACCGGTGCCATATTTGTTTTGCTTGTCATTTGCAAACCGTGCATCCGATTCTGGTGATCTTTATATCGTTTTCGACCGAAATCAACCCATCTTTCCAGTGGCACTCTTGGTTTTCCATGTTGAGGCCAGGTTCAATCTTTCCTTTCCGAAGCATGCATATGCATCGCATATCGCATCCCGCATATCATGCCATGTTTTGCATCATGTTGCTTGTGCATTGCATGTGATTGATTGTGTCTCCCTTTGCTTGTGTTCTTGCTTTGGGTAGAGCCGGGAGACGAGTACGTGATCGAGGAGGCCCGTTGAGTACGTTTACGAGGATCAAGCTAACCTCAACTCGGAGAACTTTGCAGGCAAAATGACCATACCCTTGAAATCACTTCTATCTTTGCTTGCTAGATGCTCGCTTTGTTGCTATGCCTATCCTACGATACCTACCACTTGCTTATCATGCCTCCCATATTGCGATGTCAAACCTCTAACCCACCTTGTCCTAGCAAACCGTTGTTTGGCTATGTTACCGCTTTGCTCAGCCCCTCTTATAGCATTGCTAGTTACAAGTGAAGATTGGAGTTTGTTCCTTGTTGGAACATGTTTATTGTTGGGATATCATTATTATATCTTGTCTATCTTAATGCACCTATATACTTGGTAAAGGGTGGAAGGCTCGGCCTTATGCCTGGTGTTTTGTTCCACTCTTACCGCCCTAGTTTCCGTCATACCGGTGTTATGTTCCTTGATTTTGCGTTCCTTACACGGTTGGATTATAATGGGAACCCCTTGACAGTTCGCCTTGAATAAAACTCTTCTAGCAATGCCCAACATTGGTTTTACCATTCGCCACCTAGCCTTTTTCCCTTGGGTTTCGCGGACTCAAGGGTCATCTTTATTTTAAACCCTTGGGCCAGTGCTCCTCTGAGTGTTGGTCCAAACTGAGCTGCCTGCGGGGCCACCTCGGGGAAACTTGAGGGTTGGTTTTACTCGTAGCTAGTCTCATCCGTTGTGCCCTGAGAACGAGATATGTGTAGCTCCTATCGGGATTTGTCGGCACATTCGGCTGGCTTTGCTGGTTTAGTTTTACCATTGTCGAGATGTCTTGTAACCGGGATTTCGAGTCTGATCGGATTGTCTTGGGAGAAGGAATATCCTTCGTTGACCGTGAGAGCTTGTGATGGGCTAAGTTGGGACACCCCTGCAGGGATTTGAACTTTCGAAAGTCGTGCCCGCGGTTATGGATAGATGGGAATTTTTTAATGTCCGGTTGTAGATAACCTGAAACTTAACTTAATTAAAAAGAATCAACAGAGTGTGTGGCCGTGATGGTCTCTTTTCGGCGGAGTCCGGGAAGAGAACACGGTCTCGAGTTATGCTTGAATGTAGGTTGTTCTAGGATCACTTCTTGATCATAGTTTATCGATCGTGCCTTTGCCTTCTCTTCTCACTCTCATTTGCGTATGTTAGCCACCATATATGCTAGTGCTTGCTGCAGCTCCACCTCATACCTTTTACCCTTCCTATAAGCTTAAATAGTCTTGATCGCGAGGGTGTGAGATTGCTGAGTCCTCGTGACTCACAGATTACTTCCAAAACCAGATGCAGGGACCGATGATACTGCTCCAGGAGATTCGACTGAGCTCAAGTGGGAGTTCGATGAGGACTCAGGACGATACTACGTTTCCTTTCCAGACGATCAGTAGTGGTGCCCAGTTGGGGCGATCGGGGACTTTGTCGCATTTGGGGTTGTTCTTTATTTTGGTTCCGTAGTCGGACCTTGAGTGTATCTGGATGAATGTAATGATATTTATGCTATTGTGTGACTTGGTAGTGTCAGCCAACTATGTATCTCTTTTCCCTTAGTCATTACATGGGTTGTTGTGAAGATTACCTCACTTGCGACATTTCTTACAATGTGGTTATGCCTCTAAGTCGTGCTTCGACACGTGGGAGATATAGCCGCATCGTGGGCGTTACAAGTTGGTAATCAGAGCCTTCCCCGACCTTAGGAGCCCCTGCTTGATCGAATCGTTGGCGTTGTTGAGTCTAGAAAATTATTTTAAGTCATTTAGGATTATATATATCAGAGAGTAGGGTTCTTTTTACTCCTCAGTCCCTTCGTTGCTCTGGTGAGGCATCCTGACGTAGAATTTTGACTCTTCTCTTCTCAAATTTCACTAAAAAATTTAGGATCACGCGGGTATCTTGGAATCGTTCCGATGGTTTTGTGACAAGAACATTGTTCTTGGTGCCTCCTGACATTTAGGGGTTGTGGCAGTGTCCTGGGGAGTTGAGCTCCGAGGTGTTGTCATCACAATTTTATCGTAGCAATTCTGGAATACCTGAGTTTCGCCGACATCGAAAATCTCTTTTTTGCAGTTGTTGGTGAGATAACCTCGATGCCACCCAGTACTGGGGCGGGAGTTCGGGAGTATCGCCATAACTCATATAACGGATGCTTTTCGAAGGTTCAGGTAAATGATTTCTGAAGGTTTCTTGGTTATGTGTTGAAGGATGGATACAGTTGGATGTAGGATTTGCTAGCTTTGGGTGAGATATTATGCTTCCCCTGTATCCCCAACACCTAATTGCATAACTGGAAAGGTTCGGGGGTTTCATAGGTGGGAATTCTTGTAGCTCTAGTTTTTCTTTCGCGGATATTTGGTTTGTGATTGGATAATCCTCACCAAGTATTTGCTCTTGTCCGTACCTTGTTTTTTTATTTCTTCTACCTCTATCTAAGTGGCTTCTCAATTTATGGAAGTGTGACCATTTCAATTGGAATGCATTCGTTCATTTTGTTCGGATGTTAAGACTATATGTTGCAATTTTCGATCCATTTGATTCAGATTGAATATATGTCCATCAAGATGCTAACGGATGTCACCCTCTTCAGGATGGCTCCTCCAACATGTCAGAATCCTGAATCGCCGCCACCACCTCCACCTCCCGAGGCATGGAAAGCTGTGATGGCCGCTACCAATGTAAACACGCGGCTGATAATGCAACTCTTGCAAGAGCGCAACCAAGGGAATCAAGGCCATGGCAACAATCAGAATCAGTTTGCTACACTCAACCAGTTCCTCACAAACCAGCCAAAGACCTTCAGCAACTGGGTCGAGGCAACAGACGCTGATGATTGGCTCGTGGATATCTGCAAGCATTTCGAGTGCAGCAACATCAGGCCTGGGGACTTTGTCAAGTTTGCCTCGTTCCAACTCAAAGACCAAGCTGCAGAATGGTATCAGCAGTACAAAGATTCCAGAGGAGGTCGTGTGATTACCTGGGATGAATTCCGTCAAGACTTCAAAGCTCACCACATTCCTCAGAGTGTTGTTGAGATCAAGCGTGAGGAATTCCGCAACCTGAAGCAAGGCAGCTTGTCTGTTTACCAGTATAACATCATGTTCCAGAAGCTCGCTTGTTTCGCTAAGCAAGACGTCCCTGATGAGAAGTGCATGATTTATCAGTTCAGGGGTGGCCTCGGAGAAGATCTTCAACTAGCTCTTGTGCTTTTTGAGCCGCAGAAGTACGATGAGTTTTACAACATGGCACTGAAACAAGAGACTGCTTAGCTCAAGTGTGATGCTTCCAAGAAGCGAGTCAGAGATGCAACTCCTTCTTCCTCAACTCAAGTGGCAACTAAGCAGCAAAAGTATTGGTTGCCTCCTCCTCCTCCGGCCCGTCAGCCTTATCAGCAGAAGAGCAAAGGTGGCAATGGATCTTCCCACCCACCCAACCAGGCTTTCAGAACAAGACTTTTTCTCATGCTCCAAGATCAAGTGCTCCGTATCACCGTCCACTTTCGGAGGTCACGTGCAACAAGTGTCAGCAGAAGGGTCACTATGCCAACAAATGCTTCAATCAGAGGCGTCTTCCTCCTCCTCCTCCTGTGAGATCTGCTAGTACCGCAGTGGTTAAGCATAATCCCAAGCACGCCAAGGTCAACATGATGAATGCAGCTCAGGGAGAGGAATCGTCAGATGTGATTATGGGGAACCTTCCTATTGACGACATTCCTGCTAAAGTTCTTTTTGACTCTGGTGCATCGCATTCTTTCATGTCATTCCCATTTGCATCGGAGCACAACTTTGGCACTAAGGCATTACCTAAAGCATTGCAAGTTGTCTCTCTGGCTAAGCGTTTGAGTTCTAGCATGATGGTCCCGGATATTTCTATCATGATGGGCGACTTCAAGTTTCTGTCTTCTCCAATGGTCCTTGGTAACTCGGATATTGATCTTATTCTCGGAATGGACTGGCTTTCTAAGCACAAGGCTCAGCTTGATTGTGCTACTAGGTAGATTCAATTGACACATTCGTCTGAGGATGCAATCGTCTTTACCGCTCGTGATGATACCATCCGAATGTTTTCTCTCAACGAGAAGGGTGAGCTGGATGCCATCTCTCTTATTCCAGTCGTTTGCGAATATCAAGACGTCTTTCCAGAAGAGCTTCCAGGAATGCGTCTGCAACGACCAGTTGAATACGTCATCGATCTTGAGCCTGGCACGAAACCTGTTTGCAAACGTCCTTACAAGCTTGGACCTGAAGAGTTGAAGGAGCTGAAGAAGCAACTCGATATTCAAGAGCATATGGGTCTCATCCGACCAAGTTCTTCTCCATGGGGTTGTGGTGTTCTTTTCGTCAAGAAGAAGGATGGAACGGACCGACTTTGTGTCGACTACCGTCCATTGAACAAGAAGACCATAAAGAACAAGTACCCACTTCCCAACATCAATGAGCTTTTTGAACAACTCAAAGGTGCTCAAGTATTCACCAAGCTTGATCTCCGTATGGGCTATCATCAGATTCACATTCGTGAAGAAGATATCCCCAATACAGCATTCAGAACAAGCTATGGTCCATATGAATACACTGTCATGTCTTTCGGCCTCGTCAATGCACCTCCAACATTCTCTCGCATGATGAATTTCATCTTCAACACCTACACAAATGACTTCGTCTTGGTCTACCTCGATGACATTTTGGTCTTTTCCAAGAACAAGGAGGATCATGCCAAGCATTTGAGATTGGTGCTGGATAAACTCAGAGAACATTAGTTCTATGCGAAGTTTTCAAAGTTCGATTTTTGGCTCGATGAGGTTCTCTACCTTGGGCATATCATATCTGCCAAGGGCACAACTATTAATCCTGAGAAGGTGTCTGCAATTGTGAATTGGGAACCACCTCAGAATGTGAAGCAACTCCGTAGTTTCCTTGGGCTCGCAAGCTATTGTCGAAGGTTCATTGAGAACTTCTCAAAGATCGTGAAGCCTCTTTCCAACCTTCTCCAGAAGCATGTGAAGTATGTCTGGTCACCTGAATGTGACATTGCTTTCAACACCCTGAAAGAGAAGTTAGTCACTGCTCCAGTTCTGACTCCTCCCGATGAATCCAAACCGTTCAAAGTTTTCTGTGATGCTTCCCTTCAAGGTGTTGGTGGAGTGTTTATGCAAGAGAAGAAAGTTGTGGCCTATACCTCTCGCCAGTTGAAGCCCAACGAAAAGAACTACCCCACTCATGACCTCGAGTTGGCGGCAGTTGTCCATGCTCTTTTAACATGGAGACATCTCTTATTGGGAAGAAAAGTGGACGTCTTCACTAATCACAAGAGTCTCAAGTACATCTTCACTCAGCCAAACCTCAACCTCAGGCAGACTCGTTGGGTCGAGATGATTCAAGAGTATAATCCGAGTATCGAATATACTCCAGGCAAGGCTAATGTAATTACTGACGCATTGAGCAGGAAGGCTTACTGCAATAGTTTGATTCTCAAGCCTTACCAACCAGAGCTTTGTGAAGCTTTCCGCAAACTCAATCTACAAGTTGTTCCTCAAGTATTTCTTGCCAACATTCAAGTCTCTCCTACTTTGGAAGATCAGATTCGGGAGACTCAACTTCTTGATGCCATGGTGAAGAAGGTGAAGATTGGGATTGCCAAGAGTCAACCCAAGTACAAGTGCTATCGTCTTGATGACAAGGATACTCTATTCTTCGAGGATCGCATTGTTGTGCCTAAAGGTGACCTTCGTAAAGTCATTATGAACGAGGCTCACAATTCACTCCTCTCTATTCACCCTGGAAGTACAAAGATGTACCAGGACCTCAAGTAGTCGTATTGGTGGACTCGAATGAAGCACGAGATTGTTCAGTTCGTGAATGAATGTGATGTCTGCAGAAGAGTGAAGGAAGAACACCAACGACCAGCTGGTCTCCTCCATCCTCTTGCCATTCCAGAATGGAAGTTTGACCACATTGAGATGGA
The DNA here is from genome assembly GCF_002162155.2 of Triticum dicoccoides. Taxonomy (NCBI): domain Eukaryota; kingdom Viridiplantae; phylum Streptophyta; class Magnoliopsida; order Poales; family Poaceae; genus Triticum; species Triticum dicoccoides. The sequence continues at coordinate 337,642,296 of NC_041390.1, read as the reverse complement.
CTTCGTGACTGGATTTCCCAAGTCCAAGCGTGGCAATGATGCTATCTTCGTTGTCATCGACAAGCTCACTAAAGTGGCTCATTTTCTTCCTATCAAAGAGTCTATCACAGCAGCCCAGTTGGTAGAGCTATATACCTCCAGGATTGTCTCCCTGCACGGCATTCCGTGGTTGATATCTTCATACTGTGGCAGCATTTTCACCTCCAAGTTCTGGGATTCTTTTCAGAAGGCCATGGGCACCAACATCCGCTTTAGCACAGCTTTTCATCCTCAAACCAATGGCCAAGTCGAGCGAGTAAATCAAATTCTTGAAGATATGCTCAGGGCTTGTGTCATTTCTTTCGGTATGAAGTGGGAAGATTGTCTTCCATATGCCGAGTTCTCCTACAACAACAGCTTTCCAATGAGTTCGGGCAAGGCCCCATTCGAGATTCTCTATGGCAGGAAGTGTCGTACTCCACTTAACTGGTCAGAGACTGGTGAACGCCAACTCCTTGGCAATGACTTGATCACAGAGGCTGAAGAAATGTGCAAAGTCATTCGCGAAAATCTCAAAGTCGCGCAATCGCGCCAGAAGAGTTACTATGATAGCAAGCATCGTTACTTGGCTTTCGAGATCGGAGACCATGTCTGCCTCCATGTCTCACCAATGAAAGGTACTCGTCGCTTCGGCATCAAAGGGAAGCTTGCCCCTAGATACGTGGGTCCTTTCAAGTTCATCAGCAAAAGAGGCGATCTCGCCTATCAACTTGAGCTTCCGTCCAACTTTGCAAACGTGCACGACGTGTTTCACGTGTCTCAACTCTGCAAGTGTTTCAAGACTCCTGACTGCACCATCAACTTCGAAGAGATAGATCTCCAAGAAGACATGTCTTATCATGAGCGCCCCGTTGCTATTCTTGAAGAAACTGAGCGCAAGACGCGCAACAAGTCTATCAAATTCCTAAAAGTCAAGTGGTCACATCATTCCGACCGTGAAGCCACCTGGGAATGCGAGGATCACCTCCGTTCTGAGTACCCAGAGTTTTTCCAGTCCAAGATCTCGGGTCGAGATCCTTTCGTAGTAGTGGAGTGTTGTAACAGCCCGTATGTAACCTGCCATATTTGTATTCCAACTCTTGCCATTTCTGGCACTAAGTTATGTTATTTCCTCATTGTCGGGTTGTTGTCTTCGTGTTGTTTTCTCTTTGTCATGCATCTCATATCATGTCATCTTGTGCATCATATTTGCATACGTGTTCGTCTCATGCATCCGAGCATTTTCCCCGTGGTCCGTTTTGCATTCCGGCGCTCCTATGTCCTCCGGTGTCCCTTTCTACCTCTTTTCGTGTGCGGGTGTTAAACATTCTCGGATTGGACCGGGACTTGCCAAGCGGCCTTGGTTTACTACCGGTAGACCGCCTATCAAGTTTCGTGCCATTTGGACTTCGTTTGATACTCCAACGGTTAACCAAGAAACCGAAAAGGCCTCGTGTGTGTTGCAGCCCAACACCTCTCCAAAGTGGCCCAAAACCCACCTAAACCCCCTCCATCATCTAGATCGTTCGATCACGATTGCGTGGCCGCAAACCGTGCTCAATTTGGAGCCTCCTAGCTCCTCCTACCTATAAAAAGGCATCTCCCCCAAGATTTCGGATCAATTCGCACCCTAACCCTAGCCCCCTTCGTCCTCAGCGCGCCGGACACGTCCGGGCGCGCCGGACACACTTCGCCACGCCAACCGGGGGCCGCCACATGGCGCGCCGCCGCCCGCTCGGCCCGCAGCGAGCCCCCGAGCCCATCGCGGCTCGCCCCGACGCTTTCGTCCGCCCGCTCGCCATGGTCCGCCACGCCGCCCTGCTCCCTTGCCGGTCACCGCCCGCAGCCGTTCGCCAGAGCGCGCCGCCGCCTCGCTCCGGCCGCCGTGCCCCGCGCCGTGCTGCCGTCTCCCGCCGCTCGACCTCGCCGCGGAGGACGCCGACGCTGTCACCGACTCCGGCCACCACCACCTCCGTTTCCGGCGACATCTCCGGCGAGCGCCTCGTAATGCGTGCAAGCCCTGGTCCAGATCTGGATCCAAACGGAGAGGTTGACCTAATTTTTCCTCTGTCCCAATATTTTTATGCCTCCTTCATCATGTCATAGCTCTGCATTTGTAGCTCCGTTTTGGGCGTGTAGCATATCAAATTGTTCGTCTCGACGAGTACTTCATTTCATCTCATTGCATCATGTTCATTTGATCTCATCTTGATGTCCTAAATGCTGTTGGAAGAGTGCTAGTTTTTGTTAGTTTCAGATTCATATCAGTAATTGGACATTTGTCATTTTTGCCATGATTGATGTGTGCCTCCTATGAACTTGAGCCTTACATGTGTTTTGAAGTATGCCATGCCATCTTTACAGGGGTGTATGCCATGTATTTTTGGGATCTCTGTGGTGACTAGCACAAGCATGCACAGTAGCCCTCGTAATATTGCTGATTTCAGGGACTTAGAAATATTCTAAGTCTTTGTCCTGTCAATATTTTTATGCCATGTATTCATGTTGCTACCAAGTGATATGTGCCTCTTTTGAGCATGATCAGTACGGATGTTTTGTAGATATTGTTGTTCTCTATCCATCCATGTCTTTGTTTGCAATTATGGAGCACCCTAGCTTGAGTCAATCGAGCTCTACTTTTGCTATAAAACGTTCCTGGCAGAATGTTTACATGTTAAGCATTTTTGCCGAGGTTGTTGTAGTTGATCCGTGCATGCTATGTTGTTGTTCTTGCCATGTTTAGCTTCTATGCCATGTCTACTTGCTGGGTGTATTCTTGGTTTGTCATGCAATGCCTTGTGGTGAGTGCATCGAGCTCGTAAACATGCCTACTTGATATCTGTAATCTTTTGCACTTTTGCCATGCTTGTTTGAACCTGCTATTGAGTGAATTAGTCGTAGCTTAGTGTTCATCTTTTGTCAAGTATCTTGAGTGGATCCCTTCCATGTATTTTGTTTCTATGTTAGAGTGTTGTAGCATGTTGTTCTTCATGCATTTAGATGGCCTCGTGCTGTTAATCGCAGACCGGTGCCATATTTGTTTTGCTTGTCATTTGCAAACCGTGCATCCAATTCCGGTGATCTTTATATCATTTTCGACCGAAATCAACCCATCTTTCTAGTGGCACTATTGGTTTTCCAAGTTGAGGCCAGGTTCAATCTTTCCTTTCTGAAGCATGCATATGCATCGCATATCGCATCCCGCATATCATGCCATGTTTTGCATCATGTTGCTTGTGCATTGCACATGGTTGATTGTGTCTCCCTTTGCTTGTGTTCTTGCTTTGGGTAGAGCCGGGAGACGAGTACGTGATCGAGGAGCCCGTTGGGTACATTTACGAGGATCAAGCTAACGTCAACTCAGAGAACTTTGCAGGCAAGATGACCATACCCTCGAAATCACTTCTATCTTTGCTTGCTAGATGCTCGCTCTCTTGTTATGCCTATGCTACGATACCTACCACTTGCTTATAATGCCTCCCATATTTCCATGTCAAACCTCTAACCCACCTTGTCCTAGCAAACTATTGTTTGGCTATGTTACCGCTTTGCTCAGCCCCTCTTATAGCGTTGCTAGTTGCAGGTGAAGATTGGAGTTTGTTCCTTGTTGAACATGTTTATTGAAGGGATATCATTATTATATCTTGTCTATCTTAATGCTCCTATATACTTGCTAAAGGGTGGAAGGCTCGGCCTTATGCCTGGTGTTTTGTTCCACTCTTGTCGCCCTAGTTTCCGTCATACCGGTGTTATGTTCCTTGATTTTGTGTTCCTTACATGGTTGGGTTATAATGGGAACCCCTTGAAAGTTCGCCTTGAATAAAACTCTTCCAGCAATGCCCAACATTGGTTTTACCATTCGCCACCTAGCCCTTTTCCCTTGGGTTTCGCGGACTCAAGGGTCATCTTTATTTTAAACCCCCGGGCCAGTGCTCCTCTGAGTGTTGGTCCAAACTGAGCTGCCTATGGGGCCACCTCGGGGAAACATAAGGGTTGGTTTTACTCGTAGCTAGTATCATCCATTGTGCCCTGAGAACGAGATATGTGCAGCTCCTATCGGGATTTGTCAGCACATTCGAGTGGCTTTGTTGGTTTAGTTTTACCATTGTCGAGATGTCTTGTAACTAGGATTCCGAGTCTGATCGGATTGTCTTGGGAGAAGGAATATCCTTCGTTGACCGTGAGAGCTTGTGATGGGCTAAGTTGGGACACCCCTGCAGGGATTTGAACTTTCCAAAGTCGTGCCCGCGGTTATGGATAGATGGGAATTTGTTAATGTCCCGTTGTAGATAACCTGAAACTTAACTTAATTAAAAAGAATCAACAGAGTGTGTGGCCGTGATGATCTCTTTTCGGCGGAGTCCGGGAAGAGAACACGGTCACGAGTTATGCTTGAATGTAGGTTGTTCTAGGATCACTTCTTGATCATAGTTTATCGATCGTGCCTTTGCCTTCTCTTCTCGCTCTCATTTGCGTATGTTAGCCACCATATATGCTAGTGCTTGCTGCAGCTCCACCTCATACCTTTTACCCTTCCTATAAGCTTAAATAGTCTTGATCGCGAGGGTGTGGGATTGCTGAGTCCTCATGACTCACAGATTACTTCCAAAACCAGATGCAGGGACCGATGATACCGCTCCAGGAGATTCGACTGAGCTCAAGTGGGAGTTCGATGAGGACTCAGGACGATACTACGTTTCCTTTCCAGACGATCAGTAGTGGTGCCCAGTTGAGGCGATCGGGGACTTTGTCGCATTTGGGGTTGTTCTTTATTTTGGTTCCGTAGTCGGACCTTGAGTGTATCTGGATGAATGTAATGATATTTATGCTATTGTGTGACGTGGCTAGTGTAAGCCAACTATGTATCTCTTTTCCCTTAGTTATTACATGGGTTGCTATGAAGATTACCTCACTTGCGACATTGCTTACAATGCGGTTATGCCTCTAAGGCGTGCTTCGACACGTGGGAGATATAGCCGCATCGTGGGCGTTACAAGTTGGTAATCAGAGCCTTCCCCGACCTTAGGAGCCCCCTGCTTGATCGAATCGTTGGCATTGTTGAGTCTAGAAAATTGTTTTAAGTCATTTAGGATTATATATCGGAGAGTAGGGTTCCTTTTACTCCTCAGTCCCTTCGTCGCTCTGGTGAGGCATCCTGACGTAGAGTTTTGACTCTTCTCTTCTCAAATTTCACTAAAAAATTTAGGATCATGCGGGTATCTTGGAATCATTCTGATGGTTTTGTGACGAGAACATTGTTCTTGGTGCCTCCTGACATTTAGGGGTTGTGGCAGTGTCCCGGGGAGTTGAGCTCCGAGGTGTTGTCGTCACAATTTTATCGTTGCAATTCTGGAATACCTGAGTTTCGCGACATCGAAAATCTCTTTTATGCAGTTGTTGGTGAGATAACCTTGATGCCACCCAGTACTGGGGCGGGAGTTCGGGAGTATCGCCATGACTCATATAACGGATGCTTTTCGAAGGTTGAGGTAAATGATTTCCGAAGGTTTCTTGGTTATGTGTTGAAGGATGGATATAGCTGGATGTAGGATTTGCTAGCTTTAGGTGAGATATTATGCTTCCCCTGTATCCCCAACACCTGATTGCATAACTGGAAAGGTTCGGGAGTTTCATAGGTGGGAATTCTTGTAGCTCTACTTTTTCTTCCGCGGATATTTGGTTTGTGATTTGATAATCCTCACCAAGTATTTGCTCTCGTCCGTACCTTGTTGTTTTATTTCTTCTTCCTCTATCTAAGTGGCTTCTCAATTTATGGAAGTGTGACCATTTCAATTGGAATGCATTCGTTCATTTTGTTCGGATGTTAAGACTATATGTTGCAATTTTTGATCCATTTTATTCAGCTTGAATATATGTCTGTCAAGATGCTAATGAATGTCACCCTCTTCAGGATGGCTCTATAACGCCCTCGATGCGGCTATATCTCCCACGTGTCGAAGCACGACTTAGAGGCATAACCGCATTGAAAGCAATGTCGCAAGTGAGGTAATCTTCACACAACCCATGTAATAAAATAGGGGAAGAAGTTACATAGTTGGCTTACAATCGCCACTTCACACAATTACATGAATAAAGCATTACATCATCCAAATACAATCAAGGTCCGACTACGGAACCAAAATAAAAGAAGAACCCCAAATGCGACAAAGGTCCCCGATCGACCCCAACTGGGCTCCACTACTGATCAACTAGAACAGAACAACACAAAGGACAAGATCTTCATCGAGCTCCTCCTGAGCTTGGTTGCGTCATCTGCACTGACTCATCGGCACCTGCAAGCTGGTTTTGGAAGTATCTGTGAGCCACAGGGACTCAGCAATCTCGCACCCTCGCGATCAAGACTATTTAAGCTTATGGGTAAGGTAAAAGGTATGAGATGGAGCTGCAGCAAGAGACTAGCATATATGGTGGCTAACATACGCAAATGAGAGCGAGAAGAGAAGGCAAAGCACGGTTGAGAAACTATGATCAAGAAGTGATCCTAGAACAACCTACGTCAAGCATAACTCCAACATCGTGTTCACTTCCCGGACACCGCCGGAAAGAGACCATCACGGTAACACACGCGGTTGATGTATTTTAATTAAGGTCAACTTCATGTTTTCTACAACCGGACATTAACAAATTCCCATCTGCCCATAACCGCGGGCACGGCTTTCGGAAGTTCAAATCCCTACAGGGGTGTCCCAACTTAGCCCATGACAAGCTCTCACGGTCAACGAAGGAATAGACCTCCACCCGAGACATTCCGATCAGACTCGGTATCCCAGTACAACAAGACATTTCAACATGGTAAAACTAAACCAGCAACACCGCCCGAATGTGCCGACAAATCCCGATAGGAGCTGCACATATCTCTTTCTCAGGGCACACTCAGATGAGCCAGACGTCGGGTATGCCAGCCCAAAGTTGCCCCTGGTAGCCCCAGACATCGCTCAGTTGGACCAACACTCAGAGGAGCACTGGCCCGGGGGGGTAAAATAATGATGACCCTTGAGCCGGCCGACTCAAGGGAAATAAAAAGGCTAGGTGGCGAATGGTAAAACCAATGTTGGGCATTGCTGGAAAAGCTTTACTTAAGGCGAACTGTCAAGGGGTTCCCATAATAGCCCAACCGCGTAAGGAACGCAAAAATCCGGGAACATAACACCGATATGACGGAAACTAGGGAGGCAAGAGTGGAACAAAACACCAGGCATAAGGCCGAGCCTTCCACCCTTTACCAAGTATATAGATGCATTAATTAAATAAGATATATAGTGATATCCCAACAAGTAAACATGTTCCAACAGGGAACAACATCTCCATGTTCCAACAAGGAACAAACTTCAATCTTCACCTGCAACTAACAACGCTATAAGAGGGGCTGAGCTAAGTGGTAACATAGCCAAACAACAGTTTGCTAGGACAAGGTGGGTTAGAGGCTTGGTTCAACAATATAGGAGGCATGACAAGCAAGTGGTAGGTATCGCAGCATAGGCATAGCAAAAGAGCGAGCAACTAGCAAGCAAAGATAGAAGTGATTTCGGGGGTATGATCATCTTGCCTGAGATCCCGAAAGGAAGAAGAACGAGTCCATGAAGAAGACAAACAGACGTAGATGAACGGATCCTCACAACACGACGTTATCGGAACCAACCCGAAGAAGCAACACCGGAAAGAAGCAAACAACATAGTAAACAACCACCACATAAGCATGACACGATGCGCAAACAAGTATGATGCATGTCCGGTTTAATGAGGCATGGCATGGCAAAGTGCACAAACAGCCCTACAAATTAAGTGGAGCTCAATATGCAACTCTGTTGCACATTGACGAAACACCACATTCAAGTTATTTAGTTCGATCTCGTTTATGTACCCAACAATATTAAATGTTGTTAAGCATGTCAAGAGGTGAAACATAAAGGGATTATCTATCTAAACAATTTAAATGGGGCCGGATATAGCAAACAACAAATCCGGTAAATCCCCATATGCATTAGTAAATTAATGCAAACAACAATTTTAAACATTCAAAAGTTGTTAACATGATGCAGATGACATGTTCAAGTTATGCAAGTTTTAAGAAAATGTTAACAAGAGCATATTATGAGGCATTTGTCATCGTGGCGGAAAGGAAAGGGGTGCCACGGCAACGAATCCAAAAATGATGCCACGGCAACATATCGGTTTCGGTAACTCATGGAGATACCGGTGCAAAAGGAAGCGTGCGGATGTGCGGAACATGCTAGAGATGGTGGGGTGCTCCCGACTACCGGGTTCCCACGGGTTAGAGACATGGAAATGAGTGACAAATCGGACACGGTGCAAACATGAGCATCTCATGCAACACATGCATTCGGTCCACGGCGGTTGTATCATCATTATACCTTTGAAGCGTGCGTTTCGAGGCGGTTCAAAAATTTCGAGGGAAGTAGTCGTTCACGGGTCATAGTGGACGTAGTCGTTCTCGCGACGGTAGTGGACGTAGTGGTACACGTTTCGTAGTCGTACACATTCCGTAGATGTTCGAGGTCATGGTGAGGAACTTGACGTCCACGAAGTCTTCGAGGATCGACGGTAGTCGTACACGGCAACCGTAGTTGAACTTGGCAATGGTAGTAGTACACGGGTCGTATAGGAACTTTCCGAAACACAAGGCGCTGGTTGCGGAAGTAGTGGAACTTGGTGCATCCAAGCTCTTCGGCATAGTGGTACACATTCTGTAGGCGAACGTGGGTGTCGTGGTACTTGGCAAAATCTTCAACGATCGAACTTGGCGCTACTCCCTGTTCGGAGTCATCCGTCTTGGCGTCAACGGCAACAGCAAGCGGAGGTGCACGGGGATAGTGGAGACCACCGATAGGGGACTCGGGCAGGAGGTGAAGGAGATGCAGCGACGCGATCTGCGGCAAGAAGGCGAAGCAGAGGAGGTCGAGGTCGAGCACGGGGAGGCTGGACGCCGGCGGGGCTCAAGACGGGGGGGGGGGCGACGACGCCATGGAGGTTCGGGCACGGGAAGGAGACCGAGAGCTGCGGGGGCGCGAGGACGAATGGCGACGCCGTTGCCGGCGCAAAAGGCGGAGGAGTCCAGGAGGAGACCTCAAGCATGGAACGCGGGCAGCTGCTCGTTGGTCTTGACGCGGTCGTGGATGAGGGCTGGAGGACGAACGTCGCACGGGCAGAGGAACAAGGAAGCGGAGATGGCGCGGAGCAGCAGCCTCCAGGGTCACCGGCGCGGTCGCCATGGCCGGGGCCAAGGTAGCGGTTGAGGGGATCGGGCGTGGGGCACTGCCCCTCTGCGTGCGTGTGTAGCGGCGGCGTGGGAGGACGAGAGGGAGAGGATGAGTGGCTGCAAGGGCGAGGGGACAAGCAGAGGTCCAAGTGGGCTAGGGTTAGGAGGGGTGCGGGCTGGGCTGCAGATGGGCCAGCCTGCTGGGCTCTCTTATCTCTCTCACTCCAAAGAAAATAAAAACAAAACAAAGATAAGAAAGAAAAGAAAGGGAGGTTAGGGGAAGAAGTTGGACACGCGGATAATTTTCCCGGACTCATAAAAATGTGCTTGTTCCGAGAAAATAGAAAAAGGCCACGATTGAAGGATTTAAATTCAAACTCATTTGATTTAAATTCAAATGATTTGAATAGGAAGTGAGGGTTGGGAAGGTCCAAAAATGTTGAGAATTTTGGTGGGGCTTCGATAGATAAAGAAAGAATTATAGACAAGGTTAGAGAGTCAAAACATGAAGAAGAAAAGGCCAACGGATTTATCATGCACGTGTGTTGTGGTAAATTCCAAACTAATGGAATATTTAATATAGCTCCCTAATATCGGGAGGATATGTTATAAAGATAATCACCATGTGAATTCCCTCGATTTAAATGGATCAAAGATCCATGCCATTTATTTAGTTGAGCTGCAAAAGATTTATGAGATGAAGGCATGATGACATGATGCAATGCAAAAATAAAAGGGCAGGCACAAATGAAACACACGGTGAAACCCGGAACGTATGGAAGTATTCTCGCGCATCGGTCTCAGGGTGTCACAGGCTCCTCCAACACGTCAGAATCCTGAACCGCCGCCACCACCTCCACCTCCCGAGGCATGGAAAGCTGTGATGGCCGCTACCAATGCAAACACGCAGCTGATCATGCAACTCTTGCAAGAGCGCAACCAAGGGAATCAAGGCCATGGCAACAATAAGAATCAGTTTGCTACACTTAACCAGTTCCTCGCAAACCAGCCAAAGACCTTCAGCAACTGGGTCAAGGCAACAGACGCTGATGATTGGCTCGTGGATATCTGCAAGCATTACGAGTGCAGCAACATCAGGCCTGAGGACTTTGTCAAGTTTGCCTCGTTCCAATTCAAAGACCAAGCTGCAGAATGGTATCAGCAATACAAAGATTCCAGAGGAGATCGTGTGATTACCTGGGATGAATTCCGTCAAGACTTCAAAGCTCACCACATTCCCTAGAGTGTTGTTGAGAGCAAGTGTGAGGAATTCTGCAACCTGAAGCAAGGCAGCTTGTCTATTTACCAGTATAACGTCATGTTCCAGAAGCTCGCTCGTTTCGCTAAGCAAGACATCCCTGATGAGAAGAGCATGATTTATCAGTTCATGGGTGGCCTCGGAGAAGATCTTCAACTAGCTCTTGTGCTTTTTGAGCCGTAGAAGTATGATGAGTTTTACAACATGGCACTGAAACCAGAGACTGCTTAGCTCAAGTGCGATGCTTCCAAGAAGTGAGTCAGAGATGCAACTCCTTCTTCCTCAACTCAAGTGGCAACTAAGCAGCAAAAGTATTGGTTGCCTCCTCCTCCTCCGTTCCGTCAGCCTTATCAGCAGAAGAGCAAAGGTGGCAATGGATCTTCCCACCCACCCAACCAAGCTTTCAGAACAAGACTTCGTCTCATGCTCCAAGATCAAGTGCTCCGTATCACCGTCCGCTTTCGGAGGTCACGTGCAACAAGTGTCTGCAGAAGGGTCACTATGCCAACAAATGCTTCAATCAGAGGCGTCTTCCTCCTCCTCGTCTTCTAATACCGCAGTGGTTAAGCATAATCCCAAGCACGCCAAGGTCAACATGATGAATGCAGCTCAGGCAGAGGAATCGTCAGATGTGATTATGGGGAACCTTCCTGTTAACGACATTCCTGCTAAAGTTCTTTTTGACTCTGGTGCATCGCATTCTTTCATGTCATTCCCATTTGCATCGGAGCACAACTTTGGCACTAAGGCATTACCTAAAGCATTGCAAGTTGTCTCTCCGGCTAAGCGTTTGAGTTCTAGCATGATGGTCCCGGATATTTCTATCATGATGGGCGACTTCAAGTTTCTATCTTCTCCAATGGTCCTTGGTAACTCGGATATTGATCTTATTTTCGGAATGGACTGGCTTTCTAAGCACAAGGCTCGGCTTGATTGTGCTACCAGGCAGATTCAATTGACACATTCGTCTGAGGATGTAATCGTCTTTCCGCTCGTGATGATACCATCCGACTATTTTCTCTCAATGAGAAGGGTGAGCTGGATGCCATCTCTCAGATTCCAGTCGTTTGCGAATATCAAGACGTCTTTCCAGAAGAGCTTCCAGGAATGCCTCTGCACTGGCCAGTTGAATTCTTCATTGATCTTGAGCCTGGCACGGAACCTGTTTGCAAACGTCCTTACAAGCTTGGACCTGAAGAGTTGAAGGAGCTGAAGAAGCAACTAGATATTCAAGAGCATATGGGTCTCATCCGACCAAGTTCTTCTCCATGGGGTTGTGGTGTACTTTTCATCAAGAAGAAGGATGTAACGGACTGACTTTGTGTCGACTACCGTCCATTGAACAAGAAGACCATAAAGAACAAGTACCCACTTCCCAACATCAATGAGCTTTTCGAACAACTCAAAGGTGCTCAAGTATTCTCCAAGCTTGATCTCCGTATGGGCTATCATAAGATTCGCATTCGTGAAGAAGATATCCCCAAGACAGCATTCAGAACAAGATATGGTTCATATGAATACACGGTCATGTCTTTCGGCCTCATCAATGCACCTCCAACATTCTCTCGCATGATGAATTTCATCTTCAACGCCTACACAAATGACTTCGTCTTGGTCTACCTCGATGACATTTTGGTCTTTTCCAAGAACAAGGAGGATCATGCTAAGCATTTGAGATTGGTGCTCGATAAACTCAGAGAACATCAGTTCTATGTGAAGTTTTCAAAGTGCGAGTTTTGTCTCGATGAGGTTCTCTAACTTGGAATTGTGAATTGTGAATTGTGAATTGGGAACTTCTCAATTGAGAAGGTGTCTGCAATTGTGAATTGGGAACCACCTCAGAATGTGAAGCAACTCCGCAATTTCCTTGGGCTCGCAAGCTATTGTCGAAGGTTCGTTGAGAACTTCTCAAAGATCGCGAAGCCTCTTTCCAACCTTCTCCAGAAGCATGTGAAGTATGTCTGGTCGCCTGAATGTGACATTGCTTTCAACACCCTGAAAGAGAAGTTAGTCACTGCTCCAGTTCTGACTCCTCCCGATGAATCCAAACCGTTCGAAGTTTTCTGTGATGCTTCCCTTCAAGGTGTTGGTGCAGTGTTGATGCAAGAGAAGAAAGTTGTGGCCTATACCTCTCGCCAGTTGAAGCCCAACGAAAAGAACTACCCCACTCATGACCTCGAGTTGGCGGCAGTTGTCCATGCTCTTTTAACATGGAGACATCTCTTATTGGGAAGAAAAGTGGACGTCTTCACTAATCACAAGAGTCTCAACGTACATCTTCACTCAGCCAAACCTCAACCTCAGGCAGACTCGTTGGGTCGAGATGATTCAAGAGTATAATCCGAGTATCGAATATACTCCAGGCAAGGCTAATGTAATTGTTGACGCATTGAGCAGGAAGGCTTACTGCAATAGTTTGATTCTCAAGCCTTACCAACCAGAGCTTTGTGAAGCTTTCCGCAAACTCAATCTACAAGTTGTTCCTGAAGTATTTCTTGCCAACATTCAAGTCTCTCCTACTTTGGAAGATCAGATTCGGGAGACTCAACTTCTTGATGCCATGGTGAAGAAGGTGAAGATTGGGATTGCCAAGAGTCAACCCAAGTACAAGTGATATCGTCTTGATGACAAGGATACTCTATTCTTCGAGGATCGCATTGTTGTGCCTAAAGGTGACCTTCGTAAAGTCATTATGAACGAGGCTCACAATTCACTCCTCTCTATTCACCGTGGAAGTACAAAGATGTACCAGGACCTCAAGTAGTCGTATTGGTGGACTCGAATGAAGCACGAGATTGCTCAGTTCGTGAATGAATGTGATGTCTGCAGAAGAGTGAAGGCAGAACACCAACGACCAGCTGGTCTCCTCCATCCTCTTGCCATTCCAGAATGGAAGTTTGACCACATTGAGATGGACTTCGTGACTGGATTTCCCAAGTCCAAGCGTGGCAATGATGCTATCTTCGTTGCCATCGACAAGCTCACTAAAGTGGCTCATTTTCTTCCTATCAAAGAGTCTATCACAGCAGCTCAGTTGGCAGAGCTATATACCTCCAGGATTGTCTCCCTGCACGGCATTCCGTGGTTGATATCTTCATACCGTGGCAGCATTTTCACCTCCAAGTTCTGGGATTCTTTTCAGAAGGCCATGGGCACCAACATCCGCTTCAGCACAGCTTTACATCCTCAAACCAATGGCCAAGTCGAGCGAGTAAATCAAATTCTTGAAGATATGCTCAGGTCTTGTGTCATTTCTTTCGGTATGAAGTGGGAAGATTGTCTTCCATATGCCGAGTTCTCCTATAACAACAGCTTTCCAGTGAGTTCGGGCAAGGACCCATTCGAGATTCTCTATGGCAGGAAGTGTCGTACTCCACTTAACTGGTCAGAGACTGGTGAACGCCAACTCCTTGGCAATGACTTGATCACAGAGGCTGAAGAAATGTGCAAAGTCATTCGCGAAAATCTCAAAGTCGCGCAATCGCGCCAGAAGAGTTACTATGATAGCAAGCATCGTTACTTGGCTTTCGAGATCGGAGACCATGTATGCCTTCGTGTCTCTCCAATGAAAGTTACTCGTCGCTTTGGCATCAAAGGGAAGCTTGCCCCTAGATACGTGGGTCCTTTCAAGTTCATCAGCAAAAGAGGCGATCCCGCCTATCAACTTGAGCTTCCGTCCAACTTTGCAAACGTGCACGACGTGTTTCACATGTCTCAACTCTGCAAGTGTTTCAAGACTCCTAACCGCACCATCAACTTCGAAGAGATTGATCTCCAAGAAGACATGTCTTATTATGAGCGCCCCGTTGCTATTCTTGATGAAACTGAGCGCAAGACGCGCAACAGGTCTATCAAATTCCTGAAAGTCAAGTGGTCACATCATTCTGACCGTGAAGCCACCTGGGAACGCGAGGATCACCTCCGTTCTGAGTACCTGGAGTTTTTTCAGTCCAAGATCTCGGGTCGAGATCCTTTCGTAGTGGTGGGGTGTTGTAACACCCCGTATGTAACCTGCCATATTTGTATTCCAACTCTTGCCATTTCCAGCACTAAGTTATGTTATTTCCTTGTTGTCGGCTTGTTGTCTTCGTGTTTTTTTGTCTTTGTCATGCATCTCATATCATGTCATCTTGTGCATCGCATTTGCATACGTGTTCGTCTCATGCATCCGAGCATTTTCTCCGTTGTCCATTTTGCATTCCGGCGCTCCTATGTCCTCCGGTGTCCCTTTCTACCTCTTTTCATGTGCGGGTGTTAAACATTCTCGGATTGGACCGGGACTTGCCAAGCGGCCTTGGTTTACTACCGGTAGACCACCTATCAAGTTTCGTGCCATTTGGACTTCGTTTGATACTCCAACGGTTAACCGAGGAACCGAAAAGGCCTCGTGTGTGTTGCAGCCCAACACCTCTCCAAAGTGGCCCAAAACCCACCTAAACCCCCTCCATCATCTAGATCGTTCGATCACGATTGCGTGGCCACAAACCGTGCTCAATTTGGAGCCTCCTAGCTCCTCCTACCTATAAAAAGGCATCTCCCCCGAGATTTCAGATCAATTCGCACCCTAACCCTAGCCCCCTTCGTCCTCAGCGCGCCGGACACGTCTGGGCACGCCGGACACACTTCGCCGCGCCAACCGGGGGCCGCCACGTGGCCCG
>NC_041390.1:337609742-337626778 GCF_002162155.2 Triticum dicoccoides | reverse complement strand
CTCACCCCGCCGCCTTCGTCCGCCCGCTCGCCGAGGTCCACCGCGCCGCCCTGCGCCCTTGCCGGTTGCCGCCCGCATCCGTTCGCCGAAGCGCGCCGCCGCCTCACTCCGGCCGCCGTGCCCCGCGCCATGGTGCTGTCTCCCGACGCCGGACCTCGCAGCGGAGGACGCCGTTGCCGTCACCGACTCCGGCCGGCTTCCTCCTCGACCTTTGCCGGCCGGATCCGCCCCTCTCCAGCGAGATCGAGCTCCGGCCGCCACCGCCTCTGTTTCCGGCGACATCTCCGGCGAGTGCCTCATAATGCGTGCAAGCCCCGATCCAAATCTGGATCCAAACGGAGAGGTTGACCTAATTTTGCCTCTGTCCCAATATTTTTATGCCTCCTTCATCATGTCATAACTCTGCATTCGTAGCTCCGTTTCGGGCATGTAGCATATCAAATTGTTCGTCTCGACGAGTACTTCATTTCATCTAATTGCATCATGTTCATTTGAGCTCATCTTGATTTCCTAAAGGCTGTTGGAAGAGTGCTAGTTTCTGTTAGTTTCAGATTCATATCAGTAATTGGACATTTGTCATTTTTGCCATGATTGATGTGTGCCTCCTATGAACTTGAGCCTTACATGTGTTTCGAAGTATGCCAAGCCATCTTTACAGGGGTGTATGCCATGTATTTCTAGGATCTCTGTGGTGACTAGCACAAGCATGCGAAGTAGCCCTCATAATATTGTTGATTTCAGGGACTTAGAAATATTCTAAGTCTTTCTCCTGTCAATATTTTTATGCCATGTATTCATGTTGCTACCAAGTGATCCGTGCCTCTTTTGAGCATGATCAGTAAGGATGTTTTGTAGATATTGTTGTTCTCTATCCATCCATGTCTTTTTTTGCAATTATGGAGCACCCTAGCTTGAGTCAATCGAGCTCTACTTTTGCTATAAAATGTTCCTGGCAGAATGTTTACATGTTAAGCATTTTTCTCGAGGTTGTTGTAGTTGATCCGTGCATGCTATGTTCTTGTTCTTGACATGTTTAGCTTCTATGCCATGTCTACTTGCTGGGTGTATTCTTAGTTTGTCATGCAATGCCTTGTGGTGAGTGCATCGAGCTCGTAAACATGCCTACTTGATATTTGTGTTGCCATGTTCCAGTTTTTCTACTAAGTCTGAATCTGTTAACGATAATTGCTATGTTCACATGGTTGCCATTGTATTTTCTGATCCCTTTTGGCTTATGGTCAGTAAGGGACTTTTGTTGTATGCTTTGAGTAGCTTCATGACATGCCTTGCTTTGCCATGATACGTTCCTGTAGCCTGTTGTTATCTTGCTCTAAACATTGCTTCCTGATGTTAAATTCCTGACATGTTGTTAATTTCACAAAGTCTGTAACATGTAATCTTTTGCACTTTTGCGATGCTTGTTTGAACCTTCTATTGAGTGAATTAACCGTAGCTCAGTCTTCATCTTTTGTCAAGCATCTTGAGTGGATCCCTTCTATGTATTTTTTTTGCTATGTTAGAGTGCTATAGCATATTGTTCTTGATGCATTTAGATGGCCTCGTGCTATTAATCGCAGACCGGTGCCATATTTGTTTTGCTTGTCATTTGCAAACCGTGCATCCGATTCTGGTGATCTTTATATCGTTTTCGACCGAAATCAACCCATCTTTCCAGTCGCACTCTTGGTTTTCCATGTTGAGGCCAGGTTCAATCTTTCCTTTCCGAAGCATGCATATGCATCGCATATCGCATCCCGCATATCATGCCATGTTTTGCATCATGTTGCTTGTGCATTGCACGTGGTTGATTGTGTCTCCCTTTGCTTGTGTTCTTGCTTTTGGTAGAGCCGAGAGACGAGTACGTGATCGAGGAGCCCATTGAGTACGTTTACGAGGATCAAGCTAACCTCAACTCGGAGAACTTTGCAGGCAAGACGACCATACCCTCGAAATCACTTCTATCTTTGCTTGCTAGATGCTCGATCTGTTGCTATGCCTATCCTACGATACCTACCACTTGCTTATCATGCCTCCCATATTGCGATGTCAAACCTCTAACCCACCTTGTCCTAGCAAACCATTGTTTGGCTATGTTACCGCTTTGCTCAACCCCTCTTATAGCGTTGCTAGTTGCAAGTGAAGATTGCAGTTTGTTCCTTGTTGGAACATGTTTATTGTTGGGATGTCATTATTATATCTTGTCTATCTTAATGCACCTATATAATTGGTAAAGGGTGGAAGGCTCGGCCTTATGCCTGGTGTTTTGTTCCACTCTTGCCGCCCTAGTTTCCGTCATACCGGTGTTATGTTCCTTGATTTTGCGTTCCTTACACGGTTGGATTATAATGGGAACCCCTTGACAGTTCGCCTTGAATAAAACTCTTCCAACAATGCCCAACATTGGTTTTACCATTCGCCACCTAGCCTTTTTCCCTTGGGTTTTGCGGACTCAAGGGTCATCTTTATTTTAAACCCTCAGGCCAGTGCTCCTCTGAGTGTTGGTCCAAACTGAGCTGCCTGCGGGGCCACCTCGGGGAAACTTGAGGGTTGGTTTTACTCGTAGCTAGTCTCATCCATTGTGTCCTGAGAACGAGACATGTGCAGCTCCTATCAAGATTTGTCAGCACATTCGGGTGGCTTTGCTGGTTTAGTTTTACCACTATCGAGATGTCTTGTAACCGGGATTCCGAGTCTGATCGGATTGTCTTTGGAGAAGGAATATCCTTCGTTGACCGTGAGGGCTTGTGATGGGCTAAATTGGGACACCCCTGCAGGGATTTGAAATTTCGAAAGCCATGCCCGCGGTTATGGGCAGATGGGAATTTTTTAATGTACGGTTGTAGATAACCTGAAACTTAACTTAATTAAAAAGAATCAACAGAGTGTGTGGCTGTGATGGTCTCTTTTCGGCGGAGTCTGGGAAGAGAACACGGTCTCGAGTTATGCTTGAACGTAGGTTGTTCTAGGATCACTTCTTGATCATAGTTTATCAACCGTGCCTTTGCCTTCTCTTCTCTCTCTCATTTGCGTATGTTAGCCACCATATATGCTAGTGCTTGCTGCAGCTCCACCTCATACCTTTTACCCTTCCTAAAAGCTTAAATACTCTTGATTGCGAGGGTGTGAGATTGCTGAGTCCCCGTGACTCACAGATTACTTCCAAAACCAGATGCAGGGACCAATGATACCGCTCCGGGAGATTCAACTGAGCTCAAGTGGGAGTTCGATGAGGACTCAGGACGATACTACGTTTCCTTTCCAGACGATCAGTAGTGGTGCCCAGTTCGGGCGATCGGGGACTTTGTCGCATTTGGGGTTGTTCTTTATTTTGGTTCCGTAGTTTGACCTTGAGTGTATCTGGATAAATGTAATGATATTTATGCTATTGTGTGACATGGCGAGTGTAAGCCAACTATGTATCTCTTTTCCCTTATTCATTACATGGGTTGTTGTGAAGATTACCTCACTTGCGACATTGCTTACAAAGCGGTTATGCATCTAAGTCGTGCTTCGACACGTGGGAGATATAGCCGCATCGTGAGCGTTACACAAAGCATATATTCCGACTCCGAGATGTTTGCACTAGTCCATAGATGGATCGCTGGAGCTTGCATACTTTGCTAGCACCTTTAGGATTGACAAAACCTTCTTGTTGGACCATATACAACTCTACTTTAAGAAATCCATTAAGGAATGTAGTTTTGACATCCATTTGCTAGATTTCATAAAATGTGGCAATTGCTAACATGATTCAGACAAACTTAAGCATCGCTACGAGTGAGAAAATCTTATCGTAGTCAACTCCTTGAACTTGTCGAAAACCCTTTTTGCGACAATTCAAGCTTTGTAGATAGTAACACTACTATCAACGTCCGTTTTCCTCTTGAAGATCCATTTATTTTTAATGCCTTGCCAATCATTGGGCAAGTACATCAAAGTCCATACTTTGTTCTCATACATGGATCCCATCTCAGATTTCATGGCCTCAAGCCATTTCGCGGAATCTGGGCTCATCATTGCTTCCTCATAGTTCGTAGCTTCAACATGGTCAAGTAACATGACCTGCAGAATAGGATTACCGTACCACTCTGGCGCGGATCGTACTCTGGTTGACCTACGAGGTTCGGTAGTAACTTGATCTGAAGTTTCATCACCATCATCATGTAACATCACAAATTTCCAATTTGGAATGTTATACATAGGTCATTCATGCATATCATATTTTATTGCATTTCGTGTTGCGATCCTGGAAATTCTAAGCAACTCAAGGACCCATGGAGAGAGTTGGGGATTTCACCATTTTCATATTTGAATTTTGTCAAATATCAAAACAAGGATCAATTTGGTTTTAATAATTTTTCTCTCCGAAAATATTTTATATTAAAAATATATGAGAGGAGATAATATGACTTCTCCAAAATAAATGAAATATTGGAGGAATTAAAATCAAATAACAAGTTTTATTTGGATTTTATCACTATTTTATTTGAATTAGGAAAAATACGCGTTTTTGAAAATTGCATTAGAGGCCCAAATAAATGTTCACTTTGTCCGGAATATTTTTAGAGGACCGTGAAAATTTATTTTGGGATTTTTGGAGTCCATTTAGTATTTCTTTCGTTAGTTTTTCCGCGCCAGGATTTTATAAAAAAGGTAACCGACTTACCGGGCCATGTCCGGCTAGGACACTTGGCCCGGCCGGCTTTAAAAGCCGAGGCCCGCGACCCCGACAGCCAAAGCCGCCCGCCGCCCCGCCGAACCCTAGCGCCGCCCGTCGCCCGCCACCGCCGCCCGCCTCCCGTCGTCGTCCCGCCGCCCCGCCGGAACCGCGCCGCCACCGCCCCGTCGTCCCGCCGCCGCGGACGACCTCGCTAGAGGTAGCCACCACCGTCGCCGCCGTTCGTCGGTTTTCTCAAAAAAACCATTCAGTTTTTTCTAGATCTCGTTTTTTATATAGATCGGTTCGTCCGGTTTTCCGTCGGTTTATTTATTTAGCGGGCGTTCGTCCGTACGTTCATTTTAACGAACGTTGTTCGTCCGTTAGCCGCAGACAGCGAACGTTCGTTCGTTAGCCTGTTTGTCGGTTTTTCTTTTTCCAGGGTTTTTCCGCGATTATTTTTTATCACGATTTCTGCCCTGATCTTCGTTTTAGTTTATCTTTTCGCTCGTTTATCCAAATCAGGTGAAACAAGCGCCTAGATCTTCATCTCGAAGCCCTCTTTCTGTTTAACCAACTTTGGTTAGGGTTTTGATGCAGTAAAATTTGACTTTAGTCCAGATTAGTAATTGGATCTTGTTTCTATCGCAGTTTGAGTTTCGTTGCTCCGTTTGATTTGATTGTTTTTTAAAACCGGAGTTCTTCAGTTGAATTTTCTGGTTAGATCTTCTTATTTGAGTTTTACCCGTGCATCTTTGCTTGATTGCTTATGTATGCTATTGTTTGTTCTTGATAGAACACCCGGAGTGCAAAGTGTGCTACTATGAGTCACTAGGTTTTGTGGATCATCAGCAAGGCAAGTAACACATTGATCATACTCTTTCATACCCAGTTTTTATGCATTAGTTACAATCCTCAAACACTGCATGATTAGGATGTGATTAACATGTGGGTTTTGGGAAGTAGTTGATGAGGTAGAACCTATTACCTGTTTCATTATCAAACCCTTGGTCGTTACTTCTACGTTATGCTTATAACGCTATGCTATGCTAGTAGACGTGGATTAGGTTTGAGTATATCCATGACAGATGTGAGTTTGTTAATTTATGGTTCAAATTCTAAGATGCCAACTTTAATACTCATGTGGGTGGATTGTTTGTTTTGGGCACCTGGGGTTATACCAGTGTTGTCCTAGGAGATCCCGGGGTTATACCGTGTGATTGTCCTATGGTTCGCCACCAGGCTCAAAGGGATCATAAGATTATTCATGCTACAAACTTTTGTGTGCAGCCACAAGCTATTATGGGCTCTAGCTTAGTGGAGTAAGTTGCATGACCTCTTCCAGTGGTAGGCTAGCAGATGTAGGGAATGTAGGTTGGTACTGTCTACCCGGGGTTAGAGTTAATGCTTCTGAAAAAACCGTGTCTCGGTCATCCGTTTCTCAAAAACCATGTAGTGCGAGAAATCCAACGGAGGAGATCGAGTCTGTCAGGACCTCGACTCCAAGTCACATCGATCTAGCCGGTAACACCTCATATCACTTTGCGGCCTCACGCACGGTATCCCACGGGTGACGCCTTACCATGGCCCGAGACCGTTTGCGCCTTTTGGCTCACGTATATGATAGTGTCGCTAGCATCCATATGACAGAGAACCCGGGCCGACATGGCTAGTCATGAACCCAAAGCGGCACAGACCTATGGAGACAGGCATACATGAATCACATCGAACATGTCGGTCATCAACGAGTGACTCCGGGCTGTAGCACTGGGCTAACAGGACTCCGGGGAACCCCAGGCTGTAGCAGGCTAGGCAGGACTCCGGAAGTCACCGTGTGACATTTCCCCGAAGGGACAGACATAGGGACGAAGTGAATCACATGCCGGCTAGTCAAGTGTCCTGAACAGTAGTGCTGGGCTAGCAGGACTCCGGTGAACCGGGCTGTAGCGGACTACTATGGCTCGAGGAACACTAGACTACATTTCCCCATAAGAAAAGCTGCCAAGGATAAACAACTAGATTGTCGGATCCCACTCATACCAAGCATTTCAATCATACACACAATATGCCCGATATGAGTACATACAACATGGCATCAAAACAAAACTCTACAACTCAAGTCCTTATTTAAAGGCTCCAGAGAGCCATACATAACATGTTCATACAGATAGGGGTCACATGACCCGACACTCAAGTCATACAAACATACAAGCACATGCGGAAGCAACTAGTCTGAGTACAGACTCTAGAAAGAAAGAAGGCATCTCGAAGCCCGTCTATCTACATAGGGCCCTCCATGGCCAGGATCACCACCTGGGTGGCTAGTCACTCATCGACGTCAAGGTCTACGTAGAACCCATCGAAGGGGGCGGTGTTGTCGTCTGAAAATAGTATTTAAGCAAACATGAGTACAAAGGTACTCAACAAGTCTTACATCAGAACCTACTATACATGCTTATTCTCAAGAAGGTGGTGGGGTTAAAGCAGCAAGCCAGCTTTGACTCTTGGCTAAGCTATCCTATGGAACTCCACCAGTAAAATAGTTTTTCGCACACGAGTCCACTACTCACCAACACAATACTCCACCGGGGATCCTCCCTCGTCATCCTACGAGAGGGCCATCCTCGGTACTCACACTTATCTTGAGTCTTTTAGTAGTATCCATTAACTTGTCTATGAACTGTATAGGCAACCAAGTAGTCCTTTACCGCGGACGCGGCTATTCAAATAGTTTTATACCCTGCAGGGGTGTACTTCGTCACACACGCTTTCACCACTTACCACCGTTTACACGACATGTACTCGGCAACCTTCAAGCGGAAGCCCAGCGAGGGTGTCGGCCACGGCCTACCTAAACACTTAAGTCTCTAGTCCAGGTTTATCGCCTATCCAGGTTCCATCCGCAGGGAGTCCGGCCGAGGTTTCCACATACGGCCCCGAACGATGTGAACAGGGTCCCGAGACGCCAAACGGGCGCCCGGCATACCCGGCCACGGTGCATCTACCGCAACATAGCCCACCCCTAGGGTCAACGCTACGCACGGCCGCCAACACATAACCTACAAACACCAGAAACTATTTGCAACTCCTGGACAGAGTGCTAGGGCGATTAAGAAGCCGAGAGGGTCAATTAAGGATCCCAATGCATGGTAGTAGCTGAATCTTAAAATCACACATACAGATCTCAGTTCTTAGGGACGGCCTCAATGAAACAACCCACCATGTACTCCTACATGGCCTCTCATCGATACCTTTACCAAAACATGTTCAACACATCCCTCCCATTACCGACATAAGAATTTCACTCTAGCCCATCACCCAGATGAACCAGACCTGACACAACTCTAAGCATAGTAGGCATAGCAAGGTAGGAATCACATACATGGCTCAAACAACTCCTACACATGCTAGTGGGTTTCATCTAGTTACTGTGGCAATGACAGGTCATGCAGAGGATAAGGGTTCAACTACCGTAGCACACAGCAGTTTGAATCGCGTTGTCTTAATGCAGTAAATAAGAGCAGAAGCGAGAACATGGGTTTGTATCGGAATGATCAATGGTTGCTTGCCTGATGGAGTGGTAGCGGGATACTACCCTTCAGTTGGATACTCGTGAATATCCTCGGAGGCAGAACCTACCACGGGGAACACATCAGAACACAATCAACACATGACGATATGCAACAATATGATGCATGCTATGACATGGCAATATGAATGTGTTTGGCCTAATGCAAGCTAGAATAGAAAGAGATGAACTCATTTGAATCAAAGATTCAAATATTAGCTCATTAAGCATGGCCTTAATAGTGCATTTCCTTATTCTGCTTAAATAGCAAGGTAAACTTGTTTTGTCATGCATGAAACCATTACAGATGGATAGATTGAATTTTTCTGATAATTTTTCATATATAAATTATTTCATTTGGAGTTACGGTTGAATTTCTATGATTTTTAGAAGTTTTAAACATTTTCTGGAATTTCCTGAATAAAAATAAATCTAGAAAATGCAATACTGCGTCAGCATTGCGTCATGCTGACCTCAGCATGTCAAAGGCGCCAGCCCAGGTCAAACCTGACTGGTGGACCCCTTCTGTCAGCCTCTCAGCTAATTAGCAAAATTAGGTTAACACTAATTAGTTGTCAGTGGGGCCTGGGCCCACATGTCAGTGACTCACCTGTCATAGACTCAGGGGGGTCTTCCTGGGCCCACCCAGGGGTCAACTGGGTCAACTCGCCGGCGGCTCGACACCGGCGAGGCCTGAGACGGCGGAGGGCTTCGGATTTGGTCCTCTGGTGACCAAATCGACGATGGAGACGTGCTACGCGTAGCTGGGGCTCTTGCGCATCTAGTGGGGCAAGTGAGAGGAGCTGGGGTGGAGCGAGCTCACCGGAATCGAGCTCGTGGCGGCGGCCGGAGTTTGGGCGAGGTCGGTTTCGATGCTACGGTGCACGAGAGGGAGAACTGGGGGTGGCTACGGGTTCCTGGTGCTGCACTGAGCACGGTGAGGCGCTCCGTTGTGGGCTTGCACGGCTGTGGCCACGGCTGCGCCATGGCCGGCGGCGAGAAGCTCTCAGCCGCAGTGGAGAATGGAGCTAGGGGACGAGCGCGAGCACGAGAAAAGAGGGGAAAGGAAGAGGAGCTCATAGCGGAGTCGGAGAGGGGGTCAGCGGGCTCGGGAGGTCCTGGCGGCGGCGAATTCGACCGGAGATGGCTCAGGTGCTCGAGGTTGAAGACGAGGGCGAAGGCGGCGATGCAGGGCCTCCGGCGATGCGTGGCTCGGTGGGGAGGACGAGGGAGTCGAGGCGGAGCTAATGGGCTCGTCGGAGGGGCGAGGGAGTGGCTATGGTGACAACTACGGTGATCGGCGGCAAGGGACGCGCTCGGCCGTCGCGGGAGAGAGAGAGGGAGACGAGGGGGAGAGTGAGCGAGTGCGAGAGGGAGACGTGGGGGTCGCATGGCACTTCAGGGCATCTCCCGGGCGTCGGCGGAAGCAGGAGGTGGCCGGCGTGTGGCCGCGGGTGCCGGCCACACGCTCCGCATCCTTCTGGCGCGAGGAGGATGACGACTGGCAGCGCCAGCAGGCTGGGCCGAGCCAGGTGGCTGGGCCAGCACAGGTAAGGCCCAGGTGGGCTTTCTTCTCTCTCTTTTTTTGATTTTTGTTTCTGTTTTCTATTTAACTGCAACTGTTTAGCTTTAAATAAAATACTAAAACGTTTCCAAAAATCCTGGAAATAAATGTGGCCTCTGTTTAGATTATTTCCAACAGGAAACATTTATTCCCAGAACTATTTGAGCATTTAAATTATTTTATAGCATTTAAATGCCCAAATTCAAATACTTATGATTTAATTCAATGACCTTCTGTTGACCTAGAAAAATGTGCACCAATTTTGTCAGAGGTTCTAACCTAAGACAAAGAGGGTGAACTTTTTAGAAGGGCATTCCAGGTTCATTGAAAATATTTTTAGTAAACCCTAGTTGTTTCCAGGGGGGTGTGTTGGGGGTTCTGTCTTCCCCAATTCAAATTTAAGAAGAATTAAACATGATGCACACTCTAATGCATGGACTAGCTAGGGTGTGACAGAGTCTTGTGGGGAAAAGTGCACAAACCTCTGCAGAGTGTACAAACTAATCATGGTTAGCCATGTCCCCGATTATGGATAACTTGAGTATCTGGTTCTCATCACTCTAAATTAATTTGTTGGGTTGATTATTACTTTTATTTGGGATTGAGATGGGGGTACCATTCTCAATGTTTCAACTACCATGATAGTTAAATAAAATATATTCCTTTGTTGTAGGAAAAAATTGGCTTTTCGAAAAAACATTATAACCATAGAGCCTCCACCAGCCAAATTTGCATGTAGTATATCATTTATCTGGTCATTGCTCTACTGTGTTATATTGCCAGTATATTCCATATGCTGGCCCGTTTTTGGGCTGCAACATATCATGTTGCAGACTTTTCAGACGAGTAAGATGTCGTAGGTCGTTTGTCATGCACTCGCTATGTCGTTGGAGTTGATGGACTCACTTTATCTTCCAAGCCTTCCGTTGTTATCGTTTTTAGATGGCCTAAAGCCATATTTATTGTAATAAGTTCTCTTTTGAGACATTCGATGTAATAAGTGTGTGATTGCTACTCTGTTATAAATCCTTTGAGTACTGTGTGTGTCAGCATTACCGATCCAGGGATGACACTGAACATAGGGACTTGACCGTCTGAGGTCGGGTCGCTACAAGATGGTATCAGAGCACACGCTAAATGTAGGACACGGCCGCTAAGATGATCCATAGGTCACTCTTCTCTACTCATTTCTGACTCCTCTCCATTTTCTACTCTTTAGGATGGCGGACTCAAGGAACAAGTTTACACAGCCGGATGAAGACACCCCGTTCGGATGACATTTGAAGGAAGTCCCTAGGTACCTGAACATCAGAATACCAAGCTTCACCGGGACCTACACCGCCACTTTACCAGAAGAGGAGCATTGGTTGATTCAAGTTCAAATCCTAGGAAGGACGTTCACACCAGTCACTAAACCCATAGAGTTTTCCTTTGACGTACCAACCTGGAGTCTAGGCAAGAGCATGGCAGCCCACATCGCCATAGGAAGCATCGGTGAAGTTTACCACAAGGAGCATAAGGACACTATCTACCAGATATGTGGGCGCCGAGATGAGCAATGGGAGATGATCAGCACCAGGAAGGACAGGTCCATTGCAGCATTCATCCAGGAGTTAAACCATCATATTCGTCGCTAGGAGAACCAGATGTGTGCAAGCATGATATATTTGAAGACGGCGATGACTAGGATCATAGAGCTAGAAGAGGAGCTTAAGTCTTCACATGATGGATATGAAGAGGAAATGATGATACTTGTGGAGAAGAATGACGACATGACAAGGAAGCTAGGAGTTTTCATGGGAGACCCCGCGCCAGGAGGAGAAGACGACGAACCCAAGGAAATTCGTTCTGAAGACTACATCATCATCGATGACACCGACTCCGACCCCAACGATAGTGATGATGATTATGAAGACGAAGCTGGAGCAGATATCATGGTGTCTTCCAGCGATCAAAATTTCTTGTAGACCACCATATGATCAGTAGTGTTTCCCATGTATATAGAATAGTCTGAGCACTGTAACGATAGTTAGATCGATTGTATGCCCTTTCTTGCTTGATTGAGTGATATGATACAATTGTGTTTGTCTCATGTGCATATGGGTAGTGCTTTATCCTTAGACCTCATTCTATTCTAATCTCTCCCCTCTAAAACCCATCAGAAGCCTCCGAGAGGTGACCCTGGTTTTGCTTTCCCACCGGAGCTCACTCAGTTGATCTGACAGCAGAATGCCTTGATGTAGTTGTTAGTTCAGAATCAGGGCAACAACAACAACAACAACAACAACCCACCGCCACCACCTCCAGTTGACAACTTAGCCCGCTTTCTGAGGTTACAGCCACTGGTGTTTTCCAGTAGCACCGTGCCCATAGTTGCGGATGATTGGCTACATAGCATTGGAAGGGAGCTAACCACTGCTGGTTGAACAGATGCTGAGAGGGTGCGTTTTGCCGCACACCAATTGGATGGACCCGCAGCCGCATGGTAGGAGAATTACACAGCCACTTTTCCCATTGCCAATGTTACTTGGGAGCAATTTCAGCAAGCTTTCCGCATAGCCCATGTCTCAACTGGAGCTATGAGCATGAAGAAGCGGGAGTTTCGCAACTTGCGCCAGGAAATCGTACTGTGGCCAAGTACGTAGATGAGTTTAGCAAGCTATCTCGTTATGCCCCTGATGATGTGGCCATAGATGCCGTGAAGCAAGAGAACTTTATGGAAGGGCTTAATGATGAGATGAGCATGCAGTTGATGGTGGCAACATTTAACAACTACCAGGAGTTGGTAGACAAGGCTCTTATGATTGAAGGGAAGCAGCAGCAGATTGAGAGCCGCAAGAGGAAGTATGGACAAGGAAAGTACAATTCTGGAGCTCAGCAGATGCCTCGTTTCACCCCGAACTCGGTAGGATTGACCCATAATCATGGAGGCCACACGCACAATGGAGGTAGTTCCCATAACCATAGAGGCCCCATGAATGGAAACAAGAATGGAGCAGGCAGTAACCAGAACTGCTCTAACCCAGCCACACCCGCCAAGAAGGATCAAAGTCACATTACATGTTTCAAGTGCGGGAAGACTGAGCACTACGCCAATGATTGTCCGCAATTGGATAACGGAAATGGCAATGGAAGCACTGGGAATAAGCCCAACCCTTTCAACAGGGGACAAGTGAACCACGTGAACGTGGAGGAGGTTGAAGAGCAGCCAGATGCAGTTATCGGTAAGTTTTTGGTTAAGTCATTTACTACTCTCGTTCTTTTTGATACCGGTGCATCGCATTCATACATTTCAAGGGGATTTTTGGACAAGTTTAAGTTACCCACCTTAGCCCTTGGGACACCATTGCTAGCGAGCTCACCCGGTGCAGAGTATATGGCCAGCCGATGGTGCGGTCGGATACCCTTAACCATTGGTAGCCATGTTTTTCCTTAAGACCTAGTAATTTTGGAGTCACAAGGATTGGATGTGATACTAGGAATGGATTGGTTATCGAAGTATGGAGGAAACATTGACTGTGCTAGCAGATCAATTCTACTCACCACCCCGGAGGGTAAAAGGATCAAGTATGTATCTAGGCATGCGCCTAGGAGGACTCAAGTAAATTCTCTCTCAGGAGTTGTTCAGGAGGAAGTGACGGTAGTGAAGGATTACCCCGATGTATTTCCAGAGGGGTTACCAGGCATGCCGCTAGATCGAGATATTGAGTTTTTGATAGAGTTAATCCAGGCACCAGACCAATATCGAAGAGACCATACCGGATGCCCGCAAATGATCTGGAAGAGATCAAGAAGCAGATTAAGGAGTTGTTGGAGAAAGGTTACATCCGACGAAATTCATCACCATGGGGAGAACCAGTGCTCTTGGTTGAGAAGA
Organism: Triticum dicoccoides; assembly: GCF_002162155.2. NCBI lineage: Eukaryota > Viridiplantae > Streptophyta > Magnoliopsida > Poales > Poaceae > Triticum > Triticum dicoccoides. Next base: position 337,613,112 of record NC_041390.1, on the reverse strand, counting down.
AGGATGGATCATTGAGAATGGTTGTTGATTATCGTGTGTTGAATGAAGTGACGATCAAGAACAAGTACCCACTGCCGATGATCAATGATTTGTTTGACCAGCTGCAAGGAGCTAAAGTGTTTTCGAAGATCGATTTGCAAATAGGATATCACCAGCTGAAGATTCGAGAAAAGGATATACCAAAGATAGCGTTCACCACAAGGTACGGGTTATATGAGTATACGGTTATGTCATTTGGACTGACTAATGCCCCTGCCTATTTCATGAGTATGATGAACAAGGTGTTCATGGAGTTCTTGGATAAGTTTGTCGTGGTGTTCATTGATGATATCTTGGTATACTCAAAGAATGAAGAGGAACACAAGGAGCATTTGCGTTTAGTTCTCGAGAAGCTTAGGGAACATCAGTTATATGCCAAGTTCAGCAAATGTGAGTTTTGGTTGAAGGAAGTTGGATTTCTTGGACATGTTATATCGGGAGAAGTTATAGCAGTGGATCCTACCAAGGTTCAGTCAGTCACTGAGTGGTTGGCACCCACCTCAGTTGGAGAGATCCACGATTTTCTTGGACTCGCGGGATACTATCGGAGATTTATCGAGAATTTCTCCAAGATTGTGAAGCCTATGACGGCATTGCTGAAGAAGGACACCAAGTTCCATTGGACTGAAGAATGCGAAGCAAGTTTCCAGGAGTTGAAGAAACGTTTGACTACAGCCCCAGTGCTGATTCTGCCAGATATACGCAAGGATTTCCAAGTGTACTGCGATGCCTCTCGCTTAGGACTTGGAGGAGTACTTATGCAAGACGGAAGGGTTGTTTCATATGCCTCACGTCAACTTCGACCACATGAGTTAAATTGTGCTACGCATGATTTGGAGTTAGCAGTCGTAGTGCATGCGCTCAAGACCTGGAGACATTTTCTTATTGGAAATAGTTGCGATGTGTACACGGATCACAAGAGTTTGAAGTACATTTTCACACAAAAGGAGTTAAATCCCAGGCAAAGGAGATGGTTGGAGCTCATAAAGGATTATGATATGAAGTTGCACTATCATCCAGGCAAGGCCAATATCGTAGCAGACGCCTTAAGCCGGAAGAGTTATGCAAATACCTTAGTAACAGGAGGTTTGCCAAAGGAGTTAGTAGAAGATCTTAGGGGGCTTCGTTTGGAGATAGTTCCAAGAGGTTTTGTTGCAGCATTCGAGGTTCAGTCAACATTGATGGAAAAGATTAGAGAAGCTCAGAAGGATGACAAAGGAATTGCTAAAATAAAGGAGAAGATGAGTGAAGGAAAAGCCAAAGGTTTTCGTGAGGACGAGAACGACACCATGTGGTTCGAGGACCGTGTTTATGTGCCAAACAATGCAGAGATCAGGAAGTTGATACTTCAGGAAGCCCATGACTCGCCATACTCGATACACCCCGGAAACACCAAGATGTATTTAGATTTGAAGGAGCGTTTCTGGTGGACCGGAATGAAGAAGGATATTGTCGAGTATGTAGCCGTATGTAATGTATGTCAGAGAGTGAAGGCAGAACATCAGAAGCCCGCGGGATTACTGCAGCTTATGCCGATACCTGAATGGAAGTGGGATAAGCTTGCCATGGATTTTATCACCGGATTACCCAAGACCCGATCAATATATGATTCTATCTGGATAGTAGTGGATCGCTTGACCAAAGTAGCTCACTTTATCCCAGTGAAAACCACCTATACCAATGCGAAGTTGGCCAAGATATACATGACCAGGATCATATGTCTGCATGGAGTTCCGAGTACCAACTCATCAGATAGAGGAACGCAGTTTACTTCAAAGTTTTGGCATCAGCTGCACCAGACTTTGGGGGCCAGGCTAGAGTTCAGTACAGCTTTTCATCTGCAGACAGATGAAAAGACCGAGAGATTCAATCAAATTCTGGAGGACATGTTGAGGGCTTGTGCACTAGACTATGGATCTATTTGGGATGATAATTTTCCCTACGCGGAGTTCTCATACAACAATAGCTACTAGGCCAGTTTGAAGATGGCACCGTTTGAAGCCTTGTATGGAAGAAGATGCCGAACACCGTTGATGTGGGATGAAGTTGGAGACCGCCAGTTGTTTGAACCGGATTTGATTAAAGATTCTGAAGAGAAGTTTAAGCTGATTCGAGACAGACTGAAGGTAGCTCAGTCCCGACAGAAGAGTTACGCAGACTCGATATGCAAGGAGGTAGCCTATGAAATCAGAGACAGGGCATATCTGCGAGTGTCGCCTCTGCGAGGAGTTAACCGTTTTGAAGTTAAGGGAAAGTTAGCCCCGAGATTTGTGGGACCGTACCATGTTTTGGAACACATGGGAGAGGTTGCCTACAAGTGGGAGCTACCGGCAGGACTATCAGGAGTTCACGATGTGTTTCACGTTTCCCAATTGAAGAAGTGCCATGCAGAGATGGCAGATATTCCTCTGAGAGATACAGTGCCCCTGGAAGCAATTTAGTTGGATAGTGATTTGACATATGAGGAGAAACCTGTCAAAAATCTCGAGATTGCCAGCCGAGTTACTCGCAGCAAGGTTATCGAGTTTTGCAAAGTTAAGTGGAGCCACCATACCGAGGAGGAAGCCACCTGGGAAAGAGAGGATGATCTACGCAAAGACCGCCCACACCTATTTTCTAGCCAACCCGAATGTTATACATAGGTCATTCATGCATATCATATTTTATTGCATTTCGTGTTGCAATCCTAGAAATTACAAGCAACTCAAGGACCCACGGAGAGAGTTAGGGATTTCACCGTTTTCATATTTGAATTTTGTCAAATATCAAAACAAGGGTCATTTTGGTTTTAATAATTTTTCTCACCGAAAATATTTCATATTAAAAATATATGAGAGGAGATAATATGACTTGTCCAAAATAAATGAAATATTGGAGGAAAAATACTAAAATCAAATAACAAGTTTTATTTGGATTTTATCGCTATTTTATTTGAATTGGGAAAAATATGCGTTTTTCAAATTTGCATTAGAGGCCCAAATAAATGTTCACTTGTCCGAAATATTTTTAGAGGATCGTGAAAATTTATTTTGGATTTTTGGAGTCCCTTTAGTATTTCTTTCGTTAGTTTTTCTGCGCCAGGATTTTATAAAAAAAAGGTAACCGACTTACCGGGCCGTGTCCGGCTAGGACACTTGGCCCGGCCGGCTCTAAAAGCAGAGGCCCGCGACCCTGACAGCCCAAGCCGCCCGCCGAACCCTAGCGCCGCCCGTCGCCTGCCGCTACCGACCTTCTCCCGTCGTTGCCCCGCCGTCCCGCCGCGCCGCCGAAGCCGCGCCGCCGCCGCCGACCTCGCTGGAGGTAGCAGCCGCCGTCGCCGCCGTTCGTCGGG
>NC_041390.1:337587249-337609376 GCF_002162155.2 Triticum dicoccoides | reverse complement strand
ATTTAGCGGACGTTCGTCCGTACGTTCATTTTAACAAACGCTATTCGTCCGTTAGCCGCAGACAATGAACGTTCGTTCGTTAGCCTGTTCGTCAGTTTTTCTTTTTTCAGGGTTTTTCCACGATTATTTTTATCGTGATTTCTGCACTGATCTTCGTTTTAGTTTATCTTTTCGCTTGTTTATCCAAATCAGGTGAAACAAGCCCCTAGATCTTCGTCTCGAAGCCCTCTTTCTATTTAACCAACTTGAGACGGATTTTGACACAGTAAAATTTGACTTTAGTCTAGATTAGTAAGCATATCTTGTTTCTTTCGCAATTTGAGTTTTGTTGCTCCGTTTGATTTGATTCTTTTTGCAAACCGGAGTTCTTCAGTTGAACTTTCTGGTTATATCTTCTTATTTGAGTTTTATCCGTGCATCTTTGCTTGATTGCTTATGTATGATATTGTTTGTTTGCAATAGAACACCCGGAGTGCGAAGCGTGCTACTACGAGTCACTAGGTTTTGCGGATCGTCGGCAAGGCAAGTAACACATTGATCATACTCTTTCATACCCAGTTTTTATGCATTAGTTACAATCCTCAAACACTGCATGATTAGGATGTGATTAACATGTGGGTTTTGGGAAGTAGTTGATGAGGTAGAACCTATTACCTGTTTCATTATCAAACCCTTGGGAGTTACTTCTACGTTATGCTTATAACGTTATGCTATGCTAGTAGACGTGGATTGGGTTTGAGTGTATCCATGATAGATGTGAATTTGTTAATTAATGGTTCAAATTCTAAGGTGCCAACTTTAATACACATCTGGGTGGATTGTTGGTTTTGGGCACCTGGGGTTATACCAGTGTTGTCCTAGGAGATCCCGGGGTTATACCGTGTGATCCTCCTATGTCCTCCACCCAGGCTCAAAGGGATCATAAGATTATTCATGCTAGAAACTTTTGTGTGCAGCCACAAGCTATTATGGGCTCTAGCATATTGGAGTAAGTTGCATGACCTCTTCAAGTGGTAGGCTAGCAGATGTAGGGGATGTAGGTTGGTACTGTCTACCCAGGGTTAGAGTTAATGCTTCTGAAATAACTGTGTCTCAGTCATCCGTTTCTCAAACACCATGTAGTGCAAGAAATCCAACGGAGGAGATCGAGTCTTGTGGGGAAAAGTGCACAAATCTCTGCAGAGTGTACAAACTAATCATGTTTAGTCGTGTCCCCGTTTATGGACAACTTGAGTATCTGGTTCTTGGATTATCATATGGATGTCATCACTCTAAATTAATCTGTTGGGTTGATTGTTACTTTTAATAGGGATTGAGATGGGGGTACCATTCTCAATGTTTCAACTACCATGATAGTTAAATAAAATATATTCCTTTGTTGTAGGGAAAAATTGGCTTTTCGCAAAAACATTATAACCATAGAGCCTCCACCAGCCAAATATGCATGTAGTGATAGAATTTATCTGTTCATTGCTCTACTGTGTTATATTGCTAGCATATTTCATGTGTTGACCCATTTTCGGGCTGCAACATATCATGTTGCAGACTTTTCAGATGAGGAGTAAGATGTCATAGGTCGTTTGTCATGCACTCAGCTATGCCGTTGGAGTTGATGCCTCACTTTATCTTCCAAGCCTTCCGTTGTTATCATTTTTAGATGGCCTTAAGACATATTTATTGTAATAAGTTCTCTTTTGAGACATTCGATGTAATAAGTGTGTGATTGCTACTCTGTTATAAATCCTTCGAGTACTGTGTGTGTTAGCATTACCGATTCAGGGATGACACTGAACACAGAGACTTGACCGTCTGAGGTCGGGTCGCTACACATCATTAGCTTCCTCACTAATTGGTGTAGGAATCACTGGAACCAGTTTCTGTGATGTACTACTTTCCAATTCAAGAGAAGGTACAATTACCTCATCAAGTTCTATTTTCCTACCACTCACTTCTTTCGAGAGAAACTCCTTCTCAAGAAAGGATCCATTCTTAGCAACGAATATCTTGCCTTCGGATCTGTGATAGAAGGTGTACCCAACAGTCTTCTTTGCGTATCCTATGAAGACATATTTCTCCGATTTGGGTTCGAGCTTATCAGGTTAAAGCTTTTTCACATAAGCATCGCATTCCCAAACTTTAAGAAACGATAGCTTAGGTTTCTTTCCAAACCATGGTTCATACGGTGTTGTCTCAAAGGATTTAGATGGTGCCCTATTTAACGTGAATGCAGCTGTCTCTAATCCATAACCCCATAATGATAGTGGTTAATCGGTAAGAGACATCATAGATCGCACCATATCTAATAAAGTACGGTTACGACTTTCGGACACACTATTACGCTGTGGTGTTCTAGGTGGCGTGAGTTGTGAAACTGTTCCACGTTGTTCCAAATGAAGACCAAACTCATAACTCAAATATTCACCTCCACGGTCAGATTGTAGAAACATTATTTTCTTGTTACGATGATTTTCCACTTCACTCTGAAATTCTTTGAACTTTTCAAATGTTTCATACTTATGTTTCATCAAGTAGATAGACCCATATCTGCTCAAATCATCTGTGAAGGTCAGAAAATAACGATACCCACCGCAAGCCTCAACACTCGTCGAACCGAATACATCAGTATGTATTATTTTCAATAAGTTAGTTGCTTGCTCCATTGTTCCGGAGAACGGAGTCTTAGTCATCTTGCCCACGAGGCATGGTTCGCAAGCATCAAGTGATTCCAAAAGTCCATTAGTATGGAGGCTTTTCATGCGCTTTACACCAATATGACCTAAACGGCAGTGCCACATATAAGTTGCACTATCATTATTAACTTTGCATATTTTGGCTTCAATATTATGAATATGTGTATCACTACAATCGAGATTCAATAAAACATTTATATTGAGTGTATGACCATAGAACGTTTTATTGATATAAATAGAACAACAATTATTCTTTGACTTAAAAATAACTGTATTGCAATAAACATGATCCAATCATATTCATGCTCAACGCAAACACCAAATAACATTTATTTTAGGTTCAACACTAATCCCGAAGGTAAAGGGAGTGTGCGATGGTGATCTTATCAACCGTGGAATCACTTCCAACTCACATCATCACCTCGCCCTTAACTAGTCTCTGTTTATTTTGCAACTCCCGTTTCGAGTTACTACACTTAGCAACTGAACCAGTATCAAATTCTGAGGGGTTGTTATAAACACTAGTAAAGTACACATCAATAACATGTATATCAGATATACCTTTGTTCACTTTGCCATCCTTCTTATCTGCCAAGTATCTAGGGCAGTTCGACTTCCAGTATCATTTCCTTTGTAGTAGAAGCACTCTGTTTCAGGCTTGGGTCTATCTTTGGTCTTCTTCATGGGAGTGGCAACTTGCTTGCCATTCTTCTTGAAGTTCCCTTTCTTTCCCTTGCCCTTTTACTTGAAACTAGTGGTCTTGTCAACCATCAACACTTGATGCTTTTCCTGATTTATACCTTTGCTGATTTCAGCATCGCGAAGTGCTCGAGGAATCATTTTCATCATCCCTTGCATACTATATTTCATCATGAAGTTCTAGTAACTTGGTGATAGTGACTAGAGAACTCTGTCAATCACTATCTTATCTAGAAGATTAACTCCCACTTTATTCAAGCGATTGTAGTACTCAGACATTCTGAGCACATGCTCACTGGTTGAGCTGTTCTCCTCCATCTTGTAGGCGAAATATTTGTCAAAGGTGTCATACCTCTCGACTCGGGCATGAGTCTAAAATACCAATTTCAGTTCTTGGAATATCTTATATGCTTTGTGGCGTTCAAAACGTTTTTGAAGTCCCGGTTCTAAGCCGTAAAGCATGGCGCACTAAACTATCAAGTAGTTATCATACGGAGCATGCCAAACGTTCATAACGTCTGCATCTACTCCTGCAATAGGTCTGTCACCTAGCGGTGCATCAAGGACATAATTCTTCTGTGCAGCAATGAGGATAATCCTCAGATCACGAACCTAGTCCGCATCATTGATACTAACATCTTTCAACATAGTTTTTCTCTAGGAACATATAAAAAATAAATGAGGAGCTACATCATGAGCTATTGATCTACAACATAGTTATGCAAATACTATCAGGACTAAGTTCATGATAAATTAAAGTTCAATTAATCATATTACTTAAGAACTCCTGTCGGATTTCGGGTTCCGGCAAAACCCTTGAGGTTCGAACACTGGGGTGCGCAGAAAGATCTCCCCCTCCTCTAGCTCGCACTCAACATGATCTCATGGCCTAGCTCGACGAACCCAAAGAAAGAGAGACACAAGATTTATACTGGTTCGGGCCACCGTTGTGTGTAATACCCTACTCCAGTGTGGTGTGGTGGATTTCCTCTTGGGCTGAGGATGAACAGTTACAAGGGAAGAACAGCCTCCTGAGGTGAGGTGTTCTTGTGCTTGGCGAACTTGTCTGGTGGCCTTGGTGGAATGGATCCTGTACAAGATGAGATGTTAGTTCAGGTTAGATCCTATCAGTTGCCTCCCTACGATGGTGGCTAGTCCTATATATAGAGGCCCAGGTCCTCTTCCCCAATATTAGGCGGGAAGGGATCCCACAACGGCCAATTTGAAGGGGGGCAACTAGTACAAACTATCCTGACAAAAGTAGTCTTCGCCTGACAAAGGCTCTGGTGGTGACGCCGTCTTGGGCTCCACAGTGACCTCCATCCTGCTGTCCTACTGGTCTTGTCTTGTTGCACCAATATGGAAACCTATGCCTGATGTCTCGGGAATCCTCACCTACGCTTGCCTCTTTAGCACCAAAGAGGAAACGAGAACACTGCACGCGCTGGCGCCCGCCTGGCTCCACTCGTCATGGCTTGCATCACAGGAACCTCATGAGGTGTCCCTTGCCTTGATCTCTCCGCCCCTCGCGAGCCGGCCTGGTGAGGCCGCCACTGAGGAGGTCTTGCGTCTTCCGCCTCACGAGGCTTGGCCCCTCGCAAGGGTCTTGAGTGTTTGCTGGTGAAGATGGGTCATACAGGGCTGCTGGGGGAGCCACGCCGCGGGCCGCAGGCAGGCAAGTCTAGGGACCCCCGTTCCTAGAACGCCGACAGTAGCCCTCGGGCCCAAGGCGTGCTCGGGCTTGGCTTTGAGGCGAAGCCGAAGGGCAAGTGTGGAGCGCCGCGGGCCCCAACAGCCTGCGCCCACGGTTGGTGCATGGCGACTGATTGGACATGGGCGTATCCGCTTCCCCATGCTGCCTCGGCAACTGCCCGCCTGACAAAAAGGCCGGTGCGGGCAACGCTTGCCTTCATTGCTTTCCTTCGTCTTGCTCCAGATCCCCTCTCTTTCTCCTTGCTTCTGAAATCTCCAGATCTGCTTCAATCCCCTTTCGAGCTTCCGACCAATGGTGCCCCGCAAGGCCAAGGCTGCTTCGCCGCCTACTTGGTATGAGCTAGCTCTGGACGCGCCCAATGTCTCGGAGAAGAACCTCGCCGCCACGTGATAACCCACAAGTATAGGGGATCAATTGTAGCCTCTTTCGATAAGTAAGAGTGTCAAACCCAACGAGGAGCTAAAGGTAGAACAAATATTCCCTCAAGTTCTATCGACCACCGATACAACTCTAGACACGCTTGACGTTCGCTTTACCTAGAACAAGTATAAAACTAGAAGTACTTTGTAGGTGTTTTGGATAGGTTTGCAAGATAATAAATATTACGTAAATAAAAAGTAGGGGCTGTTTAGATAAAGACACAACTAAGTTAGTTTTAGTAAAGAGCTTTTTTTACGAGAAAGTTATTTGTCCCTAGGCAATCGATAACTAGACCGGTAATCATTATTGCAATTTTATTTGAGGGAGAGGCATAAGCTAACATACTTTATCTACTTGGATCATATGCACTTATGATTGGAACTCTAGCAAGCATCCGCAACTACTAAAGATCATTAAGGTAAAACCCAACCATAGCATTAAAGTATCAAGTCCTCTTTATCCCATACGCAAACAACCTATTTACTCGGGTCTGTGCTTCTGTCAGTCACGCCACCCACCATAAGCAAATCATGAACATATTGCAAACCCTACAGCGGGAATCCCTCACGCTTGCGCGACATAGAGAGCACCATAGGACAACTCCAATAATAAAACATGCAACTCAAACCAATCACGATCATCAACTAACCCATAGGAAAAAACGGATCTACTCAAACATCATAGGATAGCCATACATCATTGGGAAATAATATATAGCATTGAGCACCATGTTTAAGTAGAGATTACAGCGGGTAAAAGAGGGGTTACACCGCTGCATAGAGGGGGGAAGAGTTGGCGATGATGGCGGTGAAGTTGTTGGTGTAGATTGCGGTGATGATGATGGCCCCGGTGGAGTTCCGGCGCCACCAGGAGAGAGGGGGTGAGAGCCCCTGTCTTCTTCTTCTTCTTCCTTGACCTTCTCCCTAGATGGGAGAAGAGTTTCCCCTCTAGTCCATGGCCTCCATGGCATGGTAGGGGCTAGAGCCCCTCCGAGATTGGATCGCTCTCTCTCTCTCTGTGTGTGTGTGTTTCTGTGTTCCCAGATTCTGCCCTTTCACCGTTTCTTATATTCCCGGAGATCCGTAACTCCGATTGGGCTGAAATTGTAACACAATCTCTATGCGGATATTAGCTTTCTTGCTGCGAGAGAAGGGCATCAACTGCCTTACGGGGTGGCCACGAGGGTCAGGGGCGCACCCCCTGCCTCGTGGGCCCCTCGAGCATCGTCTCGCGTTGATTTCACTTCCCAAAATTCACATATATTCCAAAAAAATATCCGTCAGTTTTTATCCCATTTGGACTCTGTTTGATATGGATTTTCTGCGAAACAAAAAACATGCAACAAACAAGAACTGGCACTAGGTACTAGATCAATATGTTAGTCCCAAAAATAGTATACAAAGTTGCCAAATAGAATATTGGCATGGAACAATCAAAAATTATAGATATGACGGAGACATATCACCACGCGCCTGCTGACGGCGGGGGAAAACAACGAGAAGGGGAAGACCGAGCTCCGGGCTAGCTCCGCCGTGCTGGAGGCTTCGAAGAGCTCCTTCTACCCCTTCTTTATGAGCAGCGTCGTCGCGGGCCTAGTCCCCCCCTTCTCCGTCTTCTTCTACTCCATCCTCCAACATTACAAGTTGCAGGCCCTCCATCTCCATCCCAACTCCATTCTTCTCTTGCCGATCTTTGCCTTCTATTGTGAGGTGTATGTCAGGGTGATGTCGTGCGTGGCACTGATGCGTCACTTCTTCTTCCTCCGAATCAACACGGCCACACCAGGGGGTGCGCCAACATCGTCGCAGCCAGCAAGGCTAACGCGATCTCGAAGGCCGAAAAGAAGGCCGATGGCTTTTGGAGCAAGTGAGTCATGATGGATGCCAAATGTGTCCACCCGCGGTTGAAGCTGTCGACGGAGATGCCCCAGTCTGACGAGGGGTGGTCCCGCACGAAGCTTACTGACGACCGGGCGAAGTTGGTGCTCGAGAAGATGACCGCTGACTTGAGGCTGGGAAACGCGAAGGCGGCGAAGCTGACTGGGGCCATGCTCCTGAGGAAATTCCTGGTGCTGCGGGTGGGTCCTCTCCAGGCGCGCTCACACCCCTTGTGGACGCTCGGGGACGGAGAAGACAAGCTTCATTTGAGCCTGGAGGCCTTGTCTGAAGAGGAGCTGGCCGTGGCTCTCCGCATCTTGGTCGGGGATGACCTGGAGTATCCGCTGAATGCCTGTGTTCCTTGTTCCTTCCGAAGGACGGGGCGCAGGTCGTGGCCGCCATGCCCACCTTTGACGGGCGCGGCCTGGTGCCTTCGGCGCCCCCTGTGGTCCCGGTGGCGACGGTGATGGTGGACGTGTCCTCTAGCGATTCCCGCGGCAAGGGGGAAGAGGAGGAGGACGAGGAGCGTGACTCAGAGGCGAACCCCGAGGGGATGGGGGAGACCTGCCCCTTGCGCCAGGCCGACATCCTCCGCATCTTGCCTGATGACGATGGTGAGGCTGGCGTGTTCCCGGAGAGACAGGAGCCGCCCGTGGTTCCGACGAAGGGTAGGTCGGCGTTGCTCTCCCGGGACGACGCTCCCGCCTCAGCACCGCCTAGAGCTGCTTCCGGTCCATCTGCTGCCCCTGCTTCTGCTCCTGGAGCCTGCGCGCCTGCAGCTCAGGCTACGAGGCACTCCGGCTTCAAGCTTACGAAGCGGAGGGACTACGGCGCGATGGACCAGTAAGTGTTCTTGTCCTACCTTGTTCTTGCTTCTTATGCTCGTCCTTGGCTCTTCTTTGTTGTGCAACCAGGTCGATGCCTGCGGCGAAGAGGAGAAAGGGGGACGAGGTGGTACTGCTCGAGCCCAGATCACCTCCTGCGGCCGCACCCCTCTCCATGGATAAGGGCAGCGACGGCACTCGTGCTTATCCAGCCCGATCATCCTCGTGAGGCCTGGAGGGGCATCCTCGGGAAGAGTCAGCCCCCGAGGCCCCACCGGCTCTGGAGGTGCCAACGTCCGGCTCGAGCGCTGGGGTCCCCGAAGCTCAGGAGCTTCCGGCTTCCCGGGCCATGGTGACGACGTTGCCTCCTCCTCCTTTTGCCGCATCGCTGTCTCCTGACATCCTAGAGCACGCTCTTTCTGTGATGACCCAGCTGCGAGAAGATCTTCAAGGCACCGACCATCGCCTGGTGGCCGGGTGCCTGGAGCTGGTCTCTGGCTGGCTTCACTCTGACGTGTCCATCCGGGCGATGCTAAGTCGGGCTGCTGCGGACTCCGAGGAGGACAGGGAAGCCATCACCCAGGCTGTGGCCGCCCGCGAGGTGGCGTTGAAGCATGTCGGGGCCGCCCAGGACCGTTGTTGGTCGCTGGAGGCCTAGCTGGAGACCGTGCGTAGGGAGCGTGCAAAAGAAGCCCGAGGCCGCAAGGCGGAGGAGGGGAAGATGAAGGCCCGAGAGGACGCCATCAAGGATTGTGACGCTGAACTGGATCAGTTGGCGAAGGCGCAGGCCACAGAGTGCAGCCGGCTAGAGGAGATGGAGCAGAAGCTACAGGCGGAGAAGGCCGACCTTGACGCCGAGGCAAAGGTCTTGGCTGAGGACCGCGCGGCATTCAAGCTTCTTGAGGAGAGGTCTCAGACGACGCTGCAGTCACTCTACGAGAAGGGCTTGGAGGAGCCGCTGGCCGCCGCCGATGAGGGCCCCACCCAGCTGCTTCCTTGTTTGGTTGGCACACTGGAGGACGTCGTGAGCAGCATCGGCCCCATGGCAGAGGAAGAAGCCCGCGTTCTTTCCTCAGCCGCGCTGACGCGCATCTTCAGCCACCTCCATCTTCGTGATCATGCCGCCCGCCTTGACGAGCTGCTAGAGCCTGTGGACGACGAGCATTGCGCGGCCGCTGCTGCAGCCGTGAAGGGTCAGGTGGAGGCCCTACTGAAGAGGTTCCGCGCCTTCGCTCCGGCGCCCCCGACCGGCAGTGCTGCTGATCCTGCAACTCCGGTCGGTGGCACAGGCGAAGGCGGCACCGTTGAAGGGGAAGCATCCCTTGCAGGAGACGGCGATGTCCAAGGATGACTTGCTGGCGACTCCTTTCCTGTTTAGTTTCTGCAATGTGCACCATGCCTCGTGGAGGCGTTAAAATCGCATTTGGTTTCAGGAGAACAATATGTCTTGTAATATTTGCTTTGAAATTCTATGATTTCCTTTCCATTTGCTTTACGTTCTACGTCGGCAGGGCCCGACCCCGCGCATACCTCAGCCGCCATTGGGCCGTCCGGGTCACCAGGACGGACCAAGGAGTGAGGGGCTACGTGATCAGTTAGGCTCCTGAGTCGCGATGATCAGGAGTCCCCCTTGATGCGCAAACGTCCTATAGAAAGGAGATCTGGGAGTAGGCCTAGTGTTCTACGTCGGCAGGGCACGACCCCGTTCATACCTCAGCCGCCATTGGGCCGACCGGATCACCAGGACGGACCAAGGAGTGAGGGGCTACGTGGTCAGTTAGGCTCCTGGGTCGTGATGCTCAGGAGTCCCCCTTGACGTTCAAACGACCTTCGTACCTTGGCTCCACTTGGGAGGGCGCGCGACGACCAGGTCCGACGGACTTGGCAAGGTGGCGTACGCTTGGGCGTGACCCGAGCGCAGCCCCCGTGCGTAGCCCCCTCGCGCGACTCTCCCGAGGGGAGGTGTTGCAATGGGGCCATACACCGAGCTCGGAGGCTCCCTGAGATTGATATGGCCGTGAGGCCGCCCTCAGTTGTTTATCACCAGCGTGGAGCATAGCGCTTCCGCACTTGCACGGGCATAGGCGCTCCTCGGCAGTGTCGACTGCCAGCGTGGAGCATGGTGCTTCCACTCCCTACTGTGGAGATCCCCCGGGCGTGTACAGCCCCGCCCTGACACGTGGCTTGCATGGCAGGGCTAGACGAGGTGTGTCTGGGCACTCGTGAGCCAGCGCGGGACTCACAAGGCCCTACCTCAAGGCGGGTTGCGCCTGGTCTTGGTTCTTGATGGCTGTGGCGTTCCTGCGAGATGGTTAGACAACCTGCGCCGAATGACTTTCCTGAGGTTATCGCATGAGAAGGGCAAGCACCAACGGCCCCAGGAGGTGACGTGAACAGGCCGGCCCACCAGACAGAGCTCAGCTGTTGGATTTATCAACGCTGCAGGGACGGGCACGAGCACAGACGCCGTGCCTAGCCTTCTTATGTGAAGGATCTTGAAGAAAGACGATCGGCGCGCGGCTCCCATGGTGGGTGACAATCAAGCAGGTGATAACCATAGATAGATTATGCATGAGAAGCAAACTGGCTTAGGGAAATGCAAGAACAATACATGCCACTGGGTCGGACCCGAGCGGCCTGGGGATGATGCAACCCGAGGGGTGCCCCCAGCAGGGTGAACTAAAGATGCAAGCGGATACATGCCACAGGGACGGACCCACGCGGCCTGGGAATGATGCAGCCCAGGGGGCGCTCCCAGCTGAATGAACTTGGAAAAATGTCACTTGGTTTGGTTGTCGAAGGAGTGTCGGGATAGCTGAAGACGCGCGCTGAAGAAGTCGCTCCTCACGAGTCATCGAGGCCCAGAGCCTTGAGAGGCTCTGGAGGCTCGGGTGGCCTCCTGAGGACCGTCTCCATCTCCGCCAGGACTGCGTGATGCCTGGCCTCCTAACCTGCAAGGATGCTCCACAGATTGCGCTAGAAGGCGGCAGCCATGCTCGGCAGGCTGAACGGCATGCGAACCTAGCTGTGAGGCGGACCCTCACACCAGCCAGCACGCGAAGGCCAGAAGCGCTCCTGAGATGCGGCCATGTTGAGCCCTGGGATGTCAATGTAGACGCGCAGCTCACCACCCTCACCTGGGTGGGGAGCAGCGCCAGGTGGGCGGCGGTCGCAGCGTATTTCCCTTGCTTCCTGAAGCTCCTGAGTGGCCTTGGTGATGAACTCCTAAGCGCCGGGTGCTCCTCGCCCGGTGCCCTCCTGAGGGAAACGTGCTACGAAGCACGCCTCCACGTGGTGCCCGAGCGCCTCCCTCGTGACGTTGACCAAGTCAGAGGCCCTCCAAAAGAGAGCCCTCGAGCCCTGCCCGAGGAGGGTGTCGGGCGCGCCTCCCTATGCATGGGAGGGAGGCGCCCCAGGCGCGGGCGCAGATCCTGAGGTGGCGCCGCTTGAGGTGCCGCTCCCTTGAGGCCCAGTGCGGAGTAGCTGCTTCTTCTTCTTGGGGTTAGCCTCAGGAGGGTACTGCTCAGCCGCGCTGTCAGGGTCTTCAATTGATGCAGCTTGGAAGGCGCGCTCGACGGAGCACACCGCATCTCTTACTTCACAGGGGACTGTGATGATTCTGCCGCTTCCCGACATCTTGAGGATGTTGTAACCATGGTGGGTGACAGCCATGAATTTGGCTAGCGCCGGGTACCCAAGGATGGCATTGTACGGCAGGCAGATGTGGGCAATGTCGAAGTCGACGAGCTTGGTGTGGTAGTTGTCACGCTGACCGAAGGTGACAGGGAGACGAACTTGCCCTATCGGGGTGGTGGAGCCATTAGTCACTCCTGAGAAAGGCTTGGTGGGCTGGAGCTGATCGTATGGCACTTGAAGTTTGTCTAACGTCTTGACGGATAGGACACTGAGCCCTGCACCGCCGTCGATGAGGGTCTTGGTGACTTGGACATTGCTAATGACGGGTGAACAGAGCATCGGGAGAGCGTCGGCTGTTGCCGCACACTTGAGCTGGTCCGCCGAGCTAAAGATGATGGCGTACTTGGACCATCTGAGCGGGCGCGTGGCCTCAAGCTCGGGGAGGGCTGCGTTCAGCTCGCGAGAGAACTGTTTGAAGATGCGCTGGGAGGCTGGGGCCTAAGCGCCACCCAAGATGCAGGCGATGGCACGCGGCTCCTGGAAGCCTCCATCCCCTTCGTCCTATTGATGGTCGTCATTCCTCCTTGGCAGCGGCAGCGGAGGAAGACCAAGGTTGCCCTGAGGACGGTCCTCGCGAGGCTGGTCCCTCCGGGTGCCCTCACGAGGCTGGTCCTGCCAACGATCCTCGCGAGACTTGTCGCGCCACTCCTGGCGGGGCCCGCGGTCGTCCCAACGTCCTCCACCTCGTCCACCTCCTCGTTCGTAGCCCCGGTCGTCGCGCTCGGAGCGTCGACCGAAGCGTCCATCTCGGATGGCCCTGAGCTCTTGACAATCATTGGTGTTTTGGGTGCACACATTGTGGAACGCGCAGAACGTACGACTGCCCTTGGACGACTCTGGAAGATCTCGGCCGCGCTTGGTGTCCGGTTCTGCCGTGAGTACGGCCACCCCTTTGCGCTTCACATCCTTGACCTTGGCCTTCTTCTCCTCTGGATTCGCAGCGGGGAGCTCGAGGAGGGAGAGACGCCCCTCCTCAGCTCTTGCACACTTGGTTGCTATCTTGAATAGCTCCAAAGTCGTGCATAGCTCCTCATGGATAGCGAGCTCCTCCTTCATCTTGATGTCGCGGACGCCATCCGAAACACCGAGATGATGGCATCGTCTGTCACATTGGGGATCTTGAGACGCACGCTGTTGAAGCACTGGACGTACTTTTGCAGGGTCTCTCCCGGCTGTTGCTTGATGCGGCGCAGGTCACCCGCGGCCAGGGGCGGTCGTGAGTGCCCTGGAAGTTGGCGACGAAGTGGTCATGCATCTCATCCCACGAGGAGATCGAGCCTGGGGGCAGGTTCATGAGCCATGAGTGAGGGTTGTCCTTGAGAGCCATGGGAAACCAGTTCGCCATGACCTTTTCGTCTCCGTTGGCCACATCCATGCTCAGCTCGTAGAGCTGCAAGAACTTCGTGGGTTTGGGGGTGCCGTCGTAGCGGGGAGGCAGATCCGTCTTGAACTTGCCTGGCCATACAACGCTACGCAGCTCGGAAGTGAAGGCGCGGCAGCCTGCCGTGGCCACCGGGGCCCATCATGGAGGCGCAGCTTGATCTTGGTGTCCCTGCGCCGCCACGGCAAGTGGCGCATGGCCCTGCCACAGCAATCGATCCTGACGTGGCGGTGCTGTGAGCGCTGGAGCGTTTTCTTGTGGATGAGGCACCTCTTGGCAGCTTCTTTCGTCGTGCACGGGCACACGGCACAGTGGATCACGCCGCGGGACCGTGCACCTTGGAGTGAGGACGCCGTCCTGACGCAGAGGAGGGGGCGCTCCATGAGCTGCGCACCTCGGTGCGAGGGCGCCATCTTGATTCGGAGGGGGCGGAGGTGCTCCGTGAGCCACATCGCCCGCAGCCGGGGCGGGCAAGGCATCGAGAGGGATGGTGCAGGAGAGCCCGCCGCGGCGCTGACGAGCTCGGCGATGCGGTCCAACCAGTCCTCGTACAGGTTGTCGACCGGGCGGTAGTGAAGGAGCCCGCGTGCCATGAGCAGCGCGGCTTGCGCATCCGTGGGTGCAGGGCGAGCGTGAGATAATAAGCCGGTCGGAGTCAGCAACGGGAGTGGTGGTGCGGCCATCTTGACGCATGAAAGGGTGCATCGAGGAAGCTTGCTGCTCGTTTGCTGTCGGGCCGGTGGCGGCGTTGGCGGCGGGTGACGGAGAACAATGGGGAGGCCCGCCGACAGGGGATGTCTGAGCGAAACGGGTGGCGAGGGCGGCCCGGCGCTTAGCGCGGGCCCGTCGTGCATCAGCCATGAGCTTGGTGGAGTGGCGAAGCGTGGATCGACAAAGAGGAAAGCTTAAGTGCACCCTACCTGGCACGCCAAATGTCGGATTTCGGGTTCCGGCAAAACCCTTGAGGTTCGAACACTAGGGTGCGCACAAAGATCTCCCCCTCCTCTAGCTCACACTCAACATGATCTCATGGCCTAGCTCGACGAACCCAAAGAAAGAGAGACACGGGATTTATACTCATTCAGGCCATCGTTATGGTGTAATACCCTACTCCAGTGTGGGTGGTGGATTGCCTCTTGGGCTGAGGATGAACAGTTCCAAGGGAAGAACAGCCTCCTGACGAGAGGTGTTCTTGTGCTTGGCAAACTTGTCTGGTGGCCTTGGTGGAATGGATCCTGTCCAAGATGAGATGCTAGTTCAGGTTAGATCCTATCAGTTGCCTCCCTACGGTGGTGTCTAGTCCTATATATAGAGGCCCGGGTCCTCTTCCCAAATATTAGGCGGGAAGGGATCCCACAACGGCCAATTTTAAGGGGGACAGCTAGTACAAGCTATCCTAACAAGAGTAGTCTTCGCCTGCCAAAGGCTCTGGTGATGGCGTCATCTTGGGCTCCACGGTGACCTCCGTCCTGCTGTCCTACTGGTCTTGGTCTTGTTGCACCAATATGGAAACCTTTGACTGATGTCTCGGGACTCCTCGCCTATGCTTGCCTCTTTAGCACCAAAGAGGAAATGAGAACACTACACGCGCTGGCGCCCGCCTGGCTCCAGTCGTCATGGCTTGTGTCACAGGAACCTCGCGAGGTGTCCCTTGCCTTGATCTCTCTGCCCCTCGCGAGTCGTCCTGGTGAGGCCGCCCCTGAGGAGGTCTTGCGTCATCCGCCTCATGAGGCTTGGCCCCTCGCAAGGGTCTTGAGTGTTTGATGGTGAAGATGGGCTGTACAGGGCCGCTGGGGGAGCCACGCTGCGGGCCGCAGGCAGGCAAGTCTGGGGACACCTGTTCCCAGAACGCCGACAACTCCCACTTATATAGACATCCCTCTAGTCATCTAAATGATCACGTGATCCATATCAACTAAACCATGTCCGATCATCACGTGAGATGGAGTAGTTTTCAATGGTGAACATCACTATGTTGATCATATCTACTATATGATTCATGCTCGACCTTTCGGTCTCAGTGTTCCGAGGCCATTCCTGCACATGCTAGGCTCGTCAAGTTTAACCCGAGTATTCTGCGTGTGCAAAACTGGCTTGCACCCGTTGTATGTGAACGTAGAGCTTATCACACCCGATCATCACGTGGTGTCTCGGCACGACGAACTATCGCAATGGTGCATACTCAGGGAGAACACTTATACCTTGAAATTTAGTGAGAGATCATCTTATAATGCTACCGCCGTACAAAGCAAAATAAGATGCATAAAATATAAACATCACACGCAATCAAATAAGTGATATGATATGGCCATCATCATCTTGTGCCTTTGATCTCCATCTCCAAAGCACCGTCATGATCACCATCGTCACCGGCTTGACACATTGATCTCCATCGAAGCATCGTTGTCGTCTCCGCAACTATTGCTCCTACGACTATCGCTACCTCTTAGTGATAAAGTAAAGCAATTACATGGCGATTGCATTTCATCCAATAAAGCGACAACCATATGGCTCCTACCAGTTGTCGATAACTGTTACAAAACATGATCATCTCATATAACAATTTATATATCACCACGTCTTGACCATATCACATCACAGGAAGCCCTGCAAAAACAAGTTAGACACCCACTCGATTCATCAAGTGTGTTGTTTTAACCTTCAACAAGGATCGGGCGTAGTCACACTCGATTCAACTAAAGTTGGAGAAACAGACACCCACTAGCCACATGTGTGCGAAGCACGGCGGTAGAACCAGTCTCATGAACGTGGTCATGTAATGTCGGTCTGGGCCACTTCATCCAACAATACCGCCAAATCAAAGTATGACATGCTGGTAAGCAGTTTGACTATTATCGCCCACAACTCTTTGTGTTCTACTCATGCATATAACATCTACGCATAGACCTGGCTCGGATGCCACTATTGGGGAACGTGGTATTTCAAAAAAATTGCCTACGATCATGCAAGATCTATCTAGGAGAAGCATAGCAACGAGCAGGGAGAGTGTGTCCATGTACCCTCGTAGACCAAAAGCGGAAGCATTTAGTAATGCAGTTGATGTAGTCGAACGTCTTCGCGATACAACCGATCCAAGTACCGAACGCACGGCACCTCCGCGATCTGCACACGTTCAGCTCGGTGACATCCCTCGAACGGTGATGATGAAGTTACCGGCGCAGGGCTTCGCCTAAGCACTACGACGATATGACTGAGGTGTAAAACTATGCAGGGGCACCGCACACAGCTAAGAGATTGTCTGATGTGACTTTGGGGTGCCCCCTGCCCCCATATATAAAGGAGGGGAGGAGGAGGCCGGCCAACAAGGGGCGCACCAGGGAGAGGGGAGTCCTACTAGGACTCGAGTCCTAGTAGGATTCGGCCCCACCCTTTTTTCCTTCTACTGGAGGGGGAAAAGGGGAAGGAGAGGGAGTAGGAGAAGGAAAGGGGGTGGCGCCCCCTTCCCAAGTTCAATTCGGACTCCTCCCTTGTGGGGGGTGCACTAGCCCCTTGTGGGCTGGTTAGCCTCCCTCCTATGGCCCATAAGGCCCATATCTTTCCCCGGGAGGTTCCGGTAACCTCCCGGTACTCCAGAAAAATGCCGGAATCACTCGGAACCATTCTGATGTCCGAATGTAACCTTCCAATAAATCAATCTTTACCTCTTGACCATTTCGAGACTCCTCATCATGTCTGTGATCTCATACGTGACTCTGAACAAACTTCGATACATCAAATCACATAACTCATAATACAAATCGTCATCGAATGTTAAGCGTGCGGATCCTACGGGTTCGAGAACTATGTAGACATGACCGAGACACATCTACGGTCAATAACCAATAGTGTAATATGGATGCTCATATTGGCTCCTACATATTCTACGAAGATCTTTATCGGTCGAACCGCATAACAACATACGTTGTTCCCTTTGTCATCGGTATGTTACTTGCCCGAGATTCGATCGTCGGTATCATCATATCTAGTTCAATCTCGTTATCGGTAAGTCTCTTTACTCGTTCCGTAATGCATCATCTCGCAACTAACTCATTAGTCACATTGCTTGCAAGGCTTATAGTGATGTGCATTACCGAGAGGGCCTAGAGATACCTCTCCGATACTTGGAGCGACAAATCCTAATCTCGATCTATGCCAACCCAACAAACACCTCTGGAGACACCTGTAGAGCATCTTTATAATCACCCAGTTACGTTGTGACATTTGATAGCACACAAGGTGTTCCTCCGGTATTCGGGAGTTGCATATTCTCATAGTCAGAGGAACATGTATAAGTCATGAAGAAAGCAATAGCAATAAAACTCAATGATCATAATGCTAAGCTAACGGATGGGTCTTGTCCATCACATCATTCTCTAATGATGTGATCCCGTTCATCAAATGACAACACATGTCTATGGTCAGGAAACATAACCATCTTTGATTAACGAGCTAGTCAAGTAGAGGCATACTAGGGACACTTTGTTTTGTCTATGTATTCACACATGTACTAAGTTTCCGGTTAATATAATTCTAGCATGAATAATAAACATTTATCATGATATAAGGAAATATAAATAACAACTTTATTATTGCCTCTACGGCATATTTCCTTCACCTAGTCACATTACTTGTTTCTAGTGTGAGAAGACTGGACACTACGCCACCGAGTGTCCTGAAGCAAAGAATGGAAATGGCAATGGAAGCTCAGGAAAGAAGCCAAATCCTTTCACCAGAGGAAGTTGAAGAGCAGCCTGACGCAGTGATTGGTAAGTTTTTGATTAAGTCATTTACCGCCCTTGTTCTTTTTGACACTGGTGCATCGCATTCATACATATCAAGGGGATTTGTGGACAAGTTTAAATTGCCAACCTTAGCCCTTAGGTCACCCATGTTAGTAAGCTCACCAGGAGCGGAGTATATGGCCAGTCGATGGTGTGATCAGTTGCCATTACCCATTGGTAGCCATGTTTTCCCATCAGACCTCATAATTTTGGAATCACAAGGATTGGACATAATACTAGGCATGGATTGGCTATCGAAGTATGGAGGAAACATCAATTGTGCTAGTAAGTCGATACTTCTCACCACCCCGGAGGGAAATAGGATCAAGTATATGTCTAGGCATGCGCCAAGGAGGACTCAAGTAAATTCACTCTCGGGAGTTGTTCAAGAGGAAGTGCAAGTTGTGAAGGATTACCTGGATGTATTCCTAGAGGAATTACCAGGCATGCCACCAGATCGAGATATAGAATTTTTGGTAGAGCTGTTACCAGGCACCGGACCAATATCGAAGAGACCGTATCGGAAGCCCGCAAATGATCTAGAGGAAATTAAGAAGCAGATTAAGGAGTTATTGGAGAAAGGATATATTCGACCAAGTTCATCACCATGGGGAGCTCCAGTGCTCGTAGTTTAGAAGAAGGATGGATCTTTGAGGATGGTTGTGGATTATCGTGCACTGAATGAGGTGACGATCAAGAACAAATACCCACTACCAATGATCAATGATTTATTTGACCAGCTGAAGGGACCTAAAGTATTCTCCAAGATCGATCTTTGATCAGGATACCATCAGCTGAAGATCCGAGAACAATATATACCTAAGACAGCTTTTACCACAAGGTACGGGCTATATGAGTACACTATCGTGTCTTTTGGCTTCACTAACGCCCCTGCCTACTTTATGAGTATGATGAATAAGGTGTTCATGGAGTTCTTGGATAAGTTTGTTGTGGTGTTCATTGATGATATATTGGTATACTCAAAGAATGAAGAAGAACACAAGGAACATCTGCGCTTGGTTCTTGAGAAGCTTAGGGAACATTAGCTATATGCCAAGTTCAACAAATGTGAGTTTTGGTTGAAGCAAATTGGATTTCTTGGACATGTTATATCTGGACAAGGTATAGCAGTAGACCCTTCCAAGGTTCAGTCTGTCACTGAGTGGTTGGCACCCACCTCCGTTGGAGAGATACACAGTTTTCTTGGACTCGCAGGATATTACCGGAGATTCATTGAGAATTTTTCCAAGATTGCGAAACCCATGACGGAGTTATTGAAGAAGGACACCAAGTTTAAATGGACTGAAGAATGTGAGGCCAGTTTTCAGGAGTTGAAAAAACGTTTAGTTACAACCTCAGTGCTAATTCTTCCGAATATATGCAAGGATTTCCAAGTTTATTGCGACGCTTCTCGCCCGGGACTTGGAGGTGTACTTATGCAAGACGGAAGAGTTGTTTCATATGCCTCACGTCAGCTTCAACCTCATGAGTTGAATTATGCCACGCATGATTTGGAGTTAGCAGCCTAGTACATGCGCTCAAGACTTGGAGACATTTTCTCATTGGAAACCATTGTGGTGTTTACATGGATCATAAGAGTTTGAAGTATATCTTCACAGAGAAGGAGCTAAATCTCAGGAAAAGGAGATGGTTGGAGCTCATAGAGGATTATGATATGAAGCTGCATTATCATCCAGGAAAGGCCAATGTTGTAGCAGACGCTTTGAGTCGCAAAAGTTATGTAAATACCCTCATAACCAGAGGATTACCTCGGGAGTTAGCCGACGATCTCAGGGAACTTCGAATGGAGATAGTTCCGAGAGGTTTTGTTGCAGCACTAGAAGTTCAGTCCACGTTGTTGGGAAAGATTCGAGAAGCTCACAAGACTGATAAGGAGATTGCGGAGATAAAGGAAAAGATGAGTAAAGGACAAGGCAAAGGTTTTCGTGAGGATGAGCACAAAACTTTATGGTTTGAGGATCGTATTTATGTGCCCAATGAACCAGAGATCAGGAAGTTAATACTTCAGGAGGCTCATGATTCGCCATACTCGATTCACCCCAGAAACACCAAGATGTATTTGGATCTGAAGGAACGTTTCTGGTGGACAGGTATGAAGAAGGATATTGCTGAGTATGTAGCAATATGTGACGTATGTCAGAGAGTTAAGGCAGAACCCCAGAAGCCAGTAGGATTACATCAGCCTATGTTGATACCTGAATGGAAGTGGGATAAGCTTGGCATGGATTTCATCACCAGATTACCCAGGACACGATCAGGTTATGACTCCATCTGGGTAGTAGTAGATCGCTTGACCAAAGTGGCTCACTTTATCCCCGTGAAAACCACTTATACGAGCGCAAAGTTGGCCAATATATATATGACCGGGATCGTATGTTTGCATGGAGTTTCGAGGAACATCGTATCAGATAGAGGAACACAATTTACCTTGAAGTTTTGGAATCAATTACACTAGACTTTGGGTTCCAGGCTAGAGTTCAGTACAACCTTTCATCCGCAAACAGATGGACAGACCGAGAGAGTCAATCAGATTCTGGAGGACATGTTGAGAGCTTGTGCGCTAGAGTATGGATCTAGTTGGGATGAAATTTTCCTTACGCAGAGTTCTCATATAACAACAGTTACCAAGCTAGTTTGAAGATGGCCCCTTCCGAAGCCTTGTATGGAAGGAGGTGCAGGACACCATTGATGTGGGATGAAGTTGGGGACTGTCAGTTGTTCGGACCAGATTTAATCAGAGAGTCTGAAGAGAAGGTTAAGTTGATTCGTGATAGACTGAAGGTAGCTCAATCCAGACAGAAGAGTTATGCTGACATTAAACACAAGGAGGTAGCCTATCAAGTCGGAGACAGAGCATATCTCCGTGTGTCACCACTTTGAGGAGTTAAACAATTTGGAGTCAAGGGAAAGTTAGCCCCAAGATTTGTAGGACCATACCGAGTTTTGGAGCGTATGGGAGAAGTGTCCTACAAGTTGGAGTTACCCGAAGGATTGTCAGGAGTTCATGATGGGTTTAATGTTTCCCAGTTAAAGAAGTGTCATGCAGAGATGGCTGAAATTCCTCTGAGAGATACAGTGCCCCTGGAAGAAATTCAGTTGGAGAGTGACCTAACCTACGAGGAGAAACCCATCAACATTCTCGAGTTTGCCAGCCGAGTTACATGCAGCAAGGTCATCAAGTTTTGCAAAGTTCAGTGGAGCCACCATACCGAGGAAGAAGCCACCTGGGAGCGAGAAGAAGACCTACGGAAAGACCACCCACACCTATTTGCTAGCCAACCCGAATCTCGAGGGCGAGATTCATCTTTAGGGGGGTAGGTTTGTAACATCCCAATTTTCAATTTGGATGTTAATCATTAGGTCATCATATGCATCCATGATTCTTGCATTTTGAATTGGTTTTATTTGGACATTTTGAACCTAGAGACCTTAAGCAACTCAAGGACCATGTGAGAGAGTTGGAGCTTTTTATAGAGTTCCATTTTTGAATTTTTCAAAATTGGTAAATCAGATCAAAGTGATTTTTATTTGAAATTATTTTTCCAATTATACCAAAAAATAAAATAATGAGAGAAGATAATATGACTTCTTCAAAACATAGGAAATAATGGAAATTTAATTTTAAATAAAATAATTATTTATTCAAATTTTATTTGGTTAAATTAGAAAAAAATGCATTTTTAAAAATTGTATTTTAGCCCAGAAAAATGTTCATGTTGTCCTAAATATTAGTAGAGGACCGTAAAAATTATTTTTGGGATTTTAGGATTTTCTAATATTTATTTTGGATTTTTATTTTTTGGCAAAATTATTTAAAAAAACTCTTCGACCGACTAGGCTGAAGCCCACTCGGTCCAGGTCACCACCGCCTTCCCCGCGCGCGCCGCCGCGTGACCGAGCCGGACTCCGGCTGGGAGTCCGCACCGCCGCCGCCTCATCGCCCCTTCCCCAAGCCGGCCTATCCCCCCTCCTTAAATACCGCCGCCACCCCCCCCCCCTCTCTCCCAAATCGCCGTCGCCCGCT
>NC_041390.1:337573933-337586564 GCF_002162155.2 Triticum dicoccoides | reverse complement strand
CCGCCTTGCCGCCCCACCGCTGCCGTGCTGCTCCCCGCCGCCCGCGCCATCACCGGAGCCGCCGTCCCGCCTCGCCAATCTGCCGCCACCGTTGGTTTTTCTCGCCGCCGGCCAAAACCCCAAGAACCGGTAAAAACATCGATCGGTTTCTATGGTTTTTTTGCTTTTAGATTAGATCAGTTTTATTTATTTTATTTCATTAAGCAAACGTTCACCCGTTTAGCTCTGTTAATGAACGATTTCGTTCGTTAGTCTCTGTTAGCGGATGTTCGTCCGATAGATTTTCTTTTTCTGTTTAATTTTAGCCAGGGACCTATCTGCAAATAGTTTTCTTACAGATTAGTCCCTGATCTTCAAACCCTCACTAATTTTTGCTCGTTTATCCAAATCGAGTGAAACCAATGCTAAAATCTCCGTCTTGTTCCCCTCTGTCCAGATAAAAAACTTGAACATGATTTTGGAAATTAAAATTTGGTTTCAAGCAAATTTGAATTTGAACTTCTTTTGATCATAGTTTGAGTTTCGTAACTCCGATTCGATTGATTCTTTTTGCAAATCGAAGCTCTTCACTTGAAATTTTTATTTAGATCTTTTCTTTTGGTTTTACCTCTGTATCTTATGCTTGAGTGCTTACGTATGCTATTGTTTGTTCACGATAGAATTTTCGGAGTGTGGGGCTTGCTACTACGAATCTCTAGGGTTTTCCGATCGTCAGCAAGGCAAGTAACACTTTGATCATATCCCATTATTACCTAGTTTTTATGCGTTAGTTTCAACCTTCAAACATTGCATGAGTAGGATTTGATAACATGTGGGTATAGGAAGTAGTTGATGAGGTAGGAACCTATTGTCTTATATTCAATCCTCGGGTGTTACTACGTTATGATTGCATTACTTTGCTATGCTCATAGACGTGGATTGGTATGTGAGTTTCATGAAAGATGTGAGAGTTATTTATAACTAAGGGAAGCTTAAGGTGGCTACTTTAATACACAACTGGGTGGATTGGTTGTGGGCACCTGGAGCAATCTAGTGTTGTCATAGGATATCCCGGAGTACCCGTGTGCTCATCATATGGTTTGCCACCCAAGCTCAAAGGGATCATAATATTATTCATGCTAGAAACTTCCATGTGCATCCACAAGCCATTATGGGCTCTGGCATAGTTTAGTATGTTGTGTGACCTCTTTCAGTGGTAGGCTAGCAGATGTAGGGGATGTAGGTGGTACTGTCTACCTAGAGTAAAGAGTTAATGCTTCTGAAAGACTGTCTCGGTCATCTGTTTCTCAAACAACATGTAGTGCGCGAAATCCAATGGAGGAGATCGAGACTTATGGGGAAAAGTGCGCAAACCTCTGCAGAGTGTATAAACTAATCATGGTTAGTCGTGTCCCCGGTTAGGGACATCTTGAGTATCTGGTACTTGAATTATTTATTTGATCTCATCACTCTACTTAATGAAATTGTTGGGTTATAATTATTAGTTTTGGATTGAGTTGGACGAACCTTCTCAATAATAACATAAAATTTGCAGTTAAATAAAAATATATTCCTTTGTTGTAGGGAAAAATTAGCTTTATGCAAATGATAATCGTAGAGCCTCCACCAGCTAAATATGCATGTAATGATAGTTGTTATTTGTTCATTGCTCTATGGTGTTATCTTGCCAGCATATTCCATGTGCTAACCTACATGGCTGCAACATATCATGTTGCAGAATTTTTAGACAAAGAGTAAGGTGCAATAGGTTGTTGTCACGCACTCAGTTTTGCCGTGGAGTTGGATGGACTCACTTATCTTTGAAGCTTCCACAGTTATCTCATTCAGATGGCCTTCAGCCATTTTATTGTAATAAGTACTCTTTTTGAGACACTCGTGTAATAAGTGTGTGATTGAACTCTACAATAAATCCTTGAGTATTGTGTGTGTCAGCAATACCGATCCAGAGATGACACTTAAGCACAGAGACTATGGTCCATTGGGATCGAGTCGCTACACTAGCCTTTGTTACGATGAAAATAGAGGAGTGAGACAAGGAAGAATAAAAAGTGTTCACTTTCCTGCAATCCAGTAATTTGCATTATTTAACGGGAAATGCATAGTAGGCAAGCAAGACTGTAGCATACTTTGTTCGCCAGACTTGAGCCTCATTCACACCGCTCTCACTGGTGAAAGGAATTATAATCTTGGAGCGATTGTTGCACGTAGACTTCAGCATAATGCCAAAAGTGGCTGGTTCTATGGTGGAATTTATGCCACACTTTTAGCACGAGGACTGGGTGTTTCACCTTTGCCCTTTGACCCTATCCTACCCACTCGATATTTAGATTTTGATGCCTTAAAAGAGCATAAGATTCTCAAGGGAAGGGCTGATAACTTCACTTATAATTTGTTGTTTAACCAATCACATGTTGTGGACACATATTTGCATGCGCCTGCTCTCTTTGATTGTCACAGCAAGGGGAGATATTTTGTTCTTGAGAGCGAGGCACGAGCTAACAACGCAGCCGTGGTGGCAGCCTGGCAAGCCGAGGCATCCACGCCGAGAGCCTCCGTGAGCTACCACGCCGACTACTACCCTCGAGGCTACTGATCGATTACCAACTTAGGCCAAAAGCCTACGCTTGGGGGAGTGTGTGTTTCTCACCGACATTATATTCATGTTCACATATCATTCTATTTGTCGGTGCTCACACTTTTTCATTGTATCATCCATGCTTAGATTAATTTTCTTGCTTTCTTCTTGTGTGTTTGTTAAACTTTAGAAAAAAACCAAAAAAAATTAATTGTAGCTAGTTTATTTTCTATGCATGCCTAGTAGTAGTACTAAAAAGATTTCCTTGTTCTTCTTTTGCTTGTTGGGAGCTTTCTCGTGTAAATAGTTTTTCTCATTTTTGATTTCTATTTTCTTGTAAAGAAAACCAAAAACTCCAAAAATATTTCAATGTGTTTCTCTAAAATTCTTTTCTTTTATTCGAGTTGTACCACGGAGAAGACCACAATGAAAATATTGAGTGGCTCTCGTATGAATAATTGTTGAACTAATAAAAAGCCCATTTTACCTTGTCTTCTCTGATACGTCCATTTTGCATCATGCTTTTATATCGATATTTATTGCATTATGGGCTGTTATTACACATTATGTCACAATACCTATGCCTATTCTCTCTTATTTTACAAGGTTTACATAAAGAGGGAGAATGCCGGCAGTTGGGATTCTGGGCTGGAAAAGGAGCAAATATTAGAGACCTATCCTGCACAGCTCCAAAAGTCCTGAAACTTCATGGAAGTCATTTTCAGAATATATAAAAAATACTGAGCACAGGAAGTTCCAGAGGGGGGCCACACCCTGGCCACAAGGGTGTGGGCGCGCCCTACCCCCTGGGCACGCCCCCTGCCTCATGGGCCCCCTAGTGGCCCTCTGATGCCCATCTTCTGCTATATGGAGTATTTCGTTTAGGAAAAAATCATAAGCAAGCTTTCGGGACGAGACTCCGCCGCCACGAGGCGGAACCTTGGCAGAACCAATCTAGGGCTCTGGCGGAGCTGTTCTGCCGAGGAAACTTCCCTCCGGGAGGGGGAAATCATCGCCATCGTCGTCACCAATGATCCTCTCATAGGGAGGGGGCCAATCTCCATCAACATCTTCACCATCACCATCTCCTCTCAAACCCTAGTTCATATCTTGTATCCAATTCTTGTCTCCAAGTTTGGGATTGGTACCTATGGGTTGCTAGTAGTGTTAATTACTCCTTGTAGTTGATGCTAGTTGGTTTATTTGGTGGAAGATCATATGTTCAGATCATATATGCATATTAATACCCCACTGATTATGAACATGAATATGCTTTGTGAGTAGTTATGTTTGTTCCTGAGGACATGGGAGAAGTCTTGCTATTAGTAGTCGTTTGAATTTGGTATTCGTTCGATATTTTGATGAGATGTATGGTGTCTCTCCTCTAGTGGTGTTATGTGAACATCGACTACATGACACTTCACCATTATTTGGGCCTAGAGGAAGGCATTGGGAAGTAATAAGTAGATGATGGGTTGCTAGAGTGACAGAAGCTTAAACCCTAGTTTATGTGTTGCTTCGTAAGGGGATGATTTGGATCCATATGTTTCATGCTATGGTTAGGTTTACCTTAATACTTTTCTTGTAGTTGCGGATGCTTGCATTAGAGGTTAATCATAAGTGGGATGCTTTTCCAAGTAAGGACAGTACCCAAGCACTAGTCCACACACATACCAAATTATCAAAGTACCGAACGTGAACCATATGATCGTGATGAAACCTAGCTTGACGATAATTCCCATGTGTCCTCGGGAGCGCTTTTCTCTATATAAGAATTTGTCCAGGCTTGTCCTTTGCTACAAAAAGGATTGGTCTACCTTGCTGCACTTTATTTACTTTTGTTACTTGTTGCTCGTTACAAATTATCTTATCACAAAACTATCTGTTACCTATAATTTCAGTGCTTGCAAAGAATACCTTGCTGAAAACCGCTTATCATTTCCTTCTTCTCCTCGTTAGGTTCGACACTCTTACTTATCGATAGGACTACGATAGATCCCCTATACTTGTGGGTCATCAAGACTCTTTTCTGGCATCATTGCCGGGGAGTGAAGTGCCTTTGGTAGGTGGAATTTGGTAAGGAAAAATTTATATAGTGTGCTGAAATTTACTGTCACTTGCTACTATGGAAAGTAATCCTCTGAGGGGTTTGTTCGGGGTATCTTCACCCCGACCAGTAGAGAAAATAGTTGCTCCCCAACCTACTGAACCTATTGAACCTACTAAAAATGAAAATGACTTCTTTGAAATTCCTTCGGGTATGATAGAAAAACTGCTAGCTAATCCTTTTGCAGGAGATGGAGCATTACATCCTGATGAGCACCTAATATATGTGGATGAAGTTTGTGGATTATTTAAGCTTGCAGGTATGCCCGATGATGTTATCAACAAGAAGGTCTTCACTTTATCTTTGGAGGGAGACGTATTGACATGGTATAGGCTATGTGATGATATGGGATCATGGAACTACAAACGATTGAAATTGGAATTTCATCAGAAGTTTTATCCTATGCATCTTGTTCATCGTGATCGTAATTATATATATAATTTTTTGGCCTCGCGAAGGAGAAAGCATCGGTCAAGCTTGGGGGAGGCTTAAATCAATGTTATATTCATGCCCCAATCATGAGCTCTTAAGAGAAATGATTATCCAAAAAAATTATGCTCTGCTTTCTGATAACAACCGCACCATGCTCGATACTTCTTGTGCTGGCTCTTTTATGATGAAGACTATTGAATTCAAATGGGATTTATTGGAAAGAATTAAACGCAACTTTGAAGACTGGGATCTCGACGAAGGTAAGGAGTCAGGTATGACACCTAAGTTTGATTGCGTTAAATCTTTTATAGATATCAATGTTTTCCGTAAATTTAGCACTAAATATGGACTTGACTCTGAGATAGTAGCTTCTTTCTATGAATCTTTTGCTACTCAAGTTGATCTCCCTAAGGAGAAGTGGTTTAAATATCATCCCCCCATTGAAGTAAAAGTAGCTGCACCTATTAAAGTTGAAGAAAATACTGTCACTTATAATGATACTATTATTCCTACTACTTATGTTGAGAAACCACCTTTTCCTGTTAGGATAAAAGATCATGCTAAAGCTTCAACTGTGGTTCATAAAAGCAATATTAGAACATATACACCTCCTGAGCAAGTTAAAGTTGAACCTAATATTGCTATTGTTAAGGATCTCTTGGCTGATAATATTGATGTGCATGGTATTTATTTCAGTGATGAAACTACTAGAATTGCTAAACCTTGTGCTAAAGATAAACATAGACCTGTGGTAGGCATGCCTGTTATTTCTGTTAAAATAGGAGATCATTGTTATCATCGCTTATGTGATATGGGTGTTAGTCCTAGTGCAATACCTTATTCCTTATACAAAGAAGTTATGCATGATATTGCACCTGCTGAGATGGAAGATATTGATGTCACAATTAAACTTGCCAATAGAGATACTATTTCACCAATTTGGGTTGTTAGAGATGTTGAAGTCTTGTGTGGGAAAACTAAATATCCTGCTGATTTTCTTGTTCTTGGTTCCCCACAAGATAGCTTTTGCCCCATTATATTTGGTAGACCCTTCTTAAACACTGTTAATGCTAGGATAGACTACAAAAAGGATGTTATTACTATTGGTTTAGGTGATATGTCTCATGAGTTCAACTTTTCTAAATTTCGTAGACAACACCGTGAAGAAGAATTGCCTAGTAAAGATTAAATTATTGGTCTTGCTTCTATTTTCATACCTCCTAGTGATCCTTTAGAACAATATTTGCTAGACCATGAAAATGATATGTTTATGAATGAAAGAAGGGAAATAGATGAAGTGTTCTTTAAACAGGGACCTATTCTGAAACACAACTTGCCTGTTGAAATCTTAGGGGATCCTCCTCCACCCAAGGGTGATCCCGTGTTTGATCTTAAACCTTTGCCTAATACTCTTAAATATTCTTATCTTGATGAAAATAAGATATATCCTATTATTATTAGTGCTAACCTTTCAGAGAAGGGGGAAGAAAAATTATTGAAAACTCTGAAGAAGCGCCGTGCTGCTATTGGATATACTCTTGATGATCTTAAGGGCATTAGTCCCACTCTATGTCAACACAAAATAAATTTGTAGAAAGATGCCAAACTAGTTATTGATCATCAACGACGGCTGAATCCTAAGATGAAAGAACTGGTAAGAAAAGAAATACTAAATCTCCTTCAGGCAGGTATAATTTATCCCGTTCCTGATAGTCAGTGGGTAAGTCATGTCCATTGTGTTCCTAAGAAGGGGGGTATTACTGTCGTTCCTAATGACAAAGATGAATTGATTCCACAAAGAATTATTACAGGTTATAGGATGGTAATTGATTTCCGCAAATTAAATAAGGCTACTAAAAAAGATCATTACCCCTTACCTTTTATTGATCAAATGCTAGAAATATTATCCAAACATACACATTTTTGCTTTCTAGATGGTTATTCTGGTTTCTCCCAAATACCTGTGTCAGCTGATGATCAATCTAAGACCACTTTTACTTGCCCTTTCGGTACTTTTGCTTATAGACGTATGCCTTTTGGTTTATGTAATGCACCTGCTACCTTTCAATGATGCATGATGGCTACATTTTATGATTTTTGTGAAAAGATATGTGAGGTATTCATGGATGGTTTCTCCGTTTATGGATCCTCTTTTGATGATTGCTTAAGCAACCTTGATCGAGTTTTGCAGAGATGTGAAGAAACTAACCTTGTCTTGAATTGGGAGAAATGCCACTTTATGGTTAATGAAGGTATTGTCTTGGGGCACAAAATTTCTGAAAGAGGCATTGAAGTTGATAAAGCTAAAGTAGATGCTATTGAAAATATGTCGTGTCCCATGGACATCAAAGGTATAAGAAGTTTCCTTGTTCATGCCGGTTTTTATAGGAGGTTCATTAAGGACTTCTCAAAAATTTCTCGGCCTCTGCTACCTCTTGAGCACTTGCGTTGGTTTTCCCGTGAAGAGGAAAGGGTGATGCAGCAGAGTAGCGTAAGTATTTCCCTCAGTTTTTGAGAACCAATGTATCAATCCAGTAGGAGGCCACGCACGAGTCCCTCGTACCTACACAAATAAATAAATCCTCGCAACCAACGCGATAAGGGGTTGTCAATCCCTACACTGTCACTTACGAGAGTGAGATCTGATAGATATGATAAGATAATATTTTTGGTATTTTTATGATAAAGATGCAAAGTAAAATAAAAGGCAATAAAAACAACTAAGTATAGGAAGATTAATGTGATGGAAGATAGACCCGGGGGCCATAGGTTTCACTAGTGGCTTCTCCCGAGAGCATAAGTATTCACGGCGGGTAAACAAATTACTGTTGAGAAATTGACAAAATTGAGCATAATAATGAGAATATCTAGGTATGATCATGTATATAGGCATCACATCCGAAACAAGCAGACCGACTCCTGACTACATCTGCTACTATTACTCCACACATCGACCGCTATCCAGCATGCATCTAGAGTATTAAGTTCAAGAGAACATAGTAATGCTTTAAGCAAGATGACATGATGTAGAGGGATAAACTCATGCAATATGAAATAAACCCCAACTTATTATCCTCGGTGGCAACAATACAATACGTGCCTTGCTGCCCCTACTGTCACTGGGAAAGGACACCGCAAGATTGAACCCAAAGCTAAGCACTTCTCCCATTGCAAGAAAGATCAATCTAGTAGGCCAAACCAAACTAATAATTCGAAGAGACTTGCAAAGATAACCAATCATACATAAAAGAATTAAGAGAAGATTCAAATATTGTTCATAGATAAACTTGATCATAAACCCACAATTCATCGGTCTCAACAAACACACCGCAAAAGAAGATTACATCGAATAGATCTCCACAAGAGAGGGGGAGAACTTTGTATTGAGATCCAAAAAAGAGAGAAGAAGCCATCTAGCTAATAACTATGGACCCGTAGGTCTGAGGTAAACTACTCACACTTCATCGGAAGGGCTATGATGTTGATGTAGAAGCCCTCCATGATCGATGCCCCCTCTGGCGGAGCTCCGGAACAGGCCCCAAGATGGGATCTTGTGGATACAGAAAGTTACGACGGTGGAGTTAGGGTTTTGGCTCCATATCTGGTAGTTTGGGGGTACGTAGGTATATATAGGAGGAAGGACTACGTTGGTGGAGCAACAAGGGGCCCAAGAGGGTGGAGGGCGCGCCCAGGGGGTAGGCGCGCCCCCCTACCTCGTGGCCACCTGGTTGATGTCTTGACGTAGGGTCCAAGTCCTCTAGATCATGTTCGTTCCGAAAATCACGTTCCCGAAGGTTTCATTCCGTTTGGACTCCATTTGATATTCTTTTCCAACGAAACCCTAAAATACGCAAAAAAACAGCAATTCTGGGTCGGGCCTCCAGTTAATAGGTTAGTCCCAAAAATAATATAAAGTGTATAATACAGCCCAATAATGTCCAAAACAGAATATAATATAGCATGGAACAATCAAAAATGATAGATACGTTGGAGACGTATCAAGCATCCCCAAACTTAATTCCTGCTCGTCCTCGAGTGGGTAAATGATAAAAACATAATTTTTGATGTGGAATGCTACTTGGCATAATTTCAATGTAATTCTCTTAATTGTGGCATGAATATTCAGATCCGAAAGATTCAAGACAAACGTTTAATATTGACATAGAAATAATAATACTTCAAGCATACTAACTAAGCAATTATGTCTCTTCAAAATAACATGGCCAAAGAAAGTTATCCCTACAAAGTCATATAGTCTGGCTATGCTCCATCTTCACCACACAAAGTATTCAAATCATGCACAACCCCGATGACAAGCCAAGCAATTGTTTCATACTTTTAATGTTCTCAAAACCTTTTCAATTTTCACGCAATACATGAGCGTGAGCCATGGACATAACACTATAGGTGGAATAGAATGGTGGTTGTGGAGGAGACAAAAAGGGAGAAGATAGTCTCACATCAACTAGGTGTATCAACGGGCTATGGAGATGCCCATCAATAGATATCAATGTGAGTAAGTAGGGATTTCCATGCAACGGATGCACTAGAGCTATAAATATATGAAAGCTCAACAAAAAGAAACTAAGTGGGTGTGCATCCAACTTGCTTGCTCACGAAGACCTAGGGCATTTTGAGGAAGCCCATCGTTGGAATATACAAGCCAAGTTATATAATGAAAAATTCCCACTAGTATATGAAAGTGATAACAAAGGAGACTCTCTATCATGAAGATCATGGTGCTACTTTGAAGCACAAGTGTGGAAAAAGGATAGTAGTATTGCCCCCTTTTTTGGGCCTTCTTTTTTTTCTTTGGCCTTTCTCTTCTTTTTTTTATTTGGGACAATACTGTATGAATGATGATCATCACACTTCTATTTATTTACAACTCAATGATTACAACTCGATACTAGAACAAAGTATGACTCTATATGAATGCCTCCAGCGGTGTACCGGGATAGCAATGATGCATGAGTGACTTATATGAAAGAATTATGAACGGTGGCTTTGCCACAACTAAAATGTCAACTACATGATCATGCAAAGCAATATGAAAATGATGGAGCGTGTCATGATAAACGGAATGGTGGAAAGTTGCATGGCAATATATCTCAGAATGGCTACGGAAATGCCATGATAGGTAGGTATGGTGGCTGTTTTGAGGAAGGTATATGATGGGTGTATGAACCGGCAAAAGTGCGCGGTATTAGAGAG
Source organism: Triticum dicoccoides (assembly GCF_002162155.2). Taxonomy (NCBI): domain Eukaryota; kingdom Viridiplantae; phylum Streptophyta; class Magnoliopsida; order Poales; family Poaceae; genus Triticum; species Triticum dicoccoides. The sequence continues at coordinate 337,576,236 of NC_041390.1, read as the reverse complement.
GCTAGCAATGGTGGAAGGGTGAGAGTGCGTATAATCCATGGGCTCAACATTAGTCACAAAGAACTCACATAATTATTGCAAAACTCTATTAGTTATCGAAGCAAAGTACTACACGCATGCTCCTAGGGGGATAGATTTGTAGGAAAAGACCATCGCTCGTCCCCGACCGCCACTCATAAGGAGGACAATCAATAAATACATCATGCTCCGACTTCTTAACATAACGGTTCACCATACGTGCATGCTACGGGAACCACAAACTTCAACACAAGAATTTCTCAAATTCACAACTACTCAACTAGCACGACTCTAATATCACCATTTCCATATCTCAAAACAATTACCAAGTTTCAAACTTCTCATAGTATTCAACACACTCATAAGAAATTTTTATTTATTTAATCTTTAATGCCTCAAATAATTAAAGCAAATTACCATGATGTTTTGTAGGACTCTCAAAATAATCTAATTGAGGCATGAGAGAACAATAGTTTCTATAAAACAAATCCACAGACGTGCTCTAAAAGATATAAGTGAAGTACTAGAGCAAAAACTATATAGCTCAAAAGATATAAGTGAAGCACATAGAGTATTCTAATAATTTTCGAATCATGTGTGTCTCCCTGAAAAAGGTGTGTGCAGCAAGGATGATTGTGGAAAACTATGACGCCCCTAATTTGACCGTATACTAATCACACGCAAACGTGTACGATCAAGATCAGGGACCCACGGGAAGATATCACAACACAACTCTACAAATAAAAATAAGTCATACAAGCATCATATTACAAGCCAGGGGCCTCGAGGGCTCGAATACAAGAGCTCGATCATAGACGAGTCAGCGGAAGCAACAATATCTGAGTACAGACATAACTTAAACAAGTTTGCCTTAAGAAGGCTAGCACAAACTGGGATACAGATCGAAAGAGGCGCATGCCTCCTGCCTGGGATCCTCCTAACTACTCCTGGTCATCGTCAGCGGGCAACACGTAGTAGTAGGCACCTCCGGTGTAGTAGGAGTCATCGTCGACAGTGGCGTCTGGATCCTGGGCTCCAACATCTGGTTGCGACAACCAGGTAGAAGGGATAGGGGGGAAAGAGGGAGAAAGCAACCGTGAGTACTCATCCAAAGTACTCACAAGCAAGGAGCTACACTACATATGCATGGGTAAATGTGTAAAGGGCCATATCGGTGGACTGAACTGCAGAAAGCCAGAATAAGAGGGGGATAGCTAATCCTGTCGAAGACTATGCTTCTGGCCACCTCCATCTTGCAGCATGTAGAAGAGAGTAGACTGAAGTCCTCCAAGTAGCATCGCATAGCATAACCCTAACCGATGATCCTCCCCTCGTCGCCCTGTGAGAGAGCGATCACCAGTTGTATCTGGCACTTGGAAGGGTGTGTTTTATTAAGTATCCGGTTCTAGTTGTCATAAGGTCAAGGTACAACTCCAAGTCGTCCTGTTACCGAAGATCACGGCTATTCGAATAGTTTAACTTCCCTGCAGGGGTGCACCACATAACCCAACACGCTCGATCCCATTTGGCCGGACACACTTTTCTGGGTCATGCCCGGCCTCGGAAGATCAACACGTCGCAGCCCTACCTAGGCACAATAGAGAGGTCAGCACGCCGGTCTAAATCCTATGGCGCAGGGGTCTGGTCTCATCGCCCTTTGCACACCTGCATGTTGCGAACGTGGCCGGAAGCAGAACTAGCCCCCTTAATACAAGAGCAGGCTTACGGTCCAATCCGGCGCGCGCCACTCAGTCGCTAACGTCACAAAGGCTTCGGCTGATACCACGACGTCGAGTGCCCATAACTGTCCCCGCGTAGATGGTTAGTGCGTATAGGCCAGTAGCCAGACTCAGATCAAATACCAAGATCTCGTTAAACATGTTATCTTGAAATAACCGCGAACGCCGACCAGGGCCAGGCCCACCTCTCTCCTAGGTGGTCTCAACCTGCCCTGTCGCTTCGCCACAAAGATCCACTCGCGGGTACTCCTACGAGCCGACCCGTCTTTTAGTCATCACATGTATCATGTATAAAGTATATAGTATATACCCGTGATCACCTCCCGAGTGATCACGGCCGATAGTATAGCATGGCAGACGGACAAGAATGTAGGGCCACTGATGATAAACTAGCATCCTATACTAACCATTAGGATTGCAGGTAAAGGTAACAACAGTAGTAGCAAGGACAGGCTATGCATCAGGATAGGATTAACGGAAAGTAGTAACATGCTACACTACTCTAATGCAAGCAGTATAGAGAGTAGAGTAGGCGATATCTGGTGA